>NW_022436948.1:43350152-43662054 GCF_009761245.1 Sapajus apella
TGTGTGTGTGTGTGTGTGTGTGTGTGTGTGTGTGTGTGTGTGTGTGATGGAGTCTTGCTCTGTTGCCCAAGCTGGAGTGCCTTGGTGTGATCTTAGCTCACTGCGACCTCCATCTCCCAGGTTCAAGCGATTCTCCTGCCTTACCCTCCTGAGTAGCTGGGACTACAGGAATGCACGACCATGTCTGGCTAATTTTTGTATTTTTAGAAGAGATGGAGTTTCACAATGTTGGCCAGGCTGCTCTCAAACTCCTGATCTCAGGTGATCCACCCACCTCAGCTTCCCGAAGTGCTGGGATTACAGGTGCAAGCCACAGCACTCAGCCCCAATATACTTTGAAAATGAAAATATATGTATGTTTTCTGACGGGTGAATATTTTAATTTTTGTATTTTTGAGTTTATTTGTCCCGGGCCTACGCTATGAGGCTCCATGAAATGATACTATAGGATATTTTGATGCCTAAGTTCGTATTGGCCAAAGAAATAGAAGTTATGTTTGGCTTAATTCATAAGAATGTATGACGAAAAACTTCCCGCTACAGACAGATGTGTGGTAAATTAAGTGATCCAGATGTCTGGTCCTATTTAATTCTCTTTCTGAGAGTTTGCTGTAGTTGTGACCTGTGATGAATGCTATTTTTACCATGCTTAGGTGTCATTCATTACCATTTAATAACTTCCATCACAATTGCTTTTTATATTATTAAATTGTCACAAATAATTTATTTGGACACTACAATTTATTTTAGGCATTAAAAATAAAATTTTCTAGTTTTCTGTTATAATTTTCTAAACATTGCATCATTTTGTTATAGATAAGATTGAATTTTCTGTAGTAAAGAATACTGAAAAGGAACCTAAAATTAGATATGAAATCCATGCTTCAGTGATAGATTTTTATGGAACTTTTTTTTTCTTTGATTAATCTCTGTTTACAAAAATATTTCAAGTAATTATCTGGCTTGAGTGTTACTTATAGGTAATTTTGACATCTAACGCCAATTAAATCATCTTAGAAATAACTATATCTTCACATGAGAATATTAGGGCCTTTTAAACAACTGTTATTGGAGAATTTCTTGCAGTATACTGACACTATTATTGAAAATAAATCTTGATACTTTTTATCTCCATTGCAGCCACTGTGCTACAGGGCTCGGAATAACACGAGATGGTGTTTTCTCATCTCATTTTCTGATCTAAACGTTTAACCTGGTGATCCATTTCTTGACTCCTAAGGATGTCCTTTTCTCACACTATTGCATTGAGCTTTCTTCCAATCAGTTCAAATTATCATTAAAAAAAACAATTTCCTTCTGTTGACTTTATCACTCCACCCTAGACAGGTTCTCCTCTGGTAAAACATAAACTATTCTTATAAGCACCAAGTACCTCTGCGCGACAAGAGGTAAACAAAATTGCACCAATTACTTTCAAGCTGTAAGTATTTTTGCCTAAAGCTCTGAAGAACTTCTGGGTTTGTAAATCTGTTCAATTACAGGAGTCCAGATTATATACAGCACCACACACTACAGAAGTGTCCAAATCCCTGAGGCATATGCTACTTATCAGATTCATAAGTAGAATAGAGGGCTTATAAAGAAGAAAAATTTTTAAAATAAGATATGATGATCACAGTTCAAATAAAGGACTGACATGAGCCAGATAACATGAATCTATCCAAAACCTAGGACTTTAGTGATATTTTTAATTGTGGGGCTGACAAGGAGGAGATTTGGACCAAGTAGATGTCGTGTATAGCTCTGTGTACATGGTTAAATCTGAAAATGTAGTTAATATCATATGGATCGTTTGCTTACTAAGTCATGCTTTGAAAATGCAATGGAGTGTTTCTGAAATCTAGGCCCTTTCATTGTCTGCAAGACAATGGCTTGTTCAAATTTGAGAATTTATGGAATTTTCTATTGTTTTTAAATTTGGAAGACAATCTAAAAATGTAATCACCAAGGTAGTGATTAAGTGATTTTAATCATTATGTTAATTATTTTTTAGTCAAGTATCCACTGCAGTCACGATTGTATTTGTGAATTTAGTTGGAGTCAAAAGAAAGATGAAAGTATACGAAATATGTAAACTCTGCCTTTATGCCTAGTGAAGAGCATAAATCATAATTCCCTAAACTTGCAAAGCTTTCAGAGAGGCTTGCATTACAGCCCACAGAACTGTTATAGGAGAATTGAATCATCCCAGGTACATGATACAGTCAGTTATAACACATCATATGTGTTCTTAAAAATGCAAAATCACACCATAAAAAACACAGGCCTAAAAAAAAATTGGAATTAGGTACACAATGCTAAAAGAGTTTGTCAGTGATATAAAAAAAGAATAGGCAACTAAGGCTGGGTGCTCTGGCTCACACCTGTAATCCCAGCACTTTGGGAGGCTGAGGCGGGTGGATCACCTGGGATCAGGAGTTCGAGACCAGCCGGTCAACCTGGTAAAACCCCGTCTCTACTAAAACAACAAAATTAGCTGGGTGTGGTGGCACGTGCCTGTAGTCCCGTCTACTTGGGAGGCTGAGGCAGGAAAATCGCTTGAACCAAGGAGACAGAGGTTGCAGTGAGCCGAGACTGTGCCACTGCACTCCAGCCTGGGGGACAGAGTGAGACTCAGCCACACACACACACACAAAACCCCAACTAGGAACCTAATAAAAATAATAGCATGTTTTTTTACACATAAAAAACAATGGTTGAGAAATGCACAAACACTGAATAAATATGACATTTTACCTTGAAATTTTCTTGGGAAGTAGGTATCAGAGGACTGCAACTTGTGAGTTATTGAAAAGTGGTGAAAAGAGGGTTATCTGAAATCCCATGAAAAGTTGTTACACTAGGTATGAATGGGTGTGGTTCACAACAAATGAGGCGGATTGAGGAGGCTGGGAGATGTTTGAAGTGTGTGTGTTTTGTGTATTCCTACTTAGCAAAGGATCCTAGAATGAACCCAATGGTGTGCTTCATTGCCATATAAATACTCGTGCTAAGAGATATAACATAACCTGGTAGATGTATGGTTAATAAGATTCATTGCAAGCCACCTAACCTTCCATCTTCCACTTTTCTCTCTTTTGGCTTTCAATTTGACCATAAGGTATTTTTTAAATAAATTATGAATTTAAAAAGATTAAAATGTGACAGGATATTACACATATGGCCATATTCAAATTTAAAATTTCTAGAAGCTAGAAATTTTGTTTTTAATATTTCTTTTGCAAATGTTGGAATAAAAACAGCCTATTCTTTAAAAGCCTATTTTTTAATCCTAAGAATTTAGGATTTCTGAAAGGTATATTAATTACTAAGGCCAAAGGTACTAAGAAATGTCTAGTATGACTATCATGTATTTGGTTTCAAACAGTTAATTCAGGTACCAAATCCACAAACATATTTCTCTGTGGATGAATATCCAGGCTTTTCTATTTCAAAGGGAATTTGAGAATTAATAACTTCTGGCTAGTCTTAGGGAATAAAAATACCGTACATCTATCATTCAGTATTTCAGTTAAAAAGTGTTTCTTGGTTTTGAGTCATCTGTTATTATCGCTTTTTTTCTTCACTCCATTATTCTCTGAGATGTGCATTTTGGATCAATATATATTAAATATCACACACTGAATGGGTAAAATTTGTTGGGTTGAAGACAAATTTCTGGGGAAGATAATGTATCATCTCACATGTGAATTTCTGCTAGGAGGCTGTTACAAGCAACTATGTTTTCACTATTATTGCTGTGAAACTGATTTAAACTGTTCTAACAAGCAAACCTAACACTTTGGCATGGTATAATCACAGCAGTTCTCTGGCATATAAAATTTTCATTTTTACTGCTGTTATTTTTTTCTGAAAATTAAACATTGCAAAGACTCTCTCCTTTCCTTCTCCTTACTACCTCCCTCCCGGGGCCCCCGCTTCACCCCTCTCCCTCTCTCTCCCCCCTCATCATTCAAGTCACTTGCAGTACACAGAACAAATTGAGAGCATATTTTGCATACACTCTAATATAATAATTTTCATACACTTTTAAGAGAAAAAATAAATACGCTCATTACATATGTAAATAATATACATATAATATGAAGGGTCCCAGAAAATGACACTCCAAAATGAGGGCCTCAGAAGCAACTCTCTCTGACCTTCTCCTGCCTGCCACCTCTGGCTTCTCAGCTTCCCCAGAGGATAGCCATAGAAACTAAAACCTCTCTTAACCAAAGTGGGTCAGAGAAACCAGAACCCCCTTTCCCAGAAGCCAGGATTAAATTATTAAAATTACTCTAATTTTTTTCCTCCTTTTTGTGAGAAACTGCCATAAAGAAACAATCTGGCCTGCGCTTTTCGATTGTATGTCATAAGACCCAAATTGCAGAGTTGGGTGCGCCACACGGAAAAAGAAGGAATGCTTCACAGAAAGGCCGAGAACAATCTGGACGGGCCTTGCTGGGTTCCTCAACTCAGTCTTTTATCATTACATCATAGGCTTTTTGTCCAATTGTCTTTCTAATTGGCTTTTCATACTTTTTGAACCAAAGCATAAAATTGGACATTTTTTTCCTGTATCTTTAGGTCCTCATTCAGAAGGCTTTCATGAAATGTAAAATGGTGATATATAAATTTGCATGCCTTTTCTCATATTAATCTGCCTCTTCTCAGTAATTTTCAGCAAACTCTCAGAGGGCAAAGAGGAACGCTTCCCTTGGTCTCTAGAAACATTATAATAATATAATTTTGTATATTTAAAATATATGATATATATATATATAATGCAGCATATTTATATAGAACTGATTATCTACTTTAAAACCTACTGTAACTTTTATAGGAGGTTTTAGGTTCAGGTAGACTTAGAGAAAAGATATTCATTAAATAAAAAATTACAAGTTAGGTGCTTCAACGTAAAAGTGAAGAATGCTAACGGAAAAATAATAATAGTTTGGAAGGTGGCATGGCTAGGGAAAGCTGAAACTGGGAGCACAAATACTAGAATTGTAGATTAAGCAGAAGTGATGTATAAGTATTTTTACGTACTTTATTTGCGGACAGAACAGTAGGTCTGAGAGCAGTAAGAGACTGATTAGTATATGATATACACCTGTAGCATTCTACAGCACTCAAAGAACACTGTGGCTTGGACTCATGGGTAGTCTGTAGAGATGCAGGGCACTAAACATGAAAAAAAAATCTAATTTGAAAGTAAATCAGGGACATACGAGGTGAGGATTTGAGAAAAGACATGAATATTGTCCTTGCACCTGGACGTATCTTACATGGATGCACTCTTTTCTGATATAAAAAAGAAATGGGCTGGGTGCGGTGGCTCACGCCTGTAATCCCAGCGCTTTGGGAGCTGAGGTAGGGGGATAACTTGAGGTCAGGAGTTTGAGACCAGCCTGGCCAACATGGTGAAACCCTGTCTCTAGTAAAAATACAAAAATTAGCTGGGTGTGGTGACATGAACTTGTAGTCCCAGGTACTCAGTAGACTGAAGCAGGAGAATCGTTTGAAACTGGAGCAGTGAGCTGAGGTCGTGCCCTTGCCTGGCCAATGAGCAAGACTCAGTCTCAAAAAAAAACAAAAGATGAAAACTTTGTGGGGAAGAACATGACATCTTTGACTATGTGAGAGATTGAAAATAAGATGTAGAAAGGAGAGTGTGACTTGGAGATTCAATTTCTCACCTAATAACTGAAGTTACGAGATGGAGGAGATGACCTGAGGGAGTGTTGAGATGTGTTAGAGTAGACGTTCTGAAACAGAAATTTGAGATGCACCAACACATAGCAGTTTTCTTGACAAAGTAAACTCAGCAGAACTGGTAGAAAGGCTGGTGGTGCAAAGAAACATGGACTGAACAGGGAAGGGAATATATTTTTGGAAGGAAGTGGTCCTCAAGGTTTAATAAAGGTGAAAGATCAAATAAACTAAGATGAGATGGATTTTTTTTAGTTTCAACCAGGCAAGTTGTGAATGCTTTTTTTATTATTATACTTTAAGTTCTGGGGTACATGTGCAGTATGTGCAGGTCTGTTACATAGATATACATGTACCATGGTGGTTTTCTGCACCCATCAACTCGTCATCTACATTACTTATTTCTCCTAATGCTGTCCCTCCCCTAGCCCCTCACCCTCTGACAGGCTCCGGTGCTCGTTGTTCTCCTCCCTGTGTCTCTGTGTTCTCATTGTTCAACTCCCACTTATGAATGAGAACATGCAGTGTTTGCTTTTCCATTCCTGTGTTAGTTTGGTAAGAATGATGGTTTCCAGTTTCATCCATGTCCCTGCAAAGGACACATACCCTTTTTATGGCTGCATAGTAGTCCGTGGTGTATAAGTGCCACATTTTCTTTACCTAGTCTATTATTGATGGGCATGTGGGTTGGTTCCATGTTTTTGTTATTGAGGAACACTATTTTTTAATCCTAGAATACGTTTTTCACTTTCAGGTTTCTCTGTTCATAGAGAAAGACCTTGAATTTGGTAATTTTTGTAAACTTTTCTTTACATGATTTTCTTAGCTATATTTAATAACTGATAGGCCTGTAAACATTATGTTATACTTAATTCGAGTAGAGGTAATTAGTTCAACAATTTAATTAAATTCTAGACTTGGAAGAACTACCAGAAGAAAACTTATATGAACAACTATATGATCTTCAGATAGCTTCGTATTTATTATTTTGAAAGTAAATGACACTTGAGGGTATTGCAAAAATTTAAACATGTATGGTGAATTAATATACATAACATGTATATTAATTATATAACTATGCTTTATATATATGCATTAAGTGTAATTCATTGGTTTTAAAAGGTAACAAATGATGAACCTTTTGTGACTTTTACTCCTCTTTCATAAACTGCTCAAATATTACCACCCCTGTAATGCATGCCCTCTATGCTGTCCTCTTGACGGAGCCAATCACTGTGCCTTGTACCCGCATTGTAACTTGAGCACAGGCGAGCATATGTTTTAACAACACTTTAGATGGTGGTGCTTATTTAACAGTCCCTGTGCCTCAGGGTTTATTCCTCTCTGTCACCTAATTTACAACTTGGTACAAAGTAACAGCTCAAACCACACTTATAAAGTATTGCAATAATTCTCTTGGAGAATACGGATTATAGATATAAAAGTGTTCTTAGATTCTTTTAATTTAATCTATTTTTTACCTTTAGCTGACAATATTGACAGCACAAAGTGTTAAATGTTGACCAAAAATTAGTTACTATTAAAGAAAGGCTTTAAAATCATCATTTAGTTGGCAAAACATGTTAAAATAATGAAAATCAGTACAATGACTGTATTTTACTTTGAGAAGGAAAAACTGAGCAACATAGCATTTTTACAGGGTAGGGTAAAAACAATGTTCGAATATGTAAACTAGGGAAAAACATAATATAACTCCATCAGGAAGCATGAGGGGAAGGTGTACTCACAGAATTTTTGGTCTCAGATATATTTCTTCTCTCTAAACAGATCTGAAGTAATTTAAGAAAAAAATTATTTCATATACATATATATGTTCCATTATATATGGATAAAGACTTTTTTATTTTGAGACCAAAATGAATACTTTCATATAGTAATACTAAAAGGAGACATGCTTTCTACTCACATTATATGAATAAAATATTCATTTTCTCTAAATGTTGTCTGTATGGGTTGGATTATGATTTCTGAGAAAACAAGCAGGCTTCCCTTGAGTTACAAGTGGAGAGAAAATTTTCTATCCATCTATGTAACAGTTGAACACTTTCACCTATGAGGAAACTGTATAATAACATACAGAAAGCATTTCTTTTGGGATCAGAATGAGTGTCTATTTCTCTTTGCTATGGGATTTATTTGCACATTATCATATCATAAAATCTAGAGACTGCCAAAGGCTTTGGGATTATGCAGTCTAACCTTCTACTGGGCATAAGATTTTTAACAAAGTTCTTCTCCTTCTTGGACTAAGGGTAATGGGTTCCTTAATTGTTATAGAATTTTATTATGTCTCGAAAATTGCAAATTGTTGAAAGAAATCTTTATAGTGAGCTAAATGATATCTGCTTATAGTCTCTTTTTAACTTGTTTTAATTTTTTAAAAGCCATACTGTAGGAAAATCAAATGTGCTTTTCAAAATGATACTTCAAATATTTGAATATGATTATCCTGTAAATTCAAAGTTTCATCTGATATAAGCAAAACCTTATTTTTTTTCAGTTATTCCTGTTGTGATATACTATTACTATGCATCCACATTTTTATCAATATCCTCTAATACATTTTCTTATTTGTCTATATCCCTATTAAATACTCAAATCCAGAAGTGAATGAAGTATCCTAAATGTGATTTCACCAGCTGAAGAATTACTGTAACTCATTTGAGATATGCATTTATTTAGTAACTATTTATTGAGCAAGTACACATGAGAGGCAGTTTGCTGTCATCAGGACAGACAATAACCTTCCCATCATGACGTCTACTAACTGTAGACTTTTTTGGGATTCTCTGCTCACTGTTTAAGTATTCCAGTGTTGTTTTAAAGCCACCTCATACAATTAAATGATCCATGTCTCTTATCAGTTTTGTTTTTAATGATATATCAATGGCAGCTTGAAACTGGCCACAAAGAATATATTTACATCAGGGAAATCTCTGAATGCTACATTTTTTTGGTGGTTGTTTTGTTTTTCTGTTTTGCTTGGTTTTGTTTTAAAGAGCTGGCTGCTAAAGATTTATTAGCATATTATTACTCTTCTTTTGTTTGGAGCTCCTCCTTCCACACTTTTGAAATCCTGGCTGTGGGTTTTTACTAAAAGATTTGGTGTTGTGTCTACAATTGATTAGGCTAGTGGTGAGTAGAAACTGGGCCACTTACAGATACTTGAAAATAATGTTTATGCTATGTTATTAGGAAATAAAATATATTTAAAACATTAATTATGCTGATCCTTTCCACTTTAATCAATACTTTTAAATTTAATTCCTTCATCTGGTAACAATGATATTAATATACAAGCCATGTTGAAAGAGCTTTATTGCCTTATTCAAACATAACCATCCTTGAGTGAACTGAACTACTTTTCAGTTAGAAGATACCTGTCACTCTCCTTTTTTATTGATGCTTTTGATTCATATAATATTTATTTCAATTGCCATCTATAGTTTAAAGCAAAGTTTGTTATTAGAACTTCCAAATACTGAAATCATGTAAATATTTTTAAGAAGCCTCTTTTGCCTAGTTGAGAATAGTATTGCCATAATATACATATGTTTTATGTGGAAACATCATCTCAGGCATTCAATAAAATAATTACTTCTCTGAGGAGACATAAAAATATTAAGGCAACTTTAATGGAGATTTTATAGCACTTTATAATTCTAGATTGGCACAAATCAATGTATTTATACAATAAAGTTCTTTGCAGTTAGAAAACATTGCAAAAGAAGAAAAGTAGCTCAATGAAGATCCTGGAAACTGGAACTTAACAAGGGGGGTGGGATTTTTGCTGGATGTGCCATAAAGAATAGACTGTGTGGGTTATCAGCAGAGCTTACTTGACTAATACCTTTGACAATTATATCTGCAAATAAAATTAAAAATAAAAATAGCTGACTAAATGGAAAATGTTTTTCATAAACACTTAGGTACAAAAAATGCCTCTGAAATTGCCCTGGAAGCAGTGTTGGCTGCTTTTGTTGTGTTTTACTTGCTAAAATGTAAGAAAAAAATATGATCCACTTGTATTGTTTGGTAGGCAAAATCACTAACTGAACTTAATGTTAGCTGATCAGTATTTGCAAAAATTGCCAAGATAAGAAAAGGTAACTTAGGTTTTATAAATCAAAAACTTTCAAGTCTTTCTTAGGAAGTAAACCGAGAGTTTACAGAGGTTGAAATACAGAAAAAGATCCATGGTAAATTTAGAGAATTTTAAAAAGTCTATTATGTAATCAGCATGACTTCTCTTAGAAGCAAGATACACATTAAAAAAAATCAAAACAGCCAACCTTACATCGGAATCTCTTCAATGTCTGACCTGAGATTTGAATCAAGCCCAAAATGCACAACAAACGCTTTCTCTTTTTTTTTTGTGCAGTGTAGGGGAATTTTATTAACACTTATGCTCAATTATTTCAGTTATTGCCACTAGAGCACATTGGTATTTATGTATTTAGCATGCTTAAATAGTATCTAAGGCTAATAGTTCATTATCACAGAGCTCAAGATTTGGATTCCCTAAAAATCTTTCTGGTTTTTACTACATCTGTACCTATTTTTTTTTGTTGTTGGGGGAGAGAGGAGTTTCTATTTTAGATTGATAAGCATGTACACAGTTGCTTCTCCTTTATTTATAATAGAATGAAATCTCCTTTTTTAAGTTTAGGTATGTTATATATTTTCCCTCAGATATTGCCCATTTTGAGTTCTCTGCTTGGAAGAAATGTGGGATCACTCTGACCTAATCACTTGTAAGAATCAAAATCTACTCTCTCACAATATGAGAGAACTCCCTTACTCTGTTGTCCATTTTTGTTCTCAACTCCAAACAAATTCATATTCATTCAATATATTTACCAGTTAAGACAATGCTGAATTCAGCTAAAACACTTCTCAATTATTCAAATAGTCTTTCTATACAAAACCACAGAAAAGCGCACATCTTATTAAAGAAACATGGATTTGTGCCAGACATGATAAAATAATTATGGTAAATTTTTTTCTTTTTTTTTCATTGAAACAAACTCACCTAAATATTTTTATAAAATGCAGTCCCACTACACTGCAGCATTATATACTACCTTCTTTTTTATATTCATTAATCTTTGTGGTCTTTTTTAATGTTCTTTTCCATATCATGTTCTCCAGTATTTTGGATTAGAATTCTTTTAAGTTTACCCTGAAAGTTTCTCTTTTATTTCTCAAATTCTTAGAATATTGCATGAATTTATGTTTCCTGGATATTGTAACTTTTATTCAGGATATCAGTGACCTTTACTAGCTGTCTCCTCAATATTAGCATTAAAAGGGAGTCTATAATTTTATTTCACTTTTAGCACACAGAGATCACAAGCCTTCTCAAGAGTTACAACAATTATGTATCCTGAATGCTTTACTTAGGACAGAATAGCTCTGCAGGAGAGCAATGCCTGTCTTCTTCCTGAGTGAGGGTTATCCTCAAAATCGCCAGGTCAACTGCAGTTTTATGAATGCTTACTTTCCTGGGCATGACTGGCTATTGTCAACAATGCATGCTGAGAAAGGCGTCAAGAGCTAATCCCCTATTACATTTAAGGCAAGGTAACACTAGAATCCTCAGTCACAAACAACTTCAGAAGCTTTTTCATCCTCAAATAAACCATTTTCAGGTCTTGGAGATTTGAAGTCCGTGATTAAAATAAGCTTTTACCTGATGTTCTTCTGAGAAAGGATTTGCTGTAGGAATAATCATGCAAATTAAGAGAACAAAAATATCCAGTTACCTACACTAATGAAGGCTTCTTTTTATACCTAAGACAAATTTCACCTTTTTCTCCACATATTTCCAGCCCATTTTTATGAAGGTTATATTCAGGTATGTTTATCACTTTATATCTAAATGCAATCTATTTATCCAATGTATTTTCTAACTTGAAGCTGCTTCTACATAGACAAGCTATTGATAAAATAAATTATTTTTGTGACCAGACATACTGTTTTTCCCAACTAATTTGGTGGTTTTTCAACTATGAAATCTTACCATATATAATGAACATTTGAATTTTTTCAACTTTAAAATTGCGTATTTTCTATTCTACTTGTATTGCCTAATACCTTTTTATTAATAATGAATGATACAATATTTGTCACTCATCTCTTGTATCTGACTTTAAAGAAAAGCCATCTAGTGTATCACCATTGCAAAGTAGTATCTTTTAACACTTATATTTATTTTGGATTGTTTGCCTTTTCAAAGGAATTTCATGTTATTTACATTTTAAAAGTTTCTTCTTTTCTTTCTTAAAAAAGAATGTTAAAATTTTGGAAAAAATAACTTTGCATCTAACAGTGCATGTTTTTTTCTTCGTTTTTTACTAACATGACAAATATTTTGTTTTAGATTTTTGTTTTTATTGTAGTTGAACTAAGTTTTAATCCTTTTCTTTACTGTGGTTTGGAATGGTTTAAATAACAGTGAATTTATCTCATCTTTGAATACTTTGTATTATTCATGACTGAAGTCTCTAGGCCTGATGTTTTCTGTGTTGATCTGGGACAGATTATGGAAACACTTGAATAATTTTGAAAAGCTTCCAAAAAGCTTCAAACTTATTTCAATTTTTTGCCTATATTAATAACACTATTAAAATTATGCAGTTAGTAGGGAGTAAGAAATTATAGATTAATTTTTATAAGGTTTCAAAAGTACTCTAACAATTCTATGAACTTTTTCTGTGTATATCGTTAATAACATGAAATTTGTTATATTTTCTTTCTCATTGTGATTTATATTTATTTTTGCTTTTTTCTGTTTATTACTTTATGAATTTATCTCATTCTATTTTATTGATATTTACTGTGGCTATAACAAATTAATACAGATTCAAACAATGAAAATCTATTATTAATCATTCTATAGATCAGAAGTCTGAGATGGGTTTCTTGGGGCTAAAATAAAGGTATCTACAGGGTTGTGTTACTTTTTAGCTTCAAGAGGAGAACCCATTTTGGTGCTTTCCAATTTCTGGAGACTTCCCAAATTCCTTGAGTTGTAATGTCTTCCTCCATCTTCAAAGCCAGAAACACTGACCCTTTTTCCATTGATGGATCTTCTTTTGACCTTTGCTAGGAAAAGTTCTCGACATTTAAGAAATCAAGTAATCACACATGTGAAGTTTCTTTTACCACATAAGGTCACATTCATAGATTGTGGAATTAGGCTATTAGCATTTTGGGATTGTAGGAACATTATTTGGTTTCTATCTTTGATCTTTCTATCTCCTCTCCTAAGTTACAACATTTACATTTGTGTTATTAGGCTTTTTTTTTTTTTAACATCAATAAGATTCTATTTGTTAATTGTGCTTAGCCTTTATTTATTGAGTTTAAGGGACAGAAAACGAGAACATTATTCACTTATTAATTTTTAATCCTACTAATATTTTTGAGCACCTACCTGTGTCCTATTGTAGATAATGGAATTATAACATTGAACAAAATGTTCAAAAAATTTTTTTTCTTTGGAGTCTACATTTTAGTGAGTGTGTAGAAAATAAGCAAATCATGTATAGTATGCCAGAAGTCATTAATGCTATGAAGAAAAATAAAGAGGAGAGGGAAATTGGGAATGTAGGCCAGAGGGTAAAGACTGCTGTTTTGTGGAGATGTTCTACTTAATAGCTGACATTTAAACAAAAACGTAAAAAAAAAAAAAAAAAATTAAAGAAGTGAGATATAAACGTATCTAGACACTACTAGAATCAGAAGGAACTCCCAAATACTAAGATGCAGCTGAAATTTGCTTGACAAATTAAAGAAACATAAAGGGAAGGAAAGGTAGAATAAGCAGCAGAATTGTGAGAAATAGGGTTGAAGACAGATTTGGGGACTAGATCACAGGTCTTTGTTGGATTACTCCAGGGCTTTGTTTGTTTGTTCATTTGAGATGGAGTCTCCCTTTGTCACCCAGGCTAGAGTGCAGTGGTGCAATCTCGGCTCACTGAAACCTCTGCCTCCCAGATTCAAGTGATTCTCCTACCTCAGCTTCCCAAGTAGCTGGAACTACACCATGCCACCCCCCACTGGGTAATTTTTGTATTTTTAATAGAGACGGGGTCTTGCCATATTGGCCAGGCTTGTCTCTAACTCCTGCTCTCAAGTGATCCACCTGTCTCAGCCTCTCAAAGTGATGGAATTACAGGTGTGAGCCACCATGCCTAACCTTACTCCAGGTTCTTGTAAGTTTATCTTTTATTCTGAGTAAAATTTTAATTATTGAGCAGAGGGTATTGAACTGAAGACCATGATTTACTCTGTTTTTGAAAATGTACGCTGATGGCTTTGTTGAGAATAGTCTGCAAATGAGGACTGAGAGAAGCAAAGATATCAGAAAGGAGGTCGCTGCAATAATCCACAGGAGAAATATTACTATGATGAACAGCAATGTTAGCTATAGAAGCAGGAGAAAATGTGAATGATTCTAAGCCTACAAGATTTGCTAATAGACCCAGTATTTGGTATTCAAAAGATAAATTCAGTGGGTGGTCGCATTAAGAGGACTATGACAGGAACAAGTGTGGGGAATGAAGGTGGGAGGAAGTGTCATGATTTGGGTTTTTAAATGTTATGTTTGAGACATCTCACAAATATCCAAGATTTGAGAGAAGCAGTTGAGTAAATGAGTCAAGAATTCAGGTGTTTAGCCTTAACTGAAGACAGAAATTTGTAAGCACTACAGATCGTATTAAAGCTAGGAGAATGGATAGCAGAGGTATAAAAGAGGTTCAAGAGGTAAGTCCTGGTAACTCCAATATTTAGAAATTACAAATTTGAGAAAGCAAAAATTATAGATTAGGTTAAAGAAGAATAAAGAAAATCAGGCTGACAAATTACAAGTTAAAAGAAGAGTTTCAAAAAGAAAGTGTGGGCAAATGTGTTAAATGCTTCCGTTAGGTAAAATAAATGATAATTCGGAATTCATGATAAAATTTATTAACATAAGGTTCTTATCAACTTTAAAAATCTGTTTTTATGGAATAGTACCAGCAAAATCCAGATTGTAATGGATTCAAGAGAAGTAGAGTTGGAGAAATTGAAGATGTGAATATTGAATATAGAGCCTAAAGTAGTTCTTGAGAAGTGAAACACGGTGTGGATAAAGGAAGAAATTTAACGATGGCTGTCAGAGTTTTCTTCTTCACAAGTACAAAGTTGAGGACAGATTATAATAAGATGGGAGGGTAACAGTAGTGGACTATTTTTTAAGAAGTATTTTCTTTTCTTCAAAAGAAGTGAAAAAAGGCAGATTGTACGTATTTTTTAATAGAAAATATCACAAAAAACTTGTATATTAATGAAATACTAGTAATAGATATGTAGCACTTAAAATGTGCCAGGCTTTATGAATTTATGTATGAATCAATTTAGTCCAGACAACAAACTTATGAGGTCGGCACTATTACTTGCTTCCCTTTTAGCTGGATGGGTAAAACTGAGAAAAAACTTAAGTAACTTGTTTAATTTCACACTGCTAATAAGTTGCAGAGCCAGAATTTAAGCCAAGTTAGATCAGCTCCAAGGTACAACACTTCTTTCGTGTAGTAGGGGGAAAGAAAGATGACTCAGAAAAGAGAATGGACATTAATTGAAGGAATAATTTTTATTAGGCACTGTTATGTCTTCAATATTTGTGTCTCTTCCAACATTTATGTTGAAATTGAATCCCAATGCAATAGCATTACAAGGTAGAGCTTTGAATAAGTAATTTAGTCACGATGACAGAGCCCTAATGAAGCGAATTAATAATCTAATAAGAGAAGTACATGGGAACTTTCTGTCCTTTTTGCTCTTCTGCCACCCACGATTTGAGGACATAGCATTCGTGACCTCAAGAGGACATAACAACAAGGTACCGTGTTAGACGAAGAGAGATCAACCCCTATCTGACACCAATGCCATAATCTTAATCTGGGATTTCCCAGCCTCCAGACTGTGAAAAATAAATTTCTGTTCTTTACAAACTACCCAGTCTCAAGGTATTTTTTAAAGCAGTAAAAGAGATTAAGATATGCACAGAGACAGAATTTAGTAATCAAATGGAAAGGTTGCCTTATATAGGAGAAAGTACAGTTTATCCACAGCAATAACAGGAGGAGCAGCACGTAACGATGCCATCGCCGATGTGTTGACAGGGATTATTTTGTATTTTGTACAGATGTGGAAGTTGTCTTCTGACTGTTTCTATTTTCTCGGTGAAATAAGATTAAAATAAAAGTCATAAGCCAAGAGTGAAAATGAGATGAGATGTTGGATAGTTCACAGGAGAGAAGAACATGTAGGTACTTACTTAGGAGAGTGGAAATGGAGAGAACTAAACCAATATGGCATTACTACAGGCACCCTTAAGGGAAATGCTCCATAAATTAATATTTATGAATTTAAAGTAATACCATTCAACATGTTTCAATGCTTTTGACATACAACTGCATTGGCACAGGTGATGTCTGGCTTTAGTCTGCTACAACCATTCAGAAAAAAAAATTGGCACACATTTTTCCTCAGTCTCAACTAACATCTCCTCATTATCTATCTTCACTTCCGCCTCAATCAAATGAAGTGAAAGATAGACAAAAACTTGACTTTTGAATATGACTCTATTAATTCCCAGGAGAGAAAGAATGTATTAAATGTGACTGCTATGTGTCTCTTCTCTTTGGGTAACCAATTTCATCTGTAATATTAGGTTGGTGCAAATAGAAGGTTGGAAGTTTTCTCAGTTTTAGTAGGCAATTATAATAGTGGTGAAGACTTTCATTAATGAGTCATTCTTTCATGTTATTTAAATCTATTCTCTTTCCCACATTCTGTCTCTCTTTAAACTGAAATTATTTGTAAGGTTTTTTTTTTTTTCAGTTTTGTACCCTTGTTTTTGTGAAGGAGGAAAAGGGAATGTTTGTGGGATAGCTATCGCACTAATTTCTAGAATGTTTGGTATATAACTAATGTGGTAATTTTCAATGGTCATGTTATAAGGCTATTTTTCTACTTATTTATTTTTTATTTTACTACTACAGATATATGTTCATTCCTAGATTTTGCTTTTATCACTTGTTTATTTTTTGAAGGAAAAAGCTATGTTATTAGTTTGATTAACTCATACAAGAATTTTTGAAATTATCTGTTTAATAAATAAGACTCTCCAAAAAATATGAATATCACAGATATGCAGCTCTGTGTCATTGCCTATAGTTCTGTTCTTTTAAAATTAACACATTTGACTGTCTGAATTTGTCTTGTTGAGAGTATGTTCTCAATCTAATGTTTGACTTCATATTCCTGTTTTGGAACATTGGAGCTGCATTTGTCCATCAAAAACCTCTTAGCAATTCTGTTTTGTGTATGTGTTTTTACCAAGGACTATTGGGATTGATTAGGGTATCATATTTTCTTATTTTTTGATATACTTAAGAGTCTTTTGTTGGTGTTTGTAGAAATAAAATAGACATACTGTCGCAATATCTATTGAAAAATTCTTAAAAATGCCTGGAGAAAATACACC
The DNA here is from genome assembly GCF_009761245.1 of Sapajus apella. Lineage (NCBI taxonomy): Eukaryota > Metazoa > Chordata > Mammalia > Primates > Cebidae > Sapajus > Sapajus apella. The sequence goes on from NW_022436948.1 coordinate 43,367,428, forward strand.
ATTTTAAAAAGCGCATTGTTAAGATTTGAAGATTAAATAAATTCTTAGAGGCTACTAAAGTGGTTTGTGGTATACACAGAAGTAAAATATGTGAAAATCAAGCCAAAGGGCCAAGAAAGAGAAATGGAAGTATTTAGTTGTAAAGTTATTATAGAATTCAGTAAGTACTATTGGTTAAAGGTAGAATGTGTTAAGTTAAAGCTACATGTCATGAATCTTAAAGCAATCAAAACAGCAGACAAATTGTTGTTAATTAGATAGCAGGGGAGGAGAAAGAAATCACAAAAACTGCTCAACACAAAGGAAAGCAGAAAAAGAGAAAACAAAGTATCAAGAAAAGACAGAGGCCAGAATCAGTGGCCCATGCCTATGATTCCAGCATTTTGGGAGGCTGAGTCAGGAGGATTGCTTGGGGCCAGGAGTTCAAGCCCAGCCTGGGCAACATAATAAGACTCTGTCTCTACATAAAATTTAAAAATTCGCTAGGTGTAGTGGTACATGTCTGTAGTCCTAGCTACTTAGGAGGCTGAAGTGGGAGGATTGCTTGAGCCCAAGAGGTTGAGGTTGCAGTGAGCTATGATCTAACCATTGCACTCCAGCCTGGGCCACAAAGCAGATGTGTGCCTCAAACAAACATATAAACAACAATAAACAGAAAATAAGAAACAAAAATTAATTGCAATACAGTCAGTTTAAATCGATCATATCAATTAATTATATTAATTGTAGATGATATAAACAATCTAATTAAAAAGCATGGATTTCCACAATGAAAAAGCAAGGCCCTACTACATGTTATGCACAAAAAAACCATTTTAAATATCTAGATAAAAATAGGATAAAAAAATAGTGGCAAAATTTGTATCAGGCTAAGCTGCTAAAGATGGACTGGCTGGGTTAATATCAGATAAAAGTAGATTTCAGATCAAATAATATTACCAGGAATAAAGAGAATCATTTCATAAATGATAAAGAGGTAAATTCATCAAATGGACATAATCTTAAACATTTACACATTTAGTAGCAAATACATGAAGCAAAAACCTCATAGGACTAGAAGGAGAAATACATGAAGCAAAAACCTCGAAGGACTAGAAAGAGGAATAAATAAATTATAATGAAGCAAAAACCTTATAGGACTAGAAGGATAAATAAACGAATTATAATTATATTAGAGATTTCAACATCTCTCAGTAGTTGATATAAGAAGAAGAGAAAATATTAGGATAGTAGACTTAAATAAATTCTAACAACCAACTTGACCTAATTGTTAATTATATTTTATTCAACAAAAGGAGAATACATATCATTTTCAAGTGTATGTGGAATAGTCTCCAAGATAGGCCATATTTTGGAGATCCCTATAAAAACTCTTCATAACTCGAATCTTTCCCACCAACACTAGAGAGAAGAGCAAGTAAAACTGCCTTGATTTCCACTTAGTATATGAGTGATATGCAGATGCAATAATGTGGATCCTAGCTGTCATGAAGTTTATTTAATATTATAGAACTGCGGCTTCCTAATCTGTATGACAGTAATGATAACGTATAATTGTCTATCAGATTAACACAAAAGTTAAATGAAATTGCATTAAAGTTTCTTTCACATAAATACTACACAAATACTACACATATTTTAATCTCAAATAAAAATATCTGCCTCATGACACAGACACTAAAATCTCTCTCAGTGACACTATTTTCATTTTCTTTGTACCTTTGTCTGCTATTTCTAATCATACACTATTGGGAGCTATAATTTTCACAAAAGTACTAAATGCTCTTTCATGGAAAAAATCCAGAAGAATTAAGAACATAGGATACTTTGGTTTCAAAATTAAAAAGCCTTTCAATCCATATTCTGTTATTTATTTGAAATTCATGATTGAAATATTCCTACTAAAATCAATCAAGTTCAGTGTTCTCATCTACTCCTTTTTTTGGACAATCAGGATACTGAATTTCCACTATTGATAGGTTATACATGTCAATTTTTTTTTCTTAAGTTAGTCATTTATCTAAAAAAAATCTATTTTACAAAGATAAAGTGCTTTATTTTTATTCATTCATAATATGCAGGTATTAAATTCGTTTTTCGAAAATTAATGGCAGAAAGATAATTTAGATAGCAAAATGTTTACAAAACAATATGTAAAGTGTAACTCTTGGATATATGTAAGGAAAAAGCTTTGTGGCATACATATCAAAATATTGATAATGAATAGGGCAAATGATTCTTATTTTTGTGATTCTTTATTTGTATCTTTGCATATTTTAATATAAATGTATATTACTTTTGAAGAAAAAATGCAACCAAGATATATTCAAATTATGGAAAAAATATTATGGATTGAATAACAGAATAGGTTGCGTTCATAACCATCAAATTAGACAAACATGTAATCAGTTCAATCATGTGTCTTATTTTCTCCAGAACTGACTTGATGTTTGATTCACTTAAATTGATTCACATTTTTTTTTCTACTATCATGTAGGCAGTCTCCTAGAAGTGCTTTTGAAAGAAACCCTCTGCCTATTAAACCTAGTTTCCTTTGTTTTTAAAAAGTAATTTTTCAGAATTCATTTCTTGCTACAGGTGCTGCCTTATGAATATACCATTTGCCCATTGGGCATTCAAGTGGTTAACAGAGTAAATCTCTCTAATTATAGAGGAAATCAAGATGCGTTGACAGCTCTGCTATTTTGGGGGCGTGACAACCCTGGGTGCCTGCCACATTCTGACATTCCAGCTACACTTGTTAGTATTAGAAATTCTTTGTAGGTGGCTCACTGAAGAAAAAAGTGGCGTATATTTTGTCAGATTTGTCTGCTCAGCTGTGACATCAATTCTCCCTCACATTGCTCCAGATTCAGAGTCCAAAGAGTTAGAAAGAGAATAATGCATTTTATTGCTACAAGGATCCTTTCCTCTCAGAGTTAATATGGAGTTGCCGTAAGGGCATCAGGGTGGGAAACAAGGGGTCTGGGTTCTGGCCTTGGTCTGCTTGTAATAGATGTAACTCTCTTGTGTAATTTGATAGGGCTTTACTTTCTCATTAGATAATTAGATTAAATCTTCTCCAAGCTCCAATTGGGATCTGAATTTCTGCGATTTTATTTTTAGTTCATTTATGGATTTGGGAGGAAATTAGTTTACTAAGTCTTTAGGACATTTACATTTCTCTTAAGACAATAACTTTGGTATATTTGCAAGGCTAGTTTTCATGACACATTTTCTCTCTCTTAATTCACACATTTCATTTTAAATATCATCAGAAGAAATAATTTCTCACACAAAAGACTTTGGATACTTTTATAAATATTGCTTATAAAAAGCTTTTCATCATTTAATAGGTACGGCTAAAAAATAGGCATGGCTACATAGATTTCTCTATATCATATATCAGATTTATATCTCTATGTCATATATCTATAATCTATATCTGTTTATCAATACACACACACACACACACACACAGTTATGAAAAACCTGTGTGAACTTTTCTATGTTTCAACAACCTCTAATAGATTGAAAACTTCATTTTGTGAATAGTGAATAGTATTGTTGCTTCATGAATCAAACAGGAAAATTTATGAAATATATTTTCATATGCTTCTCAGATTCCTAATTTATTTCATGAAATTTTGAATAACTAAGAAAATTACAGTTAATTTTGCTAAAATAAAATATGATGAAAGATTTAAAGTTTTTTCTATAGCACACACATGATTCACTTACTATAAATAAAATTCTCAGAAATGTGTGAAAATTTTGAAAAATAATTTTATATTTAATATTGCATTTCAAAGTTTTAAAACATCAACAATGTATGTTTAGCTCTAAAATATATACACTGGTTTATTTTATATATTTTTTAAACCTGAAGTCAATTTAATGATCAAAATATGAATACAAATAACTTTAAGATAACTATATATGAACAAAGATATTGAAATGGTAAAGGAAAATTGTATGGAATTAAAAGGTGATTTATTAGAATCCCTTTTTTTGTTTTGTTTTGTTTGTTTGTTTTTAATTATACTCTAAGTTCTGGGGTACATGTGCTATACAGAACTTGGAGGATTGTTACATAGGTATACACATGCCATGGTGGTTTGCTGCATCCACCCCCATGTCATCTACATTAGGTATTTCTCCTGATGTTAGCCCTCCTCAATTCCCCCAACCCCTCTATTCCCACCCTAGCTCCCTCACCCTCCAACAGGCCCCAGTGTGTGATGTTCCCCTCCCTGTGTCCATGTGTTCTCATTGTTCAACACCCACTTATGAGTGACATGTGGTGCTTTGTTTTCTGTTCTTGTGTCAGTTTGCTGAGAATGGTGGTTTCCAGATTAATCCATGTCCCTGCAAAGGACACAAACTCATTCTTTTTCATGGCTGCATAGTATTTCACAGTGTATACGTGCCATATTTTCTTTATCCAGTCTATCATTGATGAGCATTTGGGTTGGTTCAAAGTCTTTGCTATTGTAAGCAGTGCTTAAATGAACATATGTGTGTATGTGTCTTATTTCTATAAAGCTTTTCAAAGTTAGTAAAAAAAGAACTCATTAACTTTGGTAGGAGATCTTGAATATGTGGCAAATATTTTAATTCATTAAATCAATAATCCAGAAGAAAATTAGAAATCATTTAGTACATCTGTAACTATCCAAGTAGGACTCACTTAATTACTCCAGTTAATGGCTAATGTCTTAAAAATATTCTCCCAATAATCACTGTTTATCATGTCTAAAATGTGAAAATTTGACAAATGAGTGTTAGATGCTTTAAAGATAAAATTAGTCAAATTCAGGTCACTCTTATTTCACTACAATTGAATCCCATTGTCAGAAATATGTATTATGGCTTGGAATTCATGTGTTTTTCAAATAAGAAAATAATATCACTTGTTTTCTTCTGTAGCAAAATATATATATATATATTTTTTTTTTTTGAGACAGGGTCTCTCGCTCTGTCACCCAGCTTGGAGTGCACTCGTGCTGCAATCTCCGCCTCTCAGGCTCAAGCGATTCTCCTACTTCAGTCATTAATTTTTGTATTTTTTAGTAGAGATGAGGTCTCACCATGTTGGCCAGGCTGGTCTCGAACTCCTCATCTAAAATGATTCACCCGCCTGGACCTCCTAAAGTGCTGGAATTTCAGGCATGAGTCACCATGCCCAGCCAAGAAAATTTTTTATTAATTAGTTTTTCCTTTTATTGTCATGCTTCAGCTTGTGTTACTTGAGCTATTGTTATTTATTTTTATTTTTACATTTCGTGCATCACCATACTTCTTTTACTCACTGCAAACAAGAGGCACATCTATTCCAAATGGTCAGAATAACATTCATAGTGAAAATAACACCACCAGCTACCATGCTTGTTTAGAAAATTTTGTACTTTTTTAAGAAGGATAATATATGTTTGAATTGTTTGTGAATCCCTTTATCATACATTTATTTTTTTCAGAACAAAAATCTCCCTTTAGATGTGTGGTAGATGTTAGCACTGGAACAAAATCTCCACTAACCCCCCTGCCCTTGACCTCTCTTTGTAAACTTGTCTTGATCTTCTTTTGCAGTTATATATAATTCTCAGTCCCCGGGGTCAGCCCTATTTTGCCCAACGGGACCCCAGGAGAGTGCTGAAAAGGATTTGTGCAGTCGAGTTTTGTCTCTTGTGTCCTTTTGCCATTACAATGGGAATAGCATACTTAAGTTATTCTTCTGGTCTTAGAAGGGTAAGAGAAAAGATAAACTAAAGTAGAAATGTCCCAGAGTAGAATGAGTCAGACAGCCCTCTGACACAAGATCAGCCTTGGCTGAGATCAGGTAACTTCTAGCTGAAACCTAGACCTGTGGGAAATCAGCACTCATTGTAGTATGTCACTGAGGTGTACGGTTGTTTGCTATACATAGTTTGTGGTCACAGCAAACTTATACAAGATCTTTTCAAAGTCATCAGCCATATCAATAATACTAATAGCAAGAATGGCTGTTTCAAAAATATTTTTTCAACAGAAGAACTATTGCCCTAGCATTGTGTCAAATCAATTGTGAAAGCATTATTTCACATTTAAAAATTTTGTGATGAACTTCTGAATTTGTCCATAGTACCACATTTTAGATCTGTGCTGTGCAACATGTTTCTGTCAGCCCAATTTTCTGAATGAAAATTGTCTTCTTCAATTTTTCTCACTTTTGTTGTTAACTAAAAAAGAAAAAATTCAAGGTGACATTATAATTTTTAAAAACACTGAGGATGTTTTTGTTTAAAATTTGAACTAAATTTTTTTTTTACGAATAGGTATTTGGAGTTTAATATGAATAACCGAGTAGAATACTATTCAGATCAAATATACATTTAATATTACATCAAAAGTTCTCCTTTCTCTGTATTTTTATTTAACATTTATTAGTATAATATTTAACATATAATAATAGATAGAAATAAATAGATAGAGATTTTTTAACATGCCTATCTCTCTCTAAGGGAGCAAAACATGTCTTTCTCATTCTAGGAGACAAAGGTGTCAACACATGTTTATTTTGGAATTCATCAGATTAATTCAGTAGTTTGTGAAAGGTTGTACATACAGGAAGGCAAACATTAAAAAAAACTGTAGTTTCTAGTTTGATTTACATTTTTGGAAGCATAAAAATATATTCACCTAGACAACTTTTTCTCATTCTGAATACACACTTCTTTTCAGGTTGTGGAGGTACAACTTCAGTTCTAAGTATTATAAGCAGTAAATGTTAATACTTTAAATTTCAAATATTCTTTTTTCAGCTAATACTGAGTATTTGATAATATTTTTAAGCTTTCAAAATTTATTCTAAAACATGAATTTGATGTGACTGTAAGTGTTCTTTGGCAAAAAAATATGACTTCTATTTGAGAAATTTTATAAAAAAATAAATTATATCGATGGTGAATTATCCTTTTGACTTTTGCTTTCAATCTGCTGAAACTGTTTAGAAGCTGGCTGTATTGCTGGAAAGGACAAAAAAAGCAAATAGTGATATTTTTAAACTTGTAGCCACATTTTAAGCATTTAAAAAACAATGCATATGACTGTGTAGGAAAAATTAGTGTATGGAGAATTTATACTGTTCATTCTCATGAATTAGATCATGTGTTTTAATTCCTCAGTGATGCAGGATTCTTTGCTCCTTAGTTCAGCTAAGATCCAGGTTCTCCTCACACAACCAGGAAAAATTAGGCACGCAGGCACATTGAAAGGTAAGGAGAGTGGGATTTATTTAAAAAAAAAAGCTCTCAGCAAGAAAAAAGGTCCTGTCAACAGGCTCCCATCACACAGGCTGAATATTAGGCCACCACACCAGCTGAAGAGGCCAAGCTCCTCTCCCCTGCATAAGGTGTGAATCCCCTGTGGCTCTGCCCCATTCTCCCAGTGCACAGGTGGGCTCCCAGTCCCTTGTGGGGACGTCCAGACAAGGCCCTGGGCAGGTTCTCTCATCAGCACAAAAGCATCTGATACTTGTGGGATGGGTTGGAGATTCTCCAGGGATCCTCCCTTATCTGCCTCCTGCATCTATCAAAAGTATGTTCCAATCTGGAAAACTATGAAAAATTGCACATTACTATATATCATGCTTTGTGTACTGTCACAATGAGAGCTAATATTTTTGACAGGATAAATTTAGAAATGTTATATATTTATGGCTTCTTTCCAGAGGCGAATTGTAAAATAAATATTTTGAATGAATAGTATTAAAAGTTAATTTACTGACTTCTCTGTTTACTTCTCTCTCTCTCCCACTCCCTCTCTCTCTCTCTTTTCATCCCAGCAAATAGTGCTAATTCAAACAGTTGCCAAAGAGAAGAATTGGAGATAACTAATTTTTTTCTATATGTTCATCAGTGCTATTATTCTCTCCTTAAATAGCTCTTAGGTTCATTTACTCTCCCCCATTTGTTTTTAGTCCAGATCTACTATTATCTCTTATTTGCATTTTATACAACAGTTTCCTAAAACATTTGTCCTTTCCTCACTGCAATCCAAATATTTTTTTGTAAAATGTAAAACTATTCGGGTCAGATTTTCTTACTTTATTTTGAATTAACTCCTATGGCTAAGTTTGATACCCCTAGTGTCCCCAGAACACCCTGTATGAATGCAGTATAGCATACGTTGTATGGTATTTTGGTCTTTATTTGCATACTTCTTGCTTTAATCCTAACTAAATTGGAAGCAAATTGATGGGAGGTCCAATGTCTCATTCACCATTTTATTTCCAGTTCTTAACACAGTGTCTGGCAAATAGCATATGCTCATTAAACATTTATTGATTGAACCAAGCATTCATATTGTTTTGGCTTCCTATAATTTTCTTTTTCTTTAAAAATTAAAATCACCTTGCATAATATATATGTGGTTAAAAACAAAACATGACAAATAAAATCAATGAATATTTTATGATCAAAATAATAATTTTTGTCTTATCTCTCTTCTTTCAGTAGTTACCTTTACCAACTTTCTGTTTTAAGTATATCTTATGGTTACCTCAATTTTCTAACTACTATGCTAATACACTTTTTGTTATTCATCAATTATGTACATTTTTTGTGTGTTCCCATATGATGGTTGAAAACCTAGCTTACTCAAACAACCTGCTGCCTCTTATTCCTGCTGGTTATCTCCTGACATATTTATATCAGTATTTTCAGAGCCTCTACTAGTCACTTCAGCTTTCAGACAAAACAGTATTATATATTCATTTTCCTTTTCAATCACATACAATATAACTTTATTTTCTGTTTTTAAGATGATTATAAATTATTCCCCCTTCACTCTCTTTTACATCTCCTTTTAATATTCCATCTCTTTTGTTAGCTGATTTACTTTCATATTTTTAAGGTAGATACAATTCATATTTTTTCGATATCTATGTTTTGTGGTTTTCTTTTCCAGTCATTGAACAATGATCCTTCAGTCATGTTCTGATGCATTCTATTTTTTACTCTGCCATTGCAGTATTTTAATTTTCTTCATAGGCACTTTATTCTACTATGTGAATATTTGAATTCCCCTTTCCCAAATCCAGAAATCCCCCCTTCAATCTCCTCTTAAAAGCCTGTGTCATCTTGTCAAAGTTGATGTTATCATTTTATGGACCTGCTGATCTTTGATCCTGAAATCTACACTTTTCTTGATAGCACATCTTTTTCTACAGTAACTTTGATAGAGTAAATCTTTAAACAATTTCTAAGAAATGTACATGGATATAATAGTTCTGAATACTAAAAGTTTCTTTATTCCTGAAATGCTTTTATTTTTCCCTTCCACTTGAATTATATTTTAGGTGGATACATTAGTCTACATTATCTCTCAAATTAGGTCTTTTTTCTTTTTTTCCTCCTAGTTTTTCTAATATATAATAAAATTAAAATTGTATAATTTTTTGTTATATATTGTATTGTTTTTACGTATGTAGACATTATGGAATGGCCAAATCAAGCTAATTAATGTATCTGACACCTCATATGCTTATTTTTTGTGGTGAGAACATTTAAGATTTACTCTCTTAGCAGTTTTCAACGGTGCAACACATTATCGTTTACTATAATCACCATCCTGTGCAATAGATATCCAGAATGTATTTATCCTAACTGAAACAGTGTACCCTTTAACAAACATCTCCCTGTAGGTCTTGTTCCTGCTGTTATACCAAAGAATTTTGTTCATGGGCATTAAGATGCTAGACAGGTTTCTGTTCTTTTGTAAGATATTCGTGTACTCATTTCCCTGCTTGCTCTTTTCGTACATTCTAAAAGCTCTAGAATTTAATTTTGATCAAGGTGATCTAGAATAGTGCCAACTCATACAATAGCCACTAGACATTTGTTGGTATTGAGTACGTGAAATTCGGCTAAGGCAACTGATGCAAAGATCTTTACATTTTATTTTAAATATTTAATTTAAATTTGTATTGGATACTTTATCCAGTTATTAAAAACTTTTAAAAATATTTAGAAAAACGTGTTCCTGTAAAGCTATTTTTTAGCTATAGATTTATAACATCTAAATATAGATTACATACTTTGTACAAAAATTTAGTACCCAAATGAAATGTGCTGTAAGTACAGTGAATTTTGAAGATTTAGTATACGAAACTTAACTGCAAATATCTCAATAATTCAATGTTAATTAGTGAAGTTATGATATTTTGGGTATAGCTGGTTTGAACAATGTATCAGCAAAATTAATTTTAACCTATTTCTTTTTGCTTTTGAGAAGTGACTCCTAAATATTTAAAATTACATATGCAGCTCATATTGTATTTCTATTTGGCCAAGAATCATCTAGAATTCAGAAAATAATGTCCCACATAAGGGTTTTGCTTGTTTGTTTGTTTTTAATGTGTCAGGGTGAGCACTTTCAATAGATTCTGGAAAAATTTTTCTCTAATTTTTATGCAATAAATTTGTCTTTACTGCTATCCAACTAAATCTACTTTTCTTATGTTATCTCTGCAACTTTCAAAAATCAGATAAAATCAGGGTCTTATGGTTTTTTTCTCTTATGTTTCATTTATTGTTCTTTTTTGTTCTAAATATTCTTTTAAAAAAGTTTTCAGCTCTTTTACTGAACATTTGACTTTAGTTCTTATTCTAGAACTTTTTTTTTAATCTTCCAAAGTTTAGATGCTGTGGTTTTCAAATATTGCTAATAATACAAATTAAAATTTATCATTTGTGTGCTCATCTGTTTGCTAAAGTTCTTTACTCTTTATGATTTCAGTATATGAGTTTGTGTTGATTATCTCAGTTTTTCTCTTTGAAACTGCAATCTTATAAGATATTGGAGGCTCCTGAATGTCCATTTATTTTTATTATTATAGTAACATAAAATCTGGGCTCAATTACTGTGTATTCAAGCATGAATTGTGGACTTTTTTAAGCGAAGAATTCTTTAGTCCAGTTACTGACTGATTGATTATTGTTTGATGATAAAGTGCCAATCTATTTGCCTGCAGTGGTTCCTGAGGAAGACAATGTTGCAGCTGTTCTATATAGACTTTCAAACTATTCATTGTTTCAGTGCCCTTCTGACTTGACCTTGCTTTGTTTGGGTGCTCTTGCCTTCTTCAGGGTTCGGCAGGTCAGAAGGCTTTCTCATTGCTGATTTAATTCTGTCACTTTGTCTTTGATTCATTAGGCTCCACTTCTCACCTGATTTGCATCATCTAAATACTTCTTATTGCTTTGAGTTGGTTTTTAAACTCTTTACTGAACTTTTAGGATATCATAGGAAAGGAGACGAATGAATATGTTCAGACCATAACCCTGGAGTAGATTGTCATTAAAAGTTGGATGGTCTACACTGTGTTGTCATCTCTGAAAAAATGTAATTTTATCCAGGGCACTTTAGTGAAGAGGAACTAGAAATAAAGTTTAGTTATTCTAGCCCTTAGGATTAAGAACATTTTGTTGAAATGTGATAATTCATTCCCTATTACATTTTATTTTGTCATTGTCCATGGTATGTTCAACTTTTCAAAATAATACTGTTCTTTAATTACATCTTTAAAGTAACAGTAAAGTTGCAAGCTTAACAACATCTTTGAAAAATGACTAAGAGCAAGGGAGAGGTTTGGGCTAGAGACAATGTATTTAAAAATTTAGAAAAAATATCTATCACACTAAGATTCTACCAAAGGAAATAAAAACGAATTAGCTTGCAAATGAGTGAAGATACCTTTTTCTATTAGATATATATTAAGCAAAGAAAAGTTGAGTGAAATTTAAATGCATTTTATCATTGTTTGCTAAAACAATAAAATTACCTGATCATGCAGTCATTAGCAGCTTTGGGAAGTTTGCTCTGAATTAATTCATCTCTGTTGGCAAATAATTACAAAGGTTCCTAACTTTTAAAGTATGAAAATTTTATTTAATAAAGTACTCTGTTCAAAATTGGACTATGGCCAGCATAACTAATAAAACAAAGAGACCATACTTTCATTCAAGTGTCAGGCCATTATTGTCTGGAGTTCTAAAAATTTTTTTAAAACTTTTATATCATATGTTGTATCGTGTCGAGAACAAGGGTTGTTTCACTTCAAAAATTTATTTTGAGGAAGTTAAATGAGTCCATTAAGAGGTTTGGGCTAATGACAATGTGGTTCAAATTTAGATCCTTCTAACTTTTTAACAATAATAAATTTTGGAATGATCTTCTGTAAAAATATTGTTTTCAGCTGCTTTTTTTTTGTATTTTTAATGTGTAAACATTGTTACTGTCATGGAAAATAAAAATTGTACAAAATTTATATATTTTCACTTATAAGTTGTCTTTATTATAACAGCTTCTACTTACATTTAGTGTGAAGGTAATATAACAGTGCAGTGATAGATTCATAGAACATCACAGTAGTAGTAAAGATTGTTATCTAATAATCAACAGATACTTCTCCTTTTTAACAGAGCCTAAATTTGTTAGAGATGACAGGTATCCTGTTAAAATCATGTATTCTGTAGCAATAATTTAAGAAAAGCGTAGTCCAAAAAGATGTGAATGAAAGTCTATATCTCAGCCTTCCAAAAAGTTTCAGAAGAAGACAGATTCAGGTAGGTGGTACTTCTTTTTTTTTCTTTCCTGGCTGAATTATAGAATTTCCAACTAAGGCTTCAGTTGCCTTCTTAAAACTGATCATAAGGAAGGGACACAGACTCACATGGACATTAGCCCAGAGATCTTTGAGTTGCTACTTTAGATTAGGACTGACTGCTTTCATTCTTTTTGTTACTTGAAAAAAATAAACCTCAATCTTATTCAAGTCACTATTATTCTAGAGTTCCCTTGCATTTCTCTTTCCATTTTTAAAAGGTGTCCCAGGCGAATCACATGAACCTGTTTGAGAAACCATCCCTTCAAGTGTTCTATTTGGTCTATCCACTAAAGGCATGGTGGCTTGGCTAAAATAATTAGTACCACTTCAGAAAGTAACTTTACAAATATAATATATATTTTTTGTGACTCAAGTTCTGAAAATGTCTAAATGTCCCTTGTGTGATTCTTTTAAATGTGATATTTTTCAATAATTAAACATGATTATAATTTTTTTTTTTTTTTGAGACAAAGTCTGGCTCTGTCGTCCAGGCTAGAGTGCAGTGGCATGATCTCGGCTCACTGCAACCTCTGCCTCCTGGGTTCAGGCAATTCTTGTCCCTCAGCCTCCTAAGTAGCTGGGATTACAGGCATGCAGCACTATGCCTGGCTAATTTTTTTGTATTTTTAGTAGAGACGGGGTTTCACCATATTGGCCAGACTGGTCTAAAACTTCTGACCTTGTGATCTGCCCGCCTAGGCCTTCCAAAGTGCTGGGATTACAGGCATAAGCCACTGTGGCTGGCCAGATTATAATTTTTAAAGTTAAAATAATAAGCACTAGTGTTCTCAAATTATCTTTTAATACTTCCTACCAGGTATTGTCAATCAAAATATTTACATCCCAACTGAAAAGTGGTATGTGCATATATGTGTTTAGAAATAAACATTTTGAAAAGACAAATGTCATGTGGTGTGAAAATAAATGAACTCATGTATATAAATATCCCGTTAATCTTGTGTTACGTTCATTAATTTCAAATGAAGCAAAGCATTGGTCATAATATCATTCAATGTGTCCTATATTAGAAGTCCTGGCCAGGCGCGGTGGCTCAAGACTGTAATTCCAGCACTTTGGGAGGCTGAGGCGGGCAGATCACGAGGTCAAGAGACCGAGACCATCCTGGCCAACATGGTGAAACCGCATCTCTACTAAAAATACAAAAATTAGCTGGGTGTGGTGGCATGTGCCTGTAGTCCCAGCTACTCGGAAAGCTGAGGCAGGAGAATTGCTTGAACCTGGGAGGCAGAGCTTTCAGTGAGCCAAGATCAAGCCACTGCCCTCCAGCCCAGCGCCTGGAGACAAACCAAAACTCTGTCCCAAAAAAAAAAAAAAAAAAGAAGTCCTATGATAAATTTCTCTTAGAATTTTGCACAGAAAGTGGTTGATATACTTTAAAACAGTAAGAAAATTTTATACTGAAAATTATGTGATTTTAGGTTATCTGCCTATTCTGTTGTAATACGGATTTTTCTGATAAAAATCTTGGAACTTCCTCTAAAGAGCAAGCCTTGGAAGTTAATTTACAATAGAGAACCCCAGAGACATATACCTAACTCTGGAAGTGTGCATTTACATTTCAAAGAAAGCTGAGACCTGGGAATGTGCAGATACCCCTGAGTTGCAAAACTAAAGATGATGTTTCTAACTTTTCCCAAAAGAAATTTATTTACATTCCAAAAGGTGATATTAAGAAATCAGAATCTTCCCAAGAATGAAAGGCTTTCCTCCCTACTTGAAGGAAGAGAGGACAGTGTTTCTATAAACAGCCAAATTCATTTTTTGGTGTTTCTCACCTATAGTAAAGACCCCTATTACATGTGGGTGACATCTGGTTCTCATCATATTGCTCTGGTGGCAAGAATGTAACTAATAATAATCTATTTGTTGCTTCTCCAAAAACCTCCTGTGTGCATCTGGGTTATTATCAATAAATATAATTACTGCACACATTCCTTTTAATTTATAGTTGAAAAATGGTTTCTCTACTCCAAATTTAAAACATACTGTCAATGATTTAACAGTTTTTAAACCTTTAAATTTTTGGTCAATTTGTAGGTTTGCTTCACATATAGTGTGAGGTAAATATATACTATATATCTTGATACATGGGTGAAAGGTTGGCTGAACAAAATTTGTTTAAGTGTCTATTTGCACTCCTCTGTTTTGTTTGTTTTTAATTGCTTTACAAAAAATGGGTGGTATTTGACACTGAGGTACATGAGAGAGACCCTGTGAATATCCTTAACTTGTCCCTAATGGTACAGCTGAATACCTAGGGTTCTCAAGACAAAAGCTCAGTCTCCTCATTCTTTCTCCTTCCTTCCCTCCACCATTTTCTTTCCTTATCCTGTTTTTCTTCATCTTTCCTTACTCTTACTTCAATTCCTTTGTTCTTTTTAATTTTCTTTTTAAATGTCTTTGCTTCCTCTTGTACCCGACAGATTTTGGTATATTTTTAGTATTATTGAGTTCCATATATTTGATTATTCCTTAAGATTTTACCTTTGAACTATGGACTATGTAGTGTGTGTTGCAAAATATTCAAATATTTGGAGTTTTCCTATGTATCTGTTGCTACTGGTTTCAAAGTCAATTGCATTTTACTTAAATAATATATTCTTCATAATTTTAGCCCATTGACATGTATTTCTAGTTGTTTTATGGCCAATTGCAAGAGCTTTTTTGGTGAATACACATGTGAAAAGAATTTGGATACTATAGTTGTTGAGTAATCTCTATAATGTCAATTAGAACAACATGGTTTATGATATTTTATGTCTTCTATATATTCACTAATGTTTTGATTGCAAATTCTATGTATTGCCCTAAAACAAAAACACAAACAAGAAACAAACCGGGTCATAAAATCTCCTACTATGACTATGGACTTGCCTATTTGTCTCTTTCATTTTGCTGCAATTTACTTCTTGCTTTTTGAAGCTGTGCATTAGGCACTCTACAACATTTACAATGTCCAGTCTTCTTGATGAAATATTCATATTATCATTTGAAATGTCCCTCTTTATCACTGCTAATACTCTGTCTTAAAGTTTACTTTAATTGATCCTAAACTAGCAGCTTCGGCTAATTTCTTTTCATTCTAACAATATGCAGGAGCTATCTTTTTACATACATTTACTTTTAACCTATCTGTCATTGTACTTAAAGTGTATCATAAACAGCATTGCTTACTTATTTTGATAATTTCTGCCTTTTAAATAGTGTTTTGAATATCTATATTTAACATAACTATTGGAATACTAGAATTTATATTTAAAATTTAAGCTTCTCCATTTTTTCTTGTTTTTGATTTCCCTGTTCCCTTTCATGCCCTATAGTTTCATTATATAGTTTGTTGTTTATCAAAATCCCATTTCAAAGTAGCTATTGGTCTTCCAATTATATGTCTTGGTGCTATAGTTTAAATCCTTAAGGTTTTCAGAGTAAAACTATATTTAGTATTGTACCACTCCATGTAAAAGCTAAAATCCTTGCAGTTATAAAGGTGCTTCCCTCCCCCATCTTTATGTTATGATTATTACATGTATTATAATTTCAAACTTAAAAAAATGTTATTTTAACTTTTGCTTTTACCAATACTAGGTATTTTACCTGACCCACATTATAAAAAAATTGTTTTTTCAGCTATTTCCCATTTCTGATACTCTTTCTTCATTTCTTAAAATGTAGGTTTCATACCTGCATGATAAAAAACATGAACAAATTGACATAGAAGGAACGTATCTAGAATAATAAGAGCCATCTATGACAAATCCATAGCCAACATTATGCTGAAACGGCTACACTGTCTAGGGTATACAACCTGTGATTCATTGTCTCACCCTGAGAAATTCAGGAAGCGGACATTTGTGGACAGGTTAAGGAGTGGAAAGTTTAATAGAAGAAAGGAGAGGAGAGCAGTTCTATGTGTGTGGTGGTGTGTGTGTGTGTGAGAGACAGAGAGAGACAGAAAGAGAGAGAGAAAGAGAAAGAGAGCGAGAGAGAGTAAGAGAGACATCTGAAAGCGGGGAAGCGGCCAACCACAGCAGATTTTATAGGCAGGCTGGAGAAGGTGGTGTCTGATTTACGCGGGACTCACAGATTGGTTTGACTAGGTATGACGTTTATATAGCACACAAGGTAGGCTCGTTCCCCACCCTAGTCTTGTTAGGCAAATGGGCTTTTCAGTTGATCGGGGTCATCATGTCTACTTTTTATTGTACATGTGGCCAACAAAGAGAAGGGAAGATGCAGCCACCATATTGAACATGTTTAGTCCTTTGTTCCTGTGACATTCACCGATGCAAGCTTGCATGTCTATGTCTGCAGCTCAACTTTACGGCTTGCTCTTCAAATGATTTGGGACTGCTTTTCATTAAAGAGAAAAGCTTTACCAAAGACTCTCATACCCTTACTATCTGCCTAAGTGATTTCTTCTTAACTCCTATATCAAAACTGAATGGGCAAAAGCTGAGACCATCCCCCTTGAGAACTGGAATAAGACAAGGATGCCCATTCCCACTACTCCTATTCAACATAATGCTGGAAGTCTTAGTCAGAGCAATCAGGCAATAGAAAGAAATAAAAGGCATTTGAATAGGAAAAGACAAAGTCAAACTATCTCTCTTCACCAATGATGTGATTCTATACCTAGAAATCCCTAAAAACTCTGCCAAAAGCTCCTGAAACTGATAAATGACTTCAGTAAAGTTTCAAGATACTAAAGAATGCACAAAAATTTCTAGCATTTCCAGATACCAAAAATGCTCAAGCCAAAAGCCAAATCAGGAAGGCAATCCCATTTACAATGCCCACAAAACCACGAAACAAAATGCCAAAGAATACATTTAACCAAAGAGGTGAAAGATCTCTACAAAGAGAACTACCAAACAGTGATGAAAGAAATCATAGATGACACAAGCAACTGGAAAAGCATTCCATACTCATGGAGTGGAGGAATTAATATCATCAAAATGATCACACTTCCCAAAGCATCTACAGATACAGTGTTATTCCTATTAAATTACTAATGTCATTTTTCACAGAATTAGAAAAAAAAAAAAAAACTATTCCTAAATTCATATGGAACCAAGAAAGAGCCCAAATAGTAAAAGCAATTCTAAGTGAAAGAGCAAAGCCAGATACACCACATTACCCAACTTCAAACTATATATAATATCAGGCTACAGTAACCAAAACAGCATAGCACTGATACAAAAACAGATACATGGCTCCTGCCTGTAATTCCAGCACTTGGGGAGGCTGAGGTGGGCGGATCATGAGGTCAAGAGATCGAGACCATCCTGGCCAATATGGTGAAAACCGACTCTACTAAAAATACAAAAAAATTGGCTGGGCGTGGTGACGCACGCCTGTAGTCCCAGCTATTGGGAGCCTGAGGCAGGAGAATTGCTTGAACCCGGGAGGCGGAGGTTGCAGTGATCCAAGGTCGCCCCACTGCACTCCAGCCTGGCACCTGGTGACGGAGTGAGACTCTGTCTCAAAAAAAAACAAAAGACAAAAAACAAACAAACAAACAAAAAACAGATACAAAGACCAATGGAGCAGAATAGAGAAACCAGAAATAAGGTCACACACCTACAGCCATCTGAATTTTGACACTGTTCATAAAAACAAGCAATGGGAAAGGGACTCATTCAATAAATGGTGCTGGAATAACTGGCTAGCCACATGCAGAAGATTGAAGCTGGAACCTTACCTTTCACCAGGTAATAAATTAACTCATGATGGATTAAAGATTTAAATGTAAATGTACGACTTTAAACTATAAGAATGCTAGGAATAAAACTAAGAAATGCCATCCTGAACACAGGCCTTAGAAAGAATTTATGACTAAGTCCACATGGACACAGGAAGGGGAACATCACACACCGTGGCTTGAGGGATGGGCAGCTAGGGGAGGAACAGCAGGTGGTGGGGAGATTGGGGAGGTACAGCATGAGGAGAAATACCTAATGTACATGACGGGGTGATGGATGCAGCAAACCACCACCATGGCACGTGTATACCTATGTAGCAAACCTCCATGATCTGCACATGTACCCCAGAATTTAAAGTATAATAATAATAAAAAATAGATAAGTGGAAACTAATTAAACTAAACAGCTTCTGCATAGCAAAAGAAACCATGACGAGAGTAATCAGACAACCTACAGAATGGGTGAAAATATCCACAAACTGTGCATCCAACAAAGATCTATCCACATAATCGTGATCATCTGAGTCAATTCTTCTTAATAAACTCCCTTTCATATATACATATATCCTATTAGTTCTGTCTCTCTGGAGAACCCTGACTAATAAATTGGGTATATATCCAAAAGAAAATGAATTGTTCTACCATAGAAGACACATACACTTATATGTTCATCGAAGCACCATTCATAATAGCAAAGACTAGAATCAACCTAGGTGCCCAACAGTGGTGGATTAGATAAATAATGTGGTACAATAGGGCATGAAATACTACAAAGCCATTAAAAGAATGATATTATGTCTTTTGCAGCAACTTGGATGCAGCTGGAGGCCATTATCCTAAGCTAATTTACACAGGAAGGGAAAACCAAATGCCGCATATTCTCACTTATAAGTGGAGGCTAAACACTGGGTACTCATGGATCTAAAGACAGCAATAATAGATGCTTGGGACTACTAGATTGGGGAGGGAAGGGGCCACAATGAAAAGACTCTTGGGTATTCTGTTCAACTACCTGGTTGATGGGGTCATTCCTATTCTAAACCTCAGCATCACAAAATATAACCCGTAACAAACCTGCATATGTACCCCCTCAATCTAAAATAAAAGTTGAAATTATTTTTAAAAATATTTCCCTCTGATATAACTTCTCTTTCATCTCATCTTACTCCATCTTTTTTAGGGGGAAATGTAGGTGCAAGTCTGCTAGTGACAAATTTAGTTTTTGTTAATTTGAACATGCCGTTCCTTATTTTACCTTATTTAGTGACATATATATATATATATATATATATATATATATGTGTATGTATTTTTTTTTCTGTAACAAAAACTATAATGAAGACTGTAACATGGAAAAAATGTTTTATGTTAAGGACAAAAGGGACATAAAATTGCATATACAGTAGAATAATGACTATGTAAACACAACAAAAATCTACACACGGGAATGTCTAGGAGAACATTTAACACCAAAAGATTAACAGTGGTAGCATTTGAGTGGAAAACTTATTCTTTCTAAAATTCCCAAATTTTCCTTATTAAGCAGTAATTCTAATTGCAGTGGGAAATGCATTTTTTTAAGTATCCCTCTGGCTGAGCAGTGTAGTGTGGCTGTCAAATAAACATCAGTGGCTTTGACCCTGACTCCTAAAAGGGTGGCAAACACAGCTGCCCCACTCTTTACTTACCCCTAAGAAAACTTAAGCAGCTCTGGCTCTGCTGAGAGCATCTGTGCAGCTCCAGCCCTCAAATTTTGCCTTATGCCCTCATCTCATCATCTCCACTCACTTCCAGTTATATCTTTTCCCTTTCCTTCTTAACTCAGGAGGCAGCTTGGAAAGCACAAGGGCCAAAAATAGAAGCCATGAGGTGTCATGTTTTCAAAGAAAACGGTGCCTCAGTTTTGAACACACAGGAACTCAAGTAAAAATCGTTTTCCTGCTGCTGGGTAAGTCATGCTTGGTGATTGCTCTGGTTGGAGATATGTGAAGTTATGTAGCCTTCCTGTTAACCCATGGTTCCAAGCACTCTCTCAACAATTACTCCTATCATGAATTTTCTACCCTGGGTGGGCAATAACAATATCGTTTGATTTCTAGAAGTCCTTCCTCTCTGGGAAAGGAGAGCTATACAGTGGGTGGCATCCTATAGTATCTACCATACATTTGGGAAAGGTGTCCGCTTCTTGGACTTTCAGTTTGAGGAACAAGTCAAAAAATAATTACTTAAAAAAAATAGTGCTAGAAATTCACACCTATTCCTGCCACTGAACAGGAGTTGTGATGCCTTGCTTTACTCTCTGCCAGCTATGTATTCTTGAGCAAATCACAACCTTATTGTGCCTCAGTTTCTGGATCTGCAATGAGTGCTGCCTGCATAAATGTCTGTTTAGGAACTTAGTTAAATGACATACCACTCTCTCCGCTTTCAGAAGGCCGTCAGCCAGCTGCACCTCATCTTACTCTGCCTGGGCCTAACTAGAGCCCCTTCCTCTGCCGAGATAAAACAGGGAAAAGCAGCAAGAAAGCAGACATACCAGGTAAACCGCAGTGATCTATTATCGGCAACGAAACCTCAAACAAACTGAAAATCCTCTGGCTCCCACACCGTATGCCTAAATGCCACAAGTCAGACACAGAAGCCAGGCAAGAGTGACTACCACACACACACAGGCACAGACAGAGTACCACCAAGCAAAAACGGGACTAACACTGCAAGGCGAGCCCCAAAGTGTGGCTTCAGGAACACAGGGAGTCATCCGGAGACCCTCACGTAGCTGTCATGGCAACAACGAACAGTATAAGCTTTCCTTCATTCAGTCTTGTAAAATGAAAACATTAATAGGGAAGACTCAGTAAAATTTGTGGCAAACACTATTAGTAAGGATGCAGTGTGTCTCCTGAGCCACAGGACTCCATCTGCTTCAGCTGAACTTTCAGAAACTACAGGGGAGAGAGATCTATGCATACACACACACATGCATATCTGTATGCACACAGATGTATTTAAATGAAGGTGCATACACTGTGCTAAAATACAAACAACAGAAATCCAAGGTCATATATAAAAAGGCTAAATATAACATATAACACAGGTCTAGAACCAGCTTAGGTTGGGAGCTAGGGAAAGGGGTTGTATCATCTGAAGACTATGCACACAATTTGTGTTGGGCAGGGAAGGAATCAGTGTAAACAACTCAGACTCACTTCACAATACTGGCCCACAGGAAAGTGTGATGTATCTCATGTAGCAAAATAGACTCCAACGTTGCTTTTGTACAAACCAAACTTGGTAGACACCCAGGAGGACCGTGGGTTTATCCTGCTGACAGGGCACTGCACCAGGCTGCGGCTAAACTTTCCAGCCCTAGGAACTCACCTGCTACCATCCCCTACACTCCCTTTCAGGCCCTTGGGCTTGACCACCTAGCCTTACATGACTAATTGCAGTGACTAATTGCACGGCTTCCTGCAAGCAAGGTCCTTCTGTATGTGTCCCTTTCTCTGACACTAAGACATATGAAAACATTTCTGTAAATGTTTGGCACTCAAGAAACATAACAGTTGAGGATAATGCCACAAGTACACAGGGAGATGCAGTAACAAGACATGCAGGGCGAGGGCAGGGGCCACTGAGCTGCCTTAGCATCTCAAAACCAGGATAGTAACTTCCCATGCATCTAGGGGAGGTAGGAGAAGGGATGAACAGAACTGATGACTTTACCCGCTCCTCAGCAGAATGTTACATTCAAACTGCAGATGTCTTGAGAGCCCCACCATATCCAAAGAGTGAGTCTGGTCACTCCTCTGGCAGAGCTTGGTGCAGTGACAGCTAGAGTTCCAAGGGAGTCTGTTGCACCAAGAGCCCTTTTGAAGATGCTCAGCGAAGTGATTATTTTCTTTTGAGGAGATGTAGAGCACATCGATGGAAAGGCGGTGTCAAAGGATGCTCTCCACCAGTGAAATGATCGAAACCTACTATTATCTCAGTCCCCTCTGAGTTTCTTCCTACTGGCCACCCCCACTGTACCGAAATAGCCGAGACGCATCAGGGTGAGTCGTCAACGGTGGGCAACCAGAAGACCATGTTGGAACACGCGCTGGCAAAAGTCATGAACTTGGGGTTGAACTGCAAGCAGGTAATCGGGCCTATGTGTTTACCGTCCAGCACAGCCACCTTCCTCCCACTCTCTCCGTTCCAGGCGTGGATCTTGCCGTCCTCCGAACCAGTCATAACAAACTGAGAGTCTGGGGTGAACGAGGCCTCCAGGGAGACAGCTTTGCTGTTGGCGTAACCCCCAAACGTGTGCAGCACCATCCCCTTGAAAGCATCGATGAGACACAGGAAGCTACCGTTGGTGGAAATGAGGATGAGCTTGCCATCGTTGCTGAACTTCAGGCCCGTCCAATCACAGGTTTTGTCGTACTGCATCTTAAAGGTGGTGAACGGCCCCTTATCGAACGAGCGGAGGTCGTAGAGCCTGACCGTCTCGGCGTTGAGCCCCGCCGCCAGGACTAAGCCTTCCGGATCGAAAGAGCAAACCGGCTTCCCCGGGAGGTGCACGAGGCCCTGGCAGTTCGGAGCGCGGAGATCCCACAGGCGAATGGTCTTGTCGAGAGACCCAGAAATGAAAATGTCGTCCACAGGCGACACGGCCAAGGCCACCACCTTCTTGCTGTGCCCCGGGAAGTACCTGATGTACTTGTTGTCATGCAGGGACAGGTACCGAATCGTGTCGTCTCTCTTGTTGGAGCTGTAGACGACCGTGTTGGCCTCGTGCGCGTAGCGGATGAGGTCCACGCCGTACTTCTTGCTGTACAGCGTCCTCTTGGGCTTGCCCTCCTGGCAGTCGTAGAGCACGATGGAGTCGTCGTCGCTGCTCGAGACGATCGAATGGCCGTTGGGGCTGAAATCCAGGCAGTTAATCTTGTCGGAGTTTTCGCAGAACACCTTGGCGACGCGAAAGCTGCGCAGCACGCCGTCGGTCAGCTTCATGGCGGCGGCTGAGGCGGCCGGGGCGGTGCCGGCCGGGGCGGGGCGGGGCGGGGCGGGGCCGGGGGGCGGGGCGGGGCCGCGGGGGGCGGGGCGGCGGGCGCCAAGGCAGCCAACGGCTGGGCCGCCTCCGCGTCTTCCCGCTGCTCGGACGTCAGTCTTCGGCCCGAGCGGTGCAGGCCCGCCGTCCGTCAGCCCTCACAGCCCCCTCACGGGCGACCGGCGCGGCGTCGGCTCGTTGTGTCCGCCATCTTGGGGCGACAGACAGCCGAAGGCGGGGACCTCGGCCAGCGCACGCTGGGGACGCGGGACGCGGGGACGCCGGACGCGGGGACGCCGACGCCGGATAGCGGTCACCGCAGGTATTTTCGCTCGGTACGAGACTCACGGCTGGTAGGGAATTTTCTCCCTCATGGAAATTTCAGGATTTTTAATTTTTTATGATTTTCTGTTGAAATTCATCTGTCATGTTACTGCTGTTTTGAAGGTAATGCATCTCAGCTTGCTCATTCAGGTAGAATTTTGTTTTCCGAAGTCTTCCTAGGATATCTCTGTGTGTGAATTGGAAATTAGAAATCATTTTTCCAAGACTTCTTAGGGATTTTTGTATATTTGACTCCACAAAGCCTATTTTTTCTCTTGTTTATGAGATTTCAGTGACCGTAATAATATTAGATCTCTGCAGTAAGTTCAATATGTCTTTTACACTTTTTCTGAATTCCCAGCCTTTCATCTTTCTGGACTTCAGTTTGGGTACTTTTTTCTACCTCATCTTCCAGTTTGTTTTTTTCTCTGCTTTTCGGTGATGTCTACTGAGTCACTAATATATCTTAATTATATTTTTCCAATTCTAGAATTTTTATTTAACGCTATAGATTGCAATTGCCTATAAAATTGTTCTTCCCTTCATTCTTGAACATGCTAATTATGGTTATATAAATTCCCTAATATCTCCAATATCTAGATATTGATGATATGATTTTTATATCATCGCATATGTATAAATTGTATAAATGCAATTTATATTAATACTATATATGCAAATATAAATATCTATCATATATCTACATCTCTTGAATGAGAGAATAGTGCATTAGTATCTGGTTTCGTGATTTAAATATTTAATAAAAATTAAGTGAGGTCATCTTTCAATGTATCTTCCAAAATTCTGCTATTTCAAGATAAGCCCTAAACCACCATTTGTATTTCCCTAGTAGATGTAGGTTGTACCCTTACCTGAGAATTGTAAACTATAATCAAGTGTGATATAAAAGAGTCCCCTCTTTTTAATTGTTTGGAATAGTTTCAGAAGGAATGGTATGAGCTCCTCTTTGTACCACTGGTCAAATTCAGCTGTTAGTATGTCTGGTCCTTAGCTGTTTTTTGGTTGGTAGACTATTAATTACTGTCTCAATTTTAGAACTTGCTATTGGTCTATTCACAGATACGACTTCTTCCTGCTTTAGTCTTGTGAGGGTGTATTTGTACAGGATTTTATCTATTTCTTCTCGATATTCTAGTCTATTTGCATAGAGCTGTTTATAGTATTCTCTGATGGTAGTTTGTATCTCTGTGGGTTCAGTAGTGAAACCTCCTTTATTATTTTTTTATTGTGTCTATGTGACTCTTCCTTTTCTTCCTTATTAGTGTAGCTAGTGGTCTACCTATTTTGTTAATTTTTTTCAAAAAAACAGTTCCTGGATTCATTGATTTTTTTGTTTGTTTGTTTGTTTGTGGGAGGGTTTTTCATGTCTCTATCTCCTTCAATTCTTCCCTGATCTTACTTATTTCTTGTCTTCTGCTAGCTTTTGGATTTGTTTGCTCTGGTCTCTCTAGCTCTTTTAATTGTGATGTTAGGTGTCAATTTGAGAACTTTCTAGGTTTCTAATGTGAGCATTTAGTGCTATAAAATTCCCTCTTAACACTGCTTTGGCTGTGTCCCAGAGAGTCTGGTACATTTTCTCTTTGTTCTCATTGTTTTCAAAGAACTTCTTGATTTCTACCTTAATATCATTATTTACCCTGGAGTCATGTAGGAGCAGGTTGTTCAATTTCCAAGTAGTTGTGTGGTTTTGAATGAGTTTCTTAATCCTGAGTTCAAATTTGATTGCACTGTGGTCTGAGAGACTGTTTGTTATTATTTAAGTTCTTTTGCGTTAGATGGGGAGTGTTTTACTTCCCATTATGTGGTTGATTTTAGATTAAGTGCCATGTGGCACTAAGAATAGTATATATTTTAGAGATTTGGGATAGAGTATTCTCTAGACATATACTGTGTCCACTTGATCCGGAGCTAAGTTCAAGCCCTGAATATACTTGTTAATTTTCTGCCTTATTGATCTATCTAATGACAGTGGGGTGTTATAGTCTCACAATATTATTGTATGGGAGTCTAAGTCTTCTTAGAGACCTTTGTAGATGTCTAAGGTCTTTACCGCTATGTAATACCCTTCTTTGTCTTTTTTGATCTTTGTTCGTTAAAGTCTGTTTCGTCAGAGACTAGGATTGCAACCTTTGCTTTTTTTTCACTTTCCATTTGCTTGGTAAATCTTCCTCCCATTATTTTCAGCCTATATGTGTCTTTGCACATGAGATGGATCTCCTGAATGCAGCACTCCAATGAGTCTTGACACTTTATCCGGTTTTCCAGTTTATATCTTTTAACTGGAACATTTAGCCCATTGACATTTAAAATAAGTACTGTTATGTGTGAATTTGATTCTGTCCTCATGATGTTATCTAGTTCTTTTGCACACTAGCTGATGCAGTTTCTTTGTAGTGTCATTGGTCTTTATATTTTTGTGTATTTTTGTGGTGGCTACTACTGGGTTTTCCTTTCCATATTTAGTGCTTACGTTAGGAACTCTTGTAGGGCAGGCCTAGTGGTGAGGAAATCCCTCTGTATTTTCTTGTCTGGAAGGGATTTTATTTTTCCTTCACTTAGGAAGCTTAGTATGGCTGCATCTGAAATTCTGGGTTAAAAATTCTTTTCTTTAAGAATATTGAATATTGGCCCCCAGTCGCTTCTGGCTTTT
Organism: Sapajus apella; assembly: GCF_009761245.1. NCBI lineage: Eukaryota > Metazoa > Chordata > Mammalia > Primates > Cebidae > Sapajus > Sapajus apella. The sequence continues at coordinate 43,393,823 of NW_022436948.1, forward strand.
AGAGTTTCTGCTGAGAGGTCTGTTGTTAGTCTGATTTGCTTCCCTTTGTAGGTGATCTGGCCTTTCTCTCTGGCTGCTCTTAACAGTTTTTCCTTCATTTTGCCCTTGGAGAATCAGATGATTATGTGTCTTGAGGTTGATCTTCTCTTGAAGTATCTTTGTTGTGTTCTCTATATTCCCTGAATTTGCATGTTGGTCTATCTTGCTAGGTTGGGGAAGTTCTCCTGAATAATATCCTCAAATGTGTTTTTCAGTTTGTTTCCACTCCCCCCATCCCCTTCCTCCACTCCAATCAATCGTAGGTTCAGTCTTTTTATGAGGTCCCATATTTCTTGGAGGCTTTGTTTATTCCTTTTCATTCTTTTCTTTTTTTAGTCTTGCCTGCATGTCTTATTTCAGCATGGTGGTCTTCAACCTCTGATATCCTTTCTTCTGCTTGGTTGATTTGGTAATTGATACTTGTGTATGCTTCATGAAGTTCTCATGCTGTTTTTCAGCTCCATCAGGTCATTTATGCTCCTCTCCAAACTGCTTATTCTAGTTAGCAACTCTTCTAGCCTTTTGTCACATTTCTTTGCTTCTTTGCATTGGGTTAGAATATGCTTCTTTAGCTCGGCATAGTTTTTTGTTACCCATCTTCTGAAGCCTACTTGTGTTGATTCGTCCATCTGATCATCCAGTTCTGTGCCCTTAATGGAGATAATGTTGTGATCATTTGGAGAAGTGGTACTCTAGACTTTTGGGTTTTCAGCATTTTTTCATTGGTTCTTTCTCATCTTCGTGAGTTTGTCTGGATTCAATTTTTGAGGCTGCTGAACCTTGGATGGGGCTTTTTGGGGTGCTTTATTTGTTGTTGTTCATGCTTTGTTGTTGCTTCTGCTAGTTTGTTTTACTTTCGGTAGTCAGGTCCCTCCTCTGCAGGGCTACTCCAGTTTGCTATGGGTTCACTTCAGATCCTATTCATCTGATTCAATCCCATGCCTGGAGATGTCACTCAAGGAGGTCGGAGAATAAGAAAGATGAGTGCCTTCCCCTTCTTCTGGGACCTTTGACCTTTGGGGACTCCAATCTGATGCCAGTAGGATTGTTCCTGTATAGGGTGTTTGACAACCCCTGTTTGAGGATCTCACTGAGTTGGGTGGCACAGAGAACAGGATGCATTTAAGGAAGCACTTTGTCCCTTGGTGGAGGGGGTGTATTTTGCTTGGGGGAAACCCACTCTTCTGGGCTGCCCTGAATCTTCAGAACTACCAGGAGGAAAGTCTAAGTCTGCTGGTCCTCAGAGACTGTGGCCACCCTTCACACTAGGGACTCGTTCCTAGGGAGATCCAGACTCTGTTCCTGAGCCTCTGGCTCGAGTTATTGGAGTTCCTGCAAGTAAGCCCTGCCCAGTGAGGAAGGATGAGTGAAGGTCAACACACAGACTGGCACACCCCTGTTGGGCTGTATGGGACCCGGCTTGGGACCAAGCCATCCAGCCTCCCTGGCTGTAGCAGGGGAAAAAATGCAGCCTGGAGCTACTGAGGTGTATGATACCCTTCCCCCACCTAGGGAGCTTAACATGTTAGGCAGTTGAGAGCCCTAGTACTGACTGCTGCCCCTCCCTCAAGGAGCTCAAATGGTTTAGACAGCAGGCAGTGGCAGCTGGTGCTGGCCACCCCTTCTCCCTGGAGTTCCATAGGCTTCAGCAGATTCCAGCTGAGAGGTTGTTGAGTATCTGTATGTTGCAGGGTTGGGACACTAGGCCCTGGTGGCATGGGTTCGCAAGTGGGATCTTCCAATCTGTGGGTTGCACAGTTCTGTGGAAAAAGCACAGTTTCCCTGGCTGGGTAATGTGCTCACTCACTGCCTCTCTTAGCTAGGGGGACGGGGCTCCCCTGCCCCTTGTGGCTCTCAGGTGGGCCCTGTACTACACTGTTCTTCCTTCCTCTCCATGAGTCATGCCAGCCTCCTAGTCAGTTCTTATGAGAGAAACTGAATACCCTGGTTGCTGGTGAAGGATTCACACAGTAATCACAAGGTCCCACAATAGGACATCTGCAAGAGGAGGAGCAAGGAATCCAGTTGTGTCCCAAAGCTGACAAACTTGAAGTGCCACGTTCAATGGCATGGAGCACAGAAGAAAGATGGAGGCTGGGAGGCTGAGCCAGTCTTGAACACCTATATTTTTATAATCTTCTCAAGTTTCAGAAACTTGAAAATTATCACTATCACCTAAGATGTGATACATACTAAATATTCTATCAGTGTTAGTGGAAGGCAAGGCCTAAGAAGGTTGAAATGTATATAATCATTTTCTCAGCCATTCTTGTTGCCAGAGTTTGGGCAACAAGAATGGCTGAGAAAATGATGATACACATTTGATTATATGCAAATGTATATAATGATTATATAAATGATTATATACAAAGTCTAGGGTATAGACTTTGTATATAATGTAGCTCAAAGTTGAGCTGCAGGTATCACATGCTTTACCCTAGACTTTGAATTAAGAGTAAAAGGTTAAACCATTTGGAAACAAAATATCTCTTTCTCTTTGTCAGGCTAATTTCAACAAGATGGTCTCTGAGGTGGCCTCTGCTTCATGCCAGTTACTCATCTAGCGCTATTAGTGTCAGTAGAACCACATCTAGTTTATAGTAGAGATGGCCATGGTTTTCTCAACTGTTTTGAGCAGTGATTTGGGACACTGTTATTGACACTGCAACCTCAGATTAGCTGAAGTTTCTTTTATTTCAATTAAGGGCCCTTAGAATCACTCACATTGGTACCAAAACCCTTTCAGATTTTCAGAAAATCCTCATTAGTTACCTGGATCAAAGGCAAAAAAAAAAAAAATTAAAAAGTACTATACAGGAATGAGATTCTTTTAGTTTGTAGTAAGCTTTAGACAGATTAAAGCAAATGTGTTTTAGAAAAGTACAACAAAGCGGGGCAGGCTTAATTAATCTATAGGTTTAATCGAGGGAATGTTGGCCATAGACTATCATAAGGGTAAAAAGAGATTAAAGAGATGGTAGGTTTAGTGGACTGTAATTTCAGATTAGTTTGAAGTCCATTGGAATTAGTGTTTTAGAAAACGTTGATTGAAAAGAAAGAGCCGGTTTTATTTAAAGAACTGATTATTTTAACAACAGTAAAAAAATTAGGCAGGTGTGGTGGTGCACACCTGTAGTCTCAGCTATTCAGGTGACTGATGCAAAATTTTGAACCTGGGAGGCAGAGGTTGCAGTGAGCCGAGATCCCAACGCTACACTCCTGCCTGGGCAACAGAGCAAGACGCGATCTAAAAATAAAAAATAATAATAATAAAAAAACAGAATTGATGCTTTTAATTTCAGATGTTGGTATATGTACAGTTCTCCTCTGCAGGTATTTGCTCTATTGATACCATACATTTAAATTGTACATAGGCTGTAAGTTTCCTATTATTGTCTTTGTTTAAACACAATTATCTTTTAAAGATATTTAAATAATGTGATAAAAGATTGTTATATTTACTCATGCACTTAACATTTTTGCTATTTCTTGCATTTTTGTGGGAATTCATGTTTACATCTGGCATCATTTTTCTTCCTGAAGGACAAATTTTGACATTTCTTTCTCTTGGTAAGGCTAATTGCTGCAAGATTGACTTTCTTGCAGTACAGATCTGCTGTATTGCTTCAGCTTTCCTATATCTGAATTTGTAGCATTAGTTTCAGCTTTTGCATGGCTGAGAATGTCTTGATTTGGCCTTTGTATTTGAAAAATATTCCTTTTTTAATTTTATTACTTTAAATAAATTGCTTCACAATTTTCTCACTTGAATTGTTTCGGATAAGAAATCTGCTGTCCAGTTTAAATTGTACATTATATGTCATTTTCCTCTGGCTACTTTTAAGACATTATCACTGGTTTTAAGCAGTTTAACTAAGGTGTTCTGCTGTGTTTTGTGCTTGACTTTTAACTTCTTGGATCCGTTGGTTCATTTATTTTCCATTTTTTTAACTTAAAAATATTGTTTTTATTAGTTATTAACACAAGAAAATAAGTTTAAAATCTGCAGCTATTCATTTTAAAACTTTAAAGATAGAACTGTTTTCTGTGTTTCCAAAGCAATAGTTTTTGAATCTTGACTGCTGGATCATCTCAGTATCTCTCATTCACCAGGTAAATGGTATCAGTATCTCAGTACCATTGATAAGTTGTAACTTGTTTATCTGGAAGTTATTTACTTAAGCTGGCTCTGCTATAATATAAAACACTTATTTAGTTGCATATATAGCACTGGCTATATGGAAAGTACTTTGTTTTTGGAGAACTCGAGGTTCTCTGTAGTTATCATAAACGTATAAAACAATATTGTGTCCACAGTATATTGTTGCTGTGGCTTTTCCTAATTTTTTTTGTCTTCCCAATATCTCGAAATGCAGTAACAGTATGTGTATTGTCTAACGCTATTTGTACCACATTGCTGGGAAATGCATTCTTAAAACAGAGAAGTCCTAATAGCAATACTATGAATATGCCATAAGAAGTCACATAGATTTAGTAAGAGACAACTTTCTTCTTCAATCAATTAAGAGTCTGTGCCGCTAAAGTAAATCTGTAGATTCAATTAAAAAGGGGTATAGTATTCTTCTTGGTAGTTTTCAGCCTCCACTAATATTTCTCAAGATCTCACTCTGCTCTAATTAATGAACATTTATTCTAGAGCCTCTAATAACTTTAATCAACATACCTACCTTCCAGTGCCATTAAAAATGTGCATCTTTTTATTTGCATTTTTTTTAATGTGAAGTCAGGTACTGTGATGGTTAAATCGTGTGTCTAAATTGACTTTAACCATGGGTGTCCAGATATTTAGTCAAGCATTATTCTGGGTGTTTCTACAAGCATGTTTTTTTGATGAGTTAGCCTTTAAAATGAAAGACTGAGTAAAACAGATTACCCTCCATAATATGACTGGGCCTCATTCAATCAGTTGAAGGTTTGAATAGAACCAAGAGCCTGACCCTCCATTGTAAGAGAAAATTCCTCCTGCCTGAATGCTTTTGTGCTGGAACATTAGTTTTTTCCTGCCTCTGAACTTGAAATGAAACATTCACTCTTCATGCGTCTCAAGGCTGCCAACAGCAGATCTTGGGATTTGTCAACCTCCGAAATCATGTAAATCAATTCCCCGTAAGTCTTTTTGTGTGTACACACATACACATGCTCTATGGCTTATATTGTTTTCTGGAGAGCTCTAATACAAACTTGGGCTTAAGCAAAAATCTTACTGAATGAAATTTTCATTGTTCAGCAACATTCTACAATTTAGATAAATGGTAAATTTCCTAACTTCACTTGAAGAACTGGCAGCAAAAGCTATTAATGTTACATTGAAAAAATTTAAAAAAGTAAAATAATCTAATAATGAAAGAATAATTTGCAGGAAAAATATCTAGCATGAATATAAGAAATATGTTAGCCTGTCCATTGAAAATTCAAATATGGTAACATTAGCACCTTTGATAAAATCTAAAATGACTAGGGAACATAGTTGCACCCTAAAAGATAGGCAGGCAGAGAAAAAGCTTCCTTTTCTCTTGGCACAGTTAATAGTAAAAGTATCTGCCAGTAAAAGCTTAGAAGTATCTCTAAACAGCAGAATTATACCAAAATTTATTCTCATAGGATTTTGTTTTTGTTTAAAGCAGGAGGAGCTATTATAAGACATGGTTTTACAATGGTAAAGGTTATCAAAGAACAATTTTTTTTTTGAGGAGTTTAGTATGAGTTGTCTTAAGTGTATCAGCATTCCCAGACTAAATAATAACAATTTGATGTGTATGCATGGTAAGGAGCAGCCATAAATGTGTGCTATTCCCTTCTTTCCTAAACAGCACTTCTTCTTCCATTCTGATGCTCACACCTACTCACAAAGCCAACACGTATATTATTCATTGTAAAGATATGGTTATGTTCTAATGGCAATCACATTTTTTAAACTAAACATCACATCATTGTTCATGGATAGTGGTGTTCATGTTTGAATTGTTAAAATTTCAATTGTTTAATTCTATTTATCTACGTAGATCCTGCCTTACTGACCAATTTACACTGAGTTATTTAGTCTACCCTGTTTTTTTTTTTTTTTTTTTTGAGGGAAAAGTAATGCACTGCTTTACAAAAGAACAAATAACATGATACAGGTGGCCTACCTTTCTAGAAAATTTGTGAAAAGAATTAATAAGCATTCATTTATTAAATAAAATCAGTGGAGATAGTTCTGTTAAGGATTTATCTTTAGTCTTTGTGGAATAAAAAAAATGCTCTTTTAAGGTCTTTCCTTGTACAGGTATTGATGGACTTACGACCTATGCAACTTATGACCATTTGACTTTACGACCACAATCGCTAGCCACGACTGCTCCGCGTCTGTCAGCGCAAACGTTGCCCAGCTGGGCGTATGACAGTGCGGACCAGCTTCAGGCAGCACTACCATCTCCGCGTGCACCATTTCAACTGTACATATAGCCTACTCAACTTACGACCAAATCGTGTTACGACTGGTCTGCCGGTCCCAATCGTGGTCGTAAGTCGAGCGCTAGCTGTGTATACCTGGAATGTTTTATCTGCCTCTCTGCTCCCACTGGGAACATCACATGTGTCTGTCTCTCTCTCTCCCTTTTCTTTTACTTCCATAAAAAACTCTGCTTTCATGAAGATCTCTCAAGTAAAAATGATAATAGTTCTAATCTCTTGAGGACCTACTAATAGAATGAAACAATACCGTGATATATTGTCCTTAATCCTATCAACAATTCTTTCATCTTTCCTTATTCTCATATTCAAATGAGAAAATTAAGGAATAAAGTGGTTGAATATCTTATCAAAATTCATAAAACATAATTATATTTATTTCTATTTTGGAATTAATCTTTTCTAGCTCCTAGTACATTTTTTGAGTACATATTCTCTTTCATTTAGTAAGCTTTGAGCTGCCTTAATTTGCAAAATGTCTTATTTGTATCTCTGTCACTATCATGCCTTCTTTATTACCTGAAATTCAGTATGTGGTTACACACACATTTAATAAAAATGAAATAACATAAAATATATTTATGAGTCTGAGTTTTTTCCTTTTTAAAGTCTAAGTGACTGTCCTTGCAAATATTTGTTAAAATATTTCATACACATTTAATTAACATAAATTGTGTGTATTATTCCTATTTAATAATGTGTGAATTTTAGTTTTTGAATTTAAGAATTAGCTACTAAGACAAAAACAATCATTGTTAAATAAGGTTGGGGGAAAAAAAAAAAAGACAACTAAAGGCCCAGGCATCCAGGTGGAAGGCAGTTTAAACTGGGTTCTTTGAAAAATTTTGAGCAAGGCTTACAGAGAAATCCTGTGATTATGGTATTACAGTTTTCTCAAAAAATTTTGGAGAAGAAATTATATTGAGTCTTTTTTTTTTCTTTAATAGTACTAAGTTGGGAGATACATATTTCTTATGTCCTACTGAAAAATAAAACTATGCCTCAGGGAATCATTCAAATTAATATTCTCTTACTCTTTCTGATAGTCTGGGTATATCTTTCCTAAAATTCTAGGGCTCATGTTCAGTTTTGTCTAAATAAAACTGCAATGCCCTAAAGCCACTGCAAATATACTTTTCCAATTTTAGAATAATGGTATAAGAAAGAATGTTAAGAGCATAGAAACAATGTCCCTATATTTATTTCTAAACATACTATTTCTAAACAAATTAAATGAACAAATCGTAATTGGGCTTTTTATTATCTATGTATTATATTTTGCTTTTTAAAGTAGAAACTTTACTCACAAACTGTTTTTCTGTTAGCTTTGGTGTTCTCTGATACACTCATTTTTCTATGGGCAAATAAGAATTTTAAAGGGTATTCAGTTCCTGATTTCAAGGAATAGCCATCTTGGGAAGAAAAGGCACATATATGAATATGTATGAAAGGCACATATATGTATATTTATAAAATTTTTCCACACATATAAATAAAAGTACACCAGGGGAAAATATGTATACATATATATTCTCCAAAAACCACATATAGTTACAGTGATGAAAACTGGCATACATTGCAAGGATTATGAGTGATATATGGTTAATAACTATAAAGCTCAAAAATTCAGGAGTATTCAGAGATCTCTTTTGATTTTGTAAGTTGTCAGGGTTTTATAAGCATTAAGAAATGTATCTAATTTTGAGCAGTTTTGCTTCCTGTAGTAAGGGGTGTGTGTGTTTCCTTTCATAGCACATATTATTTTTATTGTGACTCTATTGGAATAGTGTAATTGCTGAAATGAAGAAAACACACTTTATGGCCTGGCTGCTTTTGTATAGTGAAACTTAGCTTAACTATTGAATCAATGTTTAGTTTATGAAATTGTATTCAGAATTTTGTCTCAAGTAAACTAGAGATCCTCAAAAGTCTTGTGTGTATGATAAGAAACCTGGGAAATTCTTAGAAAAATGCAAATGCCTGAAATCTATTCATGTATTTGGCCTAGACATCTGCATTTTAGCTTTCTGTCCATTCAAGAAATCCTGACATAGGGCACCAGTAGAGAACGTCTTGAGCAGTGCTACCGTGTATGCTATCAGGTGAAAGCAGCATTCTGGCTGTCTTACCTACTGCCATATCTACAGCAACTTGCACAGTTTTTATTTTTTAATTGAAGAAATGAGATTGTCTTAAGAGAAGCTTAGTTCTTTAAATGGGTGTTTATTTAGTAATTTTAAAATGCTCATAATTTAGGGAATTTGAATATTTATTCTGGGAATATGGATTCAATTTTAGGAATGTGGCAATAAAACCAGATCTCTATCAGGAAATATATCATGAGAAATTGTTAATACAATATGAAGATTAAAATAGGCATGGGCATAAAACAGAATGAAATCACATCCTTTGCAGCAACATGCATGCAGCTGGAAGCCACTATTCTGAGCATATTAATGCAGAAACAGAAAACCAAAAACTACGTGTTTCTGACTTATAAGTGGGAGCTAAACATTGGGTACTCATGGACATAAAAGTGGCAGCAATAGATACTGGGGACTCTAGAGGTGAGAGGGAGGGAGGGGGAAGGGTTGAAAAACAAATGTTGGGTACTATGCTTTATACCTGGGTGACATGATCATTTGTACTGCAAGCTTCAGCATCACACAATATATCCATGTTTCATATCTGAATATATATCCCCTGAATCTAAAATAAAAGGTGAAATTGTTTAAAATATTTAAAACGTTTTTTAAAAGTGATTGAATTATATTCTGAACTTGACAGATTTGAAAAGTTAAAAGCTATACTAAATTTCACAATATCATCAGGACTCCTGGATTAATATACAACAAATAGTAGTGTATAAATCCCTATTGTTGCAATTTATCTCATCATATCAAAAATAATGTATTGAAGATTGTATCAGTATTCATAATTTGATAAACTAAAACTTATGGAAAGAAATATGTAGGAGATGTAAATATGGTGTCCCCAAATTGAATTCTATGGGAAAAAGGTGGGTGGAGTTAAAGTCCAAGCCAATAAAGTTTATAACATTAAAAAAAGAAAAATAGGTATAGGATGCAGGGTGCAAAAAAGATGTCATCATGTCTCATACTGCGGTGAGATAGAAGACTTCCTGGAGTAGGCAATGCCTATATTGAATCTGTAAAGAGAAACTTGCATCAGTGTGTCAGGGAAGACAGGTTAAGGGTGGTCCTATTAGAGAAAGGAGCAAGGACAAAGGCAAGGAGGCATGTGACATCATTGTTTGTGGAGAAACCACAAATCAGCCAAGGAAAAGTGGCTCAGGTATGCAGCAGGGCATAGTATGAGGAGGAATGTGACAGGAAACGCAACTAAAGAGATGCAGGGAGTAGGTCAACGTGAGGAAGGACAAGTTACAGTTCTAACTTGATGTTTACTCTGGATGTCATAGGGTTTCACAAATTGTGGAAAATCTATTCATATCAAAATTATAGCTCGGAAAAGGAGGAGGTACATAGATACATACAGAAGCTCACCTGATAAACACTCATTTTTTTTTTACTTGGGTCACCTCCCAAGGGAATAAAAGAAGGCAGTTTACCAGGTCTAATAACTGTGTCATCTGGATTTCTAGGTTAAAAGGCAAGTGATACTTGCTAGGAAGAAGAAACTTTATCTTTGAACTGCCATTCGCAGAATGTCCTTGGCTAAGGATTGACTATAGTAAAGAGTATCTATGGATTTAAGAAGCATGGCTCCCTGGAGTAGTTAATGCAAGCTGTACAACTCTTTGTTGTACAAAGCAGAAATATTTGAAAACTCACATACTCTTCCTGCTATTAGCTCCCTTGGAGACCTCATCTATTATTCTGGAGCGAAGGACACATTTCTGTTGTGGGAAAACAGGACCTGGGGAGCTGCCCTTGATGTTCCAGGCCCCGCTGTGATTCATCTGAGCCTATTGACTGATGGCACCCTTCAAATTATTGGTAAAGCTTGATATTAAGCAAGATATTTGATTTGTATTAGCCTGATTTGACAGTTCAATTGTTAATGTCGCCCCATGCACTAGGCAGCAAATTTAATGTAGAATAATACAATTATTGCTTTAAGTAGGAAAAGTGCAGAAATATACTTAGACAAATAAATATCTATATGTGCTATACAGAAATATTCCTGGCCGTTAAATAATGAAGAGGGTCTAAGGGTAACATTTACTTTTTAACATCAGAAAAATGGGATAAACTCAGAATATTAATGGATGAGACAAAGAAGCAAAGACAATCTTTTTCTGATTACTGATGATAAATTTCCTTCTATAATTAAGCTATAACTAGAAATGTTTTATTTAAAGAGAAGTAAATATTAAATAGGATTTAGAGCTAAGTTCATCTGTGAAAGGGTCCTGAGGAAGAACTCAAAAGTTGAAATGGAGGGTGGGATTACAGAGAATGAAATTGCTTTTGCAGTGGAGAGTGGCTTTCTTGGAGTTAATAAATAAAACTTAGAATACTGAGTTGTTTTAATTCCTGCATAATTTTATCTCTTACAAAACTGGTTAGCTGTTACAAATACATTACATTAATTATTCATCCATATCCCTTCACATATTCTATATACTGGACACCACATTATAGAAAAAATTACAGAACTGGGATAAAATTCGGGACATTCTGTTAGTATAGTGACTTTTAAACCAGCTTTTCTGCTTGACTGTTATGGCTGCTTGCTTCATTGATTGCCCTTTCTGACACTTGCTGCTTCCAAAGGGGACAGGATGTGTCCAAGTGGGGGTGAACAGAATGTACCTTGTTTGGTATTATGTTTAAAATGCAATTAAGTAAAAAGAAGAAATAATGCTACTAATGCTTTTGCCCCCGGGTCTTATAACACCACAGAAAATATAGCGTAACACAGGCAAGGGCTCTTTAGAGGGTAAGTCATGAAGTCGCTTTGGTAAGAAAAAAAAAAAAAAAAAGCAAAAATAAATAAGGCAAAGAAGAACTGGTAGATTGATGTTGTGTAAATCCGGAGAGTTAACATCAAGATCTTAAAAATCAATTCTCTGCTTTATTGAGATCTAGTGGAATTCTCTAAATACAGAGGTAACATGATGGAAAGTCTCCGTTTCTGGCAAGATGAGAGGCATTCAGGTCTGCTGTAACTACAAATAAATCACAGGAAAAGGAAAACTGAATCAGTAAATACAATGAAAGAGAAAAGCAGAGCAAAAAGGAAAGATTCCAATCATTTCAGACTTTCTACAGACACATGATAGCAATAGTGTAACATAAAGCTTAAATATACTGTGCAATTAAATAAAATAAAGACAAGAACTGTTAAAATTAATCACCAATAGTTTGTGCTGGAAAAGGCAGGCAAAGAGAGCTACATTTGTACAAAATATATCAATGTCTACACTGACATTTTTCTGTTACTTATTTGTACATGGAGACGTCTACTTATGAAAAAAATAAATCATGCATCAGATGTTATATGCAACCTGGAAAACAATTCGATTTCAAGATTCTTCTCATTTAATCTATTTGCCAGAGAGATTTATTGCTTTAAAAAGACATGTTTTTTCTTTTTTTTTTTTTTTTTTTGGCAATATCAATAATAAACCTGGATCTCAGAAAATTGAAAGTTTTTATCTAATCAGTTTATGTACATATGTGAATAGATACATATTTAAAAATTATTAAGTAATAAATATCCTGGTACTATTTTAGAAAGTAAGTTACCGAATATGTTTTTTTCTAAGTATTTGGATTTTGCACCTTTAGATAACGTGACACTTTTTCCCTCCTTTTCTATTGCTTTTTCCTTTCTTTCCTTCTTTCCACTACTTTTGTTTCTTCCTTTCCTCCCTTCCCTTCTTTGCTTCTTTCCTCCCTCCCTTCCTCCCTTGCTTTTTCTTTTTTTCCTTGAAACAATATTACCACAAGGCATTATTATTCTAAAACACCAATATTTAGTGTATTTACTATGAAGGTAATATGATTCAAGAATATAAAATAAGTTTTTAAATTTTAACACAATAAAGGAGTGACAAAGCCACCTGTAAATAATTTTTTTTTTTTTTTTTTGAGATGAAGTCTCACTCTGTTGCCCAGGCTGGAGTACAGTAGTGTGATTTCTGCTCACTGCAACCTCCACCAGGCAAGCTGAAGTGATTCTCTTGCCTCAGCCTCCCGAGTAGCTGGGACGACAGGTGTGCGCCACCACGCCTAGCTAATTTTTGTATTTTTAGTACAGATGGGGTTTCACCATATTGGTCAGGTTGTTCTTGAACTCTTGACCTCGTGATCCACTCTCCTCGGCCTCCCAAATTGCTGGTATTACAGACATGAACCACTGCACTTGGCCAAGTGTAAACAATCATTTTATAGTAACTGAAATATTTATTTAGTTTGGGGGAAAGAAATTCATTATCATGCTTTTCAAAACTACATAATCTATAGAGAAAAAATAATATTGCTTCAAAGTCACATCACATTTCAACCCAAATATACTATTTCTCATGGCTTTACCCTGCTGATTATACCTCCCAAACCCTCTTAAATGTTTAAATAGAGAGTATTTATTAATGCTCTTTAGACGCTATTTGTCTGTTTGTTGTGGTATATGTCCCTAACAAATAGTTTAAGATATAGTTTTCTGCAGCTTAATAAATGACCTTTTCTGAATCATACAAACAATTTTGCATCTTCTCTCTCTCTTTCTCTCTCTCTCTCTCTCTCTCTGTGTGTGTGTGTGTTTGTGTGTGTATGTATAACGGCACATATATGTCTGTCTTTGTATAAACATATACATTCAATATCTTTTAACTCCGTTTTCTTTGTAAATGCAGAGTTGAATAATTTCATTATTTTGATTTTTTTTCTGAGGCGGAGTTTCACTCTTGTTGCCCAGGCTGGAGTGCAGTGGTGCGATCTCAGCTCACTTCAACCTCTACCTCCCAGGTTCAAGTGATTCTCCTGCTTCAGCCTCCCAAGTAGCTGGGATTATAGGTGCTTGCCACTATGCCTGGCTAATTTTTGTATTTTTAGTAGAGACAGGGTTTCACAGTGTTGGCCAGGCTGGTCTCAAACTGCTGACCTTAGGTGATCCACCCACCTTGGCCTCCCAAAGTACTGGGATTAAAGCTGTGAGCCACAACACCTGGCCCATTGTTTTGATTTAATTGGAATGACTGCAAGCTATAATTTTTAAAATCCGTTTCAATCTTCTAAAAACTTTCACTGAAAGGTTAAATTTCAATCCTTTATACCTTAGTTCACCAAATGCAATCAATATTCTTGTTCTGAGCTAACAGAGACGGTATCTGAAATGAGAAATATTAAGAAAACAGGCCTCATTATAAGGAACTTGGAATTCTAGAGGTGAATGGTTAAAATAGTCATGTTTTGAATTGCATATCACACACACACACACACACACACGTGCGCACACACATGCGCACACACACCATTGGTTTGAGATTTAGATATTAGTTTTCCAGAATTAAAATCCAGAAAGTCTAGTCTTACTGTTGGATGAACACAATGCTCTCCCTGATTCCTGATTATCTTCCACAATTATAGCTACTGCTTATGGAGAGGCAGTTGACAAAATAGGTAGACAAGAGTATGTAGAGAATGTTTAGTCCAATTTTTTCAATACTAGCCTCTGGTATTATCTTTAAATAGTAATCTCTGGTCTTAATGTGTGTTGTTAATATAATTAATACTATTATGTGCCACCATAAAATGTATTCAAATATTAAATATTTTATATTTCCATCATGTTTATATGTTTGCCACAATTGTTTTGCTGCACTCTTGTGATTGTAATTTTCATTACATAGTAAATTACTTAAAATTAGTTTATCTTTTTAAAACTAACTAGACCACATAGTTTAAAGAACCCAGAACATTCTATTATGATGTCTAAGTTAAAGATTTGAAAAAAAAACTCAGATGTTATCTTGAAATAAGGACAAATACATTGACTGGGGCATTCTATGTAAATATTATGCACTTGATTGATGGTACAAGGTTGAGGGTATAGAAGCACACTTTAAATAGATGCAATCAAATAAAAAGATGGTACTTAATTAATTCCTGCCTTCTGCATTTGCCACACAGTGCTTCAGTTTCTTCACTAATATCTGTAGCTGGTTTGTTTCGGATTATAATGACTATCATGACTGTTGATTGTTTTCAGTGAAAAATTACTTTTTATTGATTTGTGTAAATATGACCTTTTATCTTTCTAACCAATAAGAAAAACTAATCCTTGTATCTTTGTAATTTTCAGTAGCCCTAGACAGAATCAAGGGCAAATGTATTGCTTAGCTTATTTCAGATCTAATAACAATAACAAAGATTTTTAACACCTTAGGGCAATTGTTTCCTTTTTTTTTTGAGATTGTAGTTTCGTTCTTGTTGCCAAAGCTGGAGTGCAGTGTTGCAATCTTAGCTCACTAAACCTCGCCTCCTGGGTTCAAGTGATTCTCCTGCCTCAACCTCCTGAATAGCTGGGATTACAGTTACCCACCACCATGCCTAGATAATTTTTTGTAGAGAAAAGGTTTCACCACATTGGCCAGGCTGGTCTTGAACTCCTGATATCAGGTAAACAACCCACCTTGGCCTCCCAAAGTTTAGGGATTACAGGTCTGAGCCACTGTGGCTAGCCTTACCCAAACCTAGAGGTGTGGCCTACTATAAACCCAGACTATCTGGTATAGCCTACTGATCATAGACTGCAAACTTGTAGGCTTCATTTTATAGGGTAGTTAGCAAACCAAATTCTTGGTACTCTCAAAGACCCAAAGAAGGCAAAGAGAAGAGTCTGTAGCTTGAGGTTACCTTTTTTTTGCATGTTTCGGAGTGTGAACCACCAGTTAACATCAGCATCATTTAAAATAGGAATTTGGAAATTCTAAAAATTATGAGAAAATTATGTGTTTGTGACCTACAATATAATCAGCTTCTTCATGGCAACTATAAGAAAGAAATATCTTGAATATTTGTTGGTGGTAAAAACATGATTAATTTAAGAACAAAATGCAGCTGCCTTAACTATTCAGTTGTAAAAGGACCTAGAGTATGAAAACACAGAGAATTAGTAATCACTAAGGTTTATTTTTCTAGACCGAACTTAGGTACACATGTATTTACTTGTTATACTCTGCAATCACCTGCCTATAATGAGCACTCAAATTCATACAGTGAGACAAATGAAGAGTGTTTTGACAAACCTACAAAAATCTACAATCAAATATTCTAAATGAATTTTAGTGTAGGAAGAAAGCCTATTCTTGCAACTCCTACAATATGCTTATTGCATATTTTTAAAATGATATTTACTTGTAGGGGGTGGAAATTTAAATAAAGAGGGGGAAATAGACAAAGCAATAAATTTTCAACTTGTAAAACTATTTTTGGTAAATGACATTTTGGAGATTTTTCTCTCCTACAAATGTTAAGGCCATGTATGGTAAAAAGTGTAATATTACAATTATAATGCTGTAAAATATCTTAACATTTGCATTATAATTTAAGTATTTATTAAAGTCCTCTATGTGTTAGGCATTTTTATTTTTATTTTTCTGGTGTTTCTTCTACAGGTAATTTTTTTTCAAGAATCCCAGGTATGGTTTCTATGAGGCTCTTATTTTTGTTAATCTTTGTTGCCTTAGTTTACCCGTTTGGGCTGCCATAATAAAATCCCACAGAATGGGTGCCTTATAAACTACAGAAATTTATTTCTCATAGTTCTGAGAGTTGAGAAGTCCAAGATCAAGGCTCTGGCAGATTTGATGTCTGGTAAGGACTTTCTTTCTCAAAGATGGCACTTTCTTGCTCTGTCTTCCCATGGTGGAATGTGCTAGCTAGCTCTCTGGGATCTCTTTTATAAGGGCACTAACTCTTCATGAGAGCAGATTCCTAATCACTACCCCAAATGCCCTCCTTCTTACGCTATAACATTGAGGGTTAGAATTTCAACATATGAATATTTTGTAGGATACAAACATTCAGACCGTAGCAGCTGTCTATATACTCTCTGGATTCCACCTCTTTCCTACCTTGATTCATTAAGTGGTTTGCAATGTTGTTAGAGTTTTTAATTTAATGCAAGATAATGTTGAGTAATTATAATTAAAAACAAAAATGTTCCAATCCAGAAATCTCCACAATAATAGTGGAGAAAGATAAAATCTTTATCATTAGATAAGTATAGTCATGAACTGCATAATGACAGTTCAGTCAATGATGAACTGCAAACATGACAGTGGTGCTGTAGATTGTAACACTTTATGTTTGCTGTATATTTTCTACATTTAGATATGTTTAAATACACAAATACTTAGCATTGTGTTATAATAGTCTATAGTAGCATGCTGTACAGGTTTGCAGCCTATAAGCAGTAGTTCATACTCCCGATAGTCTGGGTGTATAGTAGGCTACACCTCTAGGTTTGTGTAAGTACACTCTACAATGTTTGGACAAAAACAAAATTGCCTAAGGACACATTCTCAGCTTTATTAAATGAGAGTAATAATGATCATCACAGGCAATCTGCTAAAAGATTGTAAATCTCACTCCTGTACATAGCGAAGCCGATATAACCCATTACATATATGTGTTCAAGATAAAAAATAGTCTTTAAATAAGAGAACTTGATAGTACAATTTATCACATGTAGTTCGTACTAACTACGTGGCAATTGAGGTGACCATCTGTGTTACCTTATTGACCTTATCTGGAGGAAAAACAGACTTATCAGGTTTTCATGGCAGAAGGTAATTTTACAACTAAAAGCATGGCATCCACTGACATTAGGCTCCTACCCTCCCAAGAAAATGGGAGCTATGGGTGCTGTCTCTCTTGATTTTTGCATGTCAGAGAGATGTTTCAGGTCTTTGAGAAAGACATTCTTGTGTCATAAAGTTGACGAAAGACCAATTTAGTCTTCAAAAGATATATATACATTTCAAAAAAGAGAAACTATGGACTTATAAATTTTTCAAGTAAGTGATCAAAGAAAAAGAGAAAAAGGAAAATATCTTCCCTATTTTCCCTTATTTTCAGCAGATAATTAAGTCTCTAATTCTAAATTTGTATTTGGTCTTTATAATAGAAGAATAGTAGAACCTATGTGTTTGACTTTTCTTAAGAACATTTTTATGATGATTTGGCACTGTTTCCTTTAAAAAGTTTGCCCTGAGGAGTCATGCTGTGCTTTCTTCAATTCTATTTTTAATTGTCCATTTGCCTCTCTTTGGATCAAAGAGAAAAAAAAATATATATATATATATATGTATATATATATATATATATATAATAAGTTGAACGTCAATTGATAAAACTATATCTGATTCAAAATTTACCCTTTTGCTTTATCATTTATTTTCATTTAATCAGTGGATGTTTGATTTTAGCAGGATGAGAAAGAAGCTGATTTAAAAATTTAAATTGAAATCTTGTCATTGCACAGCGTTTGATCAGAGTCACATTAATCACAGTTCATGTCAAATTTCTCGATGCTATGAAGTATCGTTCTGAATAATGACTTGCTTTCCAGGGTTATCAGTTATTAAAATAGAAGTTGAGGAATGGGCTATAACATTTCTATAGTCATGGGTTTCACAGTATGCATTTTAGTAATCAAGATGAAAGAGTAAGCATTTTTTGATAGTTTTTCAGAATATTCTCTTTCAGTACGTATGTACCTTGAAATTATATTGGATCAAAAGTGGTTTGACTTGGGAACGATCTTCTGTTCAGAGCTTGTTTTCTTCTAATTATAATTAGCATTTACTGATGTTACAGTATTCCTGTATGGAGCAGAGAACTGAACCACGGTACGGAAACCATCAACTACCACTTGATGAGAAGAACTTCAAAGTCAAATTGCAAAGGGTGATTAAAAAAAGGGGAATATTTTCAGCCATTTTCAAAATAATCTATGATATGTATTGGAAAACTTGTAATAATCCTCATCATTTTAAAAATCAATAGAGAGTAATAGAAAATTCATCCTTAATAGAAAAAAATGTAGTCATAAGATTAAATTTTAATCAATGACAAATTATAATACTAAATGAACACTAGATTGAGTGAATTCCTTTGAAATCTTAGAGGTTTAAAATAGGTAAATTCTGCTTCCATTTATAAGTACAAATTCAAAATAATGTTGATAAATAATTTTTATATATGCATTAAATATATATTACTTGACCACAGATCATTTATGACCTTCAGGTATTAAGTGTTTTTGAGAAAATAATTTAAATATTATGTGGTAATATGGATAATGAAGTGCTTTTATTGTAAAAGAAAGCTATAACAATAAATTTCCTGATTTCTATGCTATCAAATAATACTGTAAATGTATACTTGGTTTTATATGCCATTTTTTGAGACAGCTTAAACAGGATACTAAGCAATAATTTATACTGTAAACTACAAACACTTTGCTCTTATGAAATTTATGCAATACTTCAGTGATTTCGTATCTTTATAATAATGTAGGATTTTCTTAAAGCTTTGTCTCTAAATAAGAATCTTTCAAAGTATTTTTAATCATCATTATGCTCTATAATCCTCTGCCGTACTGAAATGGAATCTCATTTTATTATAAGCGTATTAGTTTCTTAGAACCACACACAAAAATCTAATTATAACACAACTACTTAAAATTTAATGGTTGAGAAAAATATACAGGACTTGTCTATGGAGTTATTTAGATATCTAGCAAATAAATGACGTTACAAAAAGTATTCATATTTTGTATAACAATTTGGATAATGAAAAATAAGTGAAAGGAAGCTAATGTCTTAAAAAATATGCTCTGTATACAGGTAGTTCATGCATAAAACAGAAAAGTAATGGAATTATTTGGAATTTTTTGCATGACTATTTATACCTGCATTTACCTGTTACACATCTCTTACCACAGTCAACAAACACTGAGTACTAGAGAAAGAGAAGAGCTAAAATTAAAATAGGGATAACAAGTTTATGCTGCAGTTCTGCTTTTCCTATGTGTCATCAGGAAAAGCAGAACTGCTACTTTTCCTTTAAGTCATCAGACTCATCATTAAATAATAATAGTATATATTATTATTGCATTTTTGAGGAAACTGTAAACTGTGTTCCATAGTGGCTTTACCATTATCCATTCCGATCAATCTTGTATAAAGGTTCTCATTTCTCCACATCCTCACTGACACTTGTTATTATTATTTTTTTTGATAGTAGTCATGGTTACAGATGTGAGGTGAAACCTCATTGTGGTTTATATTTGCATTCCTCTGATGATTAGTGGTGTTGAGCATCTTTTCATATAGCTGTTGGACATTTGGATGTTTTCTTTGGAGAAATGTCTCTTTAAGCCCTTTGCTCATTTTTAAATCAGGTTTTCTTTTCTTTTTTCTTTCTCCTCTTCCTCTTCTGCTTCTTTCTCCTTCTCCTTCTTTCTCTTTCTCCCTCTCCTTCCTCCTCCTCCTTCTTCTTCTTTGCTATTAAGTTGTAAGAGATCCTTATATTCTGCTCATATTGTATGGCAATTAACCATACCATGTGATAGATGGTTTGCAAATAGTTTCTCCCATTTCGTATGATGTCTTTTTCACTCTTGATTGTTTCCTTTGTTGTACAGAAGCATTTCAATATGAAGTAGTCATTTATTTTGGAGGGTTTTGCTGTCTGTGTTATTGGTGTCAAATTCAAGAAATAATTGCCAAGACCAATGTCAAGAAGTTTTTCCTGTGTGTTTTCTTTGAGAAGTTTTACATTTTCAGATCTTACATTTGTCTTTAATACATTTTGAGTTGACTTTTGTGTATCAGGTAAGATAGGGGTCCAATTTCATTCTTTCTCATGTAGAAATTCAGTTTCCCTAGTAGCATTTGCTAAAAAGACTCTAATTTGTCCATGTATATTTTTGGCACCGTTGTTGATCAAGTAAAAGTGAACATATGTGCATTTATTTCTAGGGTCTCTATTTTGCTACACTCATTTATATTTATGTCTTTATACCAATATCATACTGTTTAAATTAATGTAGCTTTGTAATATCTTTTAAAATCAGTAAGTACAATGCCTCCAGCTTTTTATTCTTTCCCAAGACAACTTTGTTTATTTGGAGTCTTTTATGGTTCCATATGAATTTTAAAATTGGTTTTTCCTATTTCTGTGAAAAATGACATTGGAATTTGATAGGACTGTGTTAAATCTGTAGACTGCTTGAGTAGTAGAGATATTTTAATAATATTAATTCTTCCAATCAATGAACATGGGATGCTTTTCCTTTTATTTATGTTTTAGTTTCTTTCATCACTGTTTAATGGATTTTAGTGTATAGCTCTTTCAACTTCTTCATTAAGTTTATTCCTATGTATTTTGTTTGGTGAAAGTAGTGTAAATGGGATTGTTTTCTTAAATTTATTTTTGAATAGTTTGCTGTTAATACACAGAAACATATTGAGTTTTTGGATGTTGATTTTATTCAATTTATTTTTTTAGTTTCGATGCTTTGTTTTCATTTTTTATTTATTTTTTAGTCTTTAGGGTTTTCTATATATAAGATCATGTCATCTGCAAACAGAGACACTTCTACATCTTCTTTTCCAATATGGGTGCCTTTTATATCCTTTTATTGCCCAATTGCTGTAGCTAAGATTTCTAGAACTGAGTTGAATGGAAGTAGTAAGACTGAGCATTTTCATGTTGTTGCTGATTTTATAGGAACAGCTTTTATTTTTTCGCAATTGAGTATAATGTTAGCTGTGGACTTCTTATATATGGCCTTAATTATGGTGAGGTATATTTCTTGTATACCCAATTTGTCGAGCATTTTTATCATGAAAAGGGATAAAATTTTGTTGAATGCTTTTTCTATATTTTTGGATGAGTATGTAGTTTTTATCCTTCATTTTGTTACTGTGATGTAGCACATTTATTGATTGTCTTTTGAACCATCCTTGCTCCTTGGGACAAATCACACTTGATTATGTTGTTATAATCTCTTTATTGTACTTCATGCATTTTTCAATCAACCTACAATTAAGCTTTTGTCTCTGCCATTACCACAAAATGGTGTTTGTCAAATCAACAATGTTCTTCACTTCGGTATACTACATGTTTCATTCTTAGCCTTTTATTACTTCTGTCAACAGAAATTGATAAAGTTGCCCACTTCCTCATTCTTCAGACACTTTTGCACATCTTCCTTGATTCATTTCCTGTATTATTAGTTGCTGCTCTTCTATCTTCTTTGCTGTTCTCTTTTAATCTCCCTAACTTGTTTACAGTCTCCAAGGTTCAACCTTTGAACCACTTCTCTTTCCCAGCTTCACTCACTTATACTTATTTATACTGCTTTACGTGTTGTCCTATACTTATGACTTTCTGCTATACTTATCTAGCCCTGATATTATCCCTCATGTACAGACTGGTGTATGAATTGTTGAGCTGAGATTTTTAGTCAGGTAAACAAAAGCACTCAAGAACTAGCATTCAAAAGTTAACTTTTTATGTTCATGTCTTATATTGCAATTTTTTTCAAACATATCCATCTTAGGAAATGTAACTCAAATTCTAATTGATAGACACAAAAAAATGTGGAATTATAGTGGGCTAGTCTCTTTCGTTCACTTTGCCTCTTAGTAAATATTGTAGGCCAACTTTATTTCTGATGTATTCCAAATCAGAACGATTTTCACTACCACTACAATCCTGGCCTAGGCTGCTATCTTTCATATCTGGATTACTGCAATAACGTTCTCACCTGTATCACTCCTTCTGCCCTTGTCCTCCTATAGCGTATTCTTCATACACCAGTCAGTCAATCTGATTTAAGTCTCATCATATCACCCCTCTATCCAAAAATCTCTAGTAGCTTTCATCACACTCAGAGGAAATAAAATGTCTAACAAGGTTGTGTCAGTTCATTTCCTAGTGGCAACAGATGGCCTATTCAAACTGGATAAGTGAATCTATTTACAGATGTCTGGTTATTGTTTATGGAGACCAACAGTAGAAAGTTCAGTCTTGGTCAGGTGCGGTGGCTCATGCCTGTAATCCCAGCACTTTGGGAAGCCAAGATGGGTAAATCGTGATGTCAGGAATTCAGGACCCGCCTGGCCAAGATGGTGAAATATTGTCTCTACTAAAAATACAAAAAAAAAAAAAAAAACATTAGCCAGGCATGGTGGTGGGTAATTGCAGCTACTGGGGGAGGCTGAGGCAAAGATTTGCTTGAACCCAGGAGACGAAGGTTGCAGAAAGCTGAGATGGCGCCACTGCACTCCATTCTGGGTGACAGAGCAAGATTCTGTCTCAGAAAAAAGAAAAGTGCAGTCTTCTGAGTTTTGCAGGTGGAATTTTTTTTGAGAAGTAGATTCTGAGACTGCGTTTAGCATAATTTATAAATTGTTATTTATAAATAATAAAGGCGTGCTCTCAGATCCAGGACTAAAACCTGTGAAAAGAAAATAAATAAAAAAGAAGCAGTATGGGATAGAACTAAAATCCCAGCACAATGTGAGCTCAAGACAACCACGGCTAACCATGTGAGGAACTCAGTAGCTAAAATTAGAGTTGCTTGAGTTATGCTGCCCCAGAGGAGGTGGAAGTGGGTAACACATTCTTTGATGAAGGGCGATTTGAGTGAAGCATTGCAGTTTCCACCACAAAAGAAGGCCTGTGTCTGCCAGACAAGAAGAATAATTACTGGTACCAAGAATATGTAGCTGTTTCGAGAGGTCTACATTATAGAAGCTGGGTGTTTAGGTAAAGGATGCTACTATCCTAAGCCAAACAATGGGATTAAGCCAGGACAAAAATACACTTATCGCCCTTTGCTGCTAGCTTCTAGGCTCCAACAGGACCCCACTCCCCACCCCATTGGTCAATTCAGATATCAAGACTGCCTGTTGATGTATGTAGTACATAGAGGCTTGACTGCTGGTGTGCAATACAAGATAGACAAGGGTTGTGAGTAAATGCAATAAAAAATAAAAGGATGTTTGCTTCCGGATCAGCATTCTTTAAAGTTTTAATTTACCTTTACTTCTGCTATACCATATTTCCTTCTAGAGTTCATCTTTTTCCAATTAGGAAAACAAAGGATATACCAGGTAGTTTTATAGAGAAAATACAGGGAACAAATTACAGACAGAAAAACTGAAAGTTCAAACTGGGGAAATGGAGGAAACATAGTATTAGTAAGTGTAGGAAGTGGCAGTCTAAGACAGGGAAGAATAAAATGACAAAGTGATATTATCACAGGCCAAAAGTTGGTGCCACCTATTAAATTACCAGCCACCTTCTCTTCTCTCCTTTTCGACTTGACTTACTTCTCTCCAAGCAGCATCATGACTAAAGCACATGTTCCAGATCAATTGCACCAGAATATCTGCCCTGCCACTTACTAGTGTGTGAGCCCTAAGGAACTATTTTAGCTACCTTACCTTCTACTTACCTATTAAGTGGATATGGTAATAATAAGACCTGCATATAAAATGGCTATAGGAATTAAAAGAGAAGATGCACATAAAGTTCCTGGAACAGTGTCAGGTATACAAACGATTTAATACATTCCAGCTATTATTATTTTTTCCCTGTAAACATTAAGATAAATGTCAGAGAAGACCCAGTTTATAAGGAGAAAAGAGTGGGAAACAGCCTTTGGATTCCAGGAATGTTGCAGTTCTGATTATTAGTATAGTTTTTAGTAGTGTCTCGACTCTGATCTAGTATCACACCAGAATCATCTAGGGATCTTGTTAAAAATGAGTATCTTGGGCAACATCAATTCTACGTGTAGTATAATTTATGGGGGCGTATAACATTTAACAAGTTTTTCGGATAATTGTATGCACAAAACATTTAAGAAACAGTGCCAAATGAATCCTGAGAAAACAACTCCCCCTTCCTTTTTTCTCCCATTTACTGAATGAGCTGCATATGGAGGTATTTGGATTTGTAAGTGATTGCATGGGCATCTCTTCTGGGATTCAGGTAACAGATTTCACTACCAAGTTATCACAAATTTGGAATTGGTTTATGTTTTAACTTTGGTGCCTCTTGTAAATTTTTCTCACCCCTTTGGCTATTTTCATTCTTAGTGGAAACAACAAAAACAGCAATACTATATTTGTGCTTTTATTAATATCCAAGGGAGTGATGAAGTTGGTCAAGCTGACCTCACAATATTTTGATAGGTTTTGTTGCTGTTTTTTTTTAAAAGAACACTGTTTTTAGAGAACAAGCTTCCAGCATATTCTACGGGAATACTGAAATATCATGGATTCAGAAAAATCTTTAAAAATACTCAAGTCAAACGTGTCTGCTGCATTGTTGTGATTCTTTTATTCTTTGCTGGTACACAGCTTTTTCTTGCTTTAAAAAATTTTCGTATATCAAGTTTTCCTCACATGTCACGTAATCACAGAATTTACACTCATTAAGCCTCACACTTTATATTGTTAAAAATTAATTTTTATAATTAAAACCCAGAAAAAGTATACTGGAGAATGGGATACTTTTAAATGTACAAAATAGTATCTGTAACCTGAGGATGCAGTATTTTTTGCTCAATCATATAATGCAGTATTTACTGTTCAATCCTAGATTTATAAAATAAATATAATGTTATTTATGTTGCTGCTTTAGTGCAGCAGGCATAAAGACCATTTCGTGATGGAAAAACTCAACAAATTAGTGGAATGATTGACCCATGAGGTAACAGACATATTAATTAAGCTAAAAGCAAGATTAGTAAACAGTGATTTTATTTCATGTTTCATTCAAGTTAAATCAAATTTTTCATAACTGAAGTAGTTTTACAGATGTCAGTCATTGAAATGACTCCCTGATCATAGTCAAAATGAAAATATGCTATACAGTATGCACATTTATGAAACTCCCAAAGGATCCAATGTACACAATTTTTAGACCTTGTTTTCATAATCATAACTTGTATTATTTTTTTCATCTTCATTTGAAGTAAGTTAGGAGTGGCATTATTTAGAGTTTATCACAGTTTTTAGGCATTCCTAGAACGTGTCTTAATCAATTGCATTTTTTTTTTCTGTACCTGACATTCCATATAACATTGATGGCTCTCCAAATATGTTTTTCTTTAAGTATTTTCCATCTGGGGTACTTAGACTTTGACACAGACCCATTGTTTTCTGGTGAATAACAATATATGTGACCTTAATTGCTCCAAAGATCCTTATTATTCCAGTTTCTCTTTCTATGAACCAATAAGTAAATTCAGCAAAAACACTTACTTCCAAATGTGTTTCATAAACCACTGTTAGATCGCCATGTCTCAACAACCTATCTTTTTTCAAAGTTTACACACTATTTATTTAAAAAACACCCTTAACACTCTCATCTACCATTGTCTAGGATAGTTGCTGAACTTGTAAAAAGACTGTAGCACAAAATTCACGTCTCCTCCCGGATCTCTCTTTCCTTTGTTTACATTAACAGAATAATTGATCATTTAAAAGTATGTTTGATATACATTGACTTCTTCCACGTTTTTGAATATTTCATCTATTTCTTTTCAGCTGTCATTGGATTGAAACAACACAAAATACTTTTAGATAGAACTAGTCTACATCTAATATTTCAAATAAGATAAAACGTCACTTCTTCTACACTAAGCACACTATGGGCTCTTCTAAAAAAAATTCACTGTTTACTGATTTTCTACAAAATTAAGTGAAAATTCTCTGACTGATACAAAGATTATCTACAAAGTGACCTAAATTTATCTTTCTAATCTTTGTCTGAATAATTTTATTTATAATTCCTAGATTGTAGTAGCTTTCTTATAGCTAATGCTTGTATATCGTTCTTGGCTGAAATGTTTGCTGTGCCATAAAAGGACTTAATCTTGTCTATGTTCTAATATTCTTTAAGAAAATATTTAAATATGAGAATCCTATAGAGGATGTCTTGTTAGCGACACAAGTACTATTTACATTATTGTTGGAAATAGTAGTATTGAGGGAATGTGTTCTCTTTCCAGGGTCCACAAGGGGGCGTAGTTTTAAGGGCAAGAATTTCCCAGGTCTGTGCCCCGCTCTTACCTCTCTCCATCCAGGAGATTTAAGGGTTTATGTTTAAATTTCGTGGGCATGAGAATAAACTAAGAGCCAATCACCCCAGCTGAAGTTTAAAGGAACTCCTTTCATTGGCCAGAGGAATTTGGGAAGGTGGGAATGTCCCCCAGGATAAATTCCCCTGCTCTTTCACCCACCCCAGATTTCCAGCTCTCTGGGATCCCCTCCCACATAGTGGGAGCTCTCTTTCCCCTCTTGGATATCCCCTCCGGGGTCCCACTTCCACACACTCTTAGTGGAAGTTTTCTCTCTTCGTTTCCTTTTTCTTTTCTCTGCCTAAATAAATCACTTTCTACAAACACTTTTGAGTCCGGCAAGACTCAAAGAACCAAGACCAAGAACCTGGAGAAACGTCTTCTCAGGGGAACAGAGGGCTCCCCTGAACCCCTGAACTCCAACAGTATTTTTAGGTAAGAAAAAGAAAATGAAACAATTTTCTATTGTTTAAGGCTGTTAAGAATGTTTACTATCTCTGGAACATAATAGGTATTCTCCTAAATGTGTAAATTCAGATAACAATAAATGACATGAAGCAAATGATAAATATAAATACCTTTTTCTTTCCATTACAATAACTTTCCAACAGTTTAGGTCATCAGCAAATGTCATTTGGATCCCTAGCGAAGTTGTTGTTCCTAGAAAATAATTATCTGCACTATGGTAAGAGTAATTGTTGTAAAATTTAAATATGATTATAGCATACCTTTAATAATTATAAGCATAACATTCAACATTTGAGTGGTTTCACATTACTGAAATGTGGATTTCAGGTTGTGAACGTGGCTTCCAAGGCTTTGAGGATATTTTATACTATCTAACTCTTTTCCACTCCCCTTTTTAATATCCACGTCTTGAATTCTGTAACTCCACTTTCACCAGACATCTTGTAGTTATTCTAACTTCTTATGTTCTTTCACTCCTGGCCATGGCACATTTTATTTTCTTAATCTGGAAGATAATTTTCTATTCCCCCACAATAATCTTTGTTTAATAATTTGTTAATTTTACTTCAAATACTAGTCTATATCACTTCATTTATGAATCTATTCCTTTAGAAGCCATTCTGAGTACTACAGTAACACTATACTTCCAGTATGATAAATACCATACTCTTTTTTTATTTGCTCATCTTCTTCCTCTGGTATAGTATTTGTTCACTCAGCCCAGGTAGCATGCATTGATTATGCTTTACTGACTCATTATCACCCAAGATAGTTTTAGGAACATAGTAATTATCCAGTCAGTATTTTCTATATAAATGGATGTGGATTAGTGGACAAGGTTTTAAAATTTATGAAATTTCAGATTGTAGATTAAGTTTAAAAATTTGGGGAAGGGACCTCCCTTCCCCATATACACACTGTGTTAGTCCATTGTGTTGCTGTAAAGAAATACTTAAGGCTTGGTAATTTATAAAGAAAAGAGATTTATTTGGCTCACAATTCTGTAGGCTGTACAAGAAGCATGGTGCTGGGTGAGTGCCTCAAGCTGTCTCCACTGGTGACATGGGAAGGGGAATTGGTGCATGCAGAGATTACATGGTGAGAGAGGGGGTAAGAAAGAGAGAAGTGCCAGACTCTTTTGAATAACCAGCTCTCTTGGGAGCTGGTAGAATGAGAACTCATTCATTACTGTGAAGACAGCACCAACACATTCATAAGGTCTCCGCCTTGTAATCCAAACACTTCCCTGTAGGCCCCACCTCTGACGTTGAAGATTAAATTTCAACGTGAGATTTTGAGGGCAGACATGCAAACTATAGCACACAGATATAACTGAAAACACATTTAATTAAATTTATGGAACTTAAGCCAGTCAAAGTGCCTGTAGAGGAAATAACTGTCTAATGATTTTGAATGTTATGCTGTTGATGGTGATGCACATGTCCCTAATAGAATTAAGAAAGAAGCCAAAATTTCACTAAGCCACAGCCCTTTACCCAGAAGTTTGTATTAACCATTGGAAATAATCTGCTCTAAAAATCTAGATACATTTATGTACAGGAACGCTGCAAGGCTAATTCCTTGTCCAGGCATGAAATGCAAAGAATACCTGGTGTTCCTGAACCAGGTAACTCTTCTTTACTCCAAGGAGCCATGGTTCCATAGAGTTTACTAGAAAAGTAAGTTAACATAAAAATAATGAAATGGCGTGAAATATTTGTTGAAAGTGTATTTGTTAAGTACTAGAAAAACCTAAAGAAGGCAAATTTCATTAAGCATTCCAAGCATCTGTCAGGGCATAGCTGAGAGGATCTCTGCTCTCAGAACTTTGTAAATTAGTGGGCACAGCTGTGTGTATGTGTTTTTCAGTTTTCTTATCATCCTGCTCAGACATCTTCTTTTGAGCTTACTATATTTCATGAAGAATATACGTTTATTGAACAACTTCTCTAATGTATCTAAGATCTGGAGGACTAGTAACCCATATATGATGTGTTTACACCCTCAACGGAATGCCTAGCGTGGTGTTTATTGATGTAAAATTAATTGAATTTTTATTCTTCCTTCTTTCTCTATATGTTTCTTCTTTTTATTTCTCTCAATTGGTTGCCTACAGTTCTATTTTTTACTCTAACATCAGCCATCAAAATTCATTTCTTTTCTGCCTAAAATATCAAATATCAACCATTTATAGTTTTTCAGTTGCATGTAAAGATACTTTCATCTGGTGGTAGTAGCTGTGACAGGGGAAGCTGCCACCCAGCGCACCCTTCATCTGTAGAGGCACAGTTCTAAAATATCAATTTATGAAAATCAGCAATCCCAAGAGGACCCACAGACCTTCTGAAGGAAGGGGAGTGCTCCTGCAGGATGTGGAAGACACCACAAATACTGTGAGTGCCCCAATGGTGTAAGTGGGTAAGGGAGAGCCTCCTCTCCCAAACACATGCACCCACTGGTGAAACTGAAGAAGCCACAGCAAGACCTGCTTAAGGAGAGTCTGAGCTCAGGCACGACAAGCCCTGCTCCTTCCTGATGGTCCTTGCTCTGTCACCCAGGCTGGAGTGCAGTGGCACGATCTCAGCTCACTGCAACCTCTACCTCCTGGGTTCAAGCAATTCTCCTGCCTCAGCTTCCCAAGTAGCTGGGATTACAGGGCATGCCAGCATGCCCAGCTAGTTTTTGTATTTTTAGTAGAGACGGGATTTTACCATGTTGTCCAAGCTGGCCTCAAACTCCTGACCTCAAGTGATCCACAGTTTCCACCTCCCAAAGTGTTGGGATTACAGGCATGAGCCACCACATCTGGCCCTATAGCTAATAACTCAATACTGTACATTTCAATATTTCTAAGAGAGGAAATCTTAAACATTCTCATGAGAAAAAAATAAATATTTGAGGGCATGGATAGGTTATTCAGCTTGATTTACTCATTCCACAAAAAAATAACAAAAAATCATAGCATCACTTTATACCCTACAAATGTATACAACTATAATTTGTCAATATTTACTAAAAAAAATAAAGGTAAACTTAAGGGTTCTGATGGTCAAGGCTCTTCTCTGACATCACTGAATTTAAACTGCAGTCTTCTCTGTTCAGCATAAGGTTTATAATCTTCATGAAGACAAAGTTTGTGTGGAAATAAATATTTAGACAGGGGTTGTTGCTGTTCCACTTTGGCACAGAAGTTGGATCTTGAAGGTGGTAAGTGATGAGATTTAAATGCTAGATTATGACAAGTCTAATAGAGACAAAGGAGCTTTGAAATTAAAAAAAAAGTTTGGTATGATATTTATTTTACTTATTTTCTAATTATGTATAATACAGTATGGCCCCTGCCTGAATAACTCAAATAAAGTCATTTGTTATTAACAAGTTATATTATTTTATATAATTTATACAAATATTGTTACTCTGGAAATTTGCCCTGTTTCATGACAGAAAACTCATTTTTACTGCTGTTTCTATTTAACCACTTGTTTTGTTTTACATTTTAAAAATTATTAAAATTAGAAAACATAATTATTTACTTGCTCAATAAGATCCATCTGGAGTCTCTGACTATCCTCAACTAAGGTTTGCTATGCTTTGGGTATGGCATGTTTGTCCTCACCGAAACTCATGTTGAGATTTGATTCCCAATACTGTAGTTTGGGGAGGTAGGGCCCAGGCCTGTTGGGAAGTGTTTGGCCTATGGGCTGGATCCATCGTGAAGGGCTTGTTGCCCTTCCTGTGGTGGAGATTTCTTGCTGTCACAAGACTAGATTACTTCTCCTCGGACTGGATTAGTTCCCTTGAGAAGGAGTTGTTTAAACCAGGATACCCCACAGGTTTCCCTCTCTTTGCGTGTGTCTGCTTCTCCTTTCACCTTCTTTGCTGTGTTGCAATGCAGCACTAATGACCTAGTCAGAAGCCAGAGTCATGCCATTAAACTTCTCAGCCTGCAGAAACAACAAGGGCTAAATAAACGTCTTTACCCAGTCTCAGATACTATTTCATAGCAACATAAAGTGAACTAAGCAAACTAACACAGGAACAGAAAACCAAATACCACGTTCTTACTTGTAAGTGAAAGCTAAATGATGAGACCACATAAACACATAGAGAGGAACAACACACACTATGGCCTATCATGGGATGAAGAGTAAGAGGAGGAAGGAGATCATGAAAAATAACTAATGGATATGAGGCTTAATACCTGGGAGATGAAATAATCTGTATGGCAAACCCCCATGACACACATTTAGTTGTAAGAAACCAGCACATCCTACACATGTAACCCTGAACTTAAAATAAAAGGAAAGAAAATCAATAATAAATACCTGCTAAAAAAACTGGACTAAGATAAGGTGTCATCAAAGAATACGTAGCTGCTGCTACCATATCTGCCTAAAGCATATCCTGTATATTATAAATGTTGTCTGTTAGTTCTACTCTTTATTTTGTTCCTTTTCATCACCTTCCCTTCAAATTTCTATGGGAAATCAAAAGGGGAAAAAGTCACAAAAAATTTCCTACGATCACCTTGAAACATTATTTTTACTGTGAGGTTTAATTCTGGGAGAGTTTTTAATCTCATCACAGATATGGATATGTCCCATTTAAGAAGAAAATTACAACATTTTTAAATGTAAGATTTGAAATTGGGTTTTGCTTACATATGCAACTGCATCATTTGATCTCACTTCTATATGAAACTATTTGCAAAGAACTATTACTATTTTTTAAACTTATATCTCATTTGTGATACATACATATATGTATGATATGGTTTGACTCTGTGTCCCCGACCAAATCTCATGTTGAATTATGATCCTCAGTGTTAGAGGAGGGGCCTGATGGGAGGTGATTGGATCATGAGGTGGATTTCCCACTTGCTGTTCCTTTGATAATGAGTGAGTTCTAACAAGATCTCTTTGTATAAAAGTATGTAACACTTTTGCCTTCACTTCCTCTTCTTCCTGCTCCACCATGCGAAGAAGGCGCCTGCTTCCCCTGCACCTTCTGCCATGATTGTAAGTTTCCTGAGGCCTCCTCCGCATGCTTACTGTATAGCCTGCACAACTTTGAGTCAGTTAACCTCTTTTCTTCGTAAATTACTTAGTCTCAGGTAGTTCTTTATAGCAATGTGAAAATTGACTAATGTATGTATAAATATACACATATATGTATACACACATATATACATACATATGTGTTTATATACATGGAGTAAAAACTCTCCTGTAATTAAACCTCAATTAAAAGTATAGTTTCAAGGTAATCATATATATGTACATGTGTACATAATACGTGTGTGTGTGTACGTATACATAGATATATCCATGCTGCTCACAGTAATTTTGATACTTTAGTTTCATTCAATTCTCTGTTAAGGATTTGAAATATTTAGTTAATTGCAAAACAAGCAATTGAAAACCTTAGGAATTACTTTTCCTTGGGACAATTTAGTGTTGGTATGGCAGTAATGGAAAGAAGCAACTTGTTTTAAGAAAAAACTTTTTCTCTTCTAACACTCCTTATCTAATGGGCAGATATACAGATTTCAAAAGTAAAACGCTAGTAGAAATCAAAACAAAATAAGATTACACTGTATCCATGACATAATGCATCTTTTAAAAACATAATTATTGCTTTCATTTTTTACTTCTTCACTTAAAATTCAAAGGAAAAAAGTAGCTATTATCTGTAGGAGGAAGGCATATAAATTCATATTTGATAAGTTTAAGTTCCCATGAAAAAGAAACAAATAAAACAGCTTTTAAAAGACCTAATTTAATTCAGTATCTTAGAGAAATTTAAAAATATTTACAGTGAGTTAAACAGGTAGATTATTTTTCCACATTTCACTTGTAGCTTTTTTTCATTTCCTGACATTTAAAAGCACATTTACATTTTTATTTTATTATCTTAAGAAGTAGAATCTGTTTGTTTTCAGTTAAACAATAGAACCTTATTGCTTTCCAACTGGGCCCCAGCCATTTTCCAATTGAAGCATCACATATTTTACTTGTGTTTTTTACTGCCAATTAAAGGACAACAGAAATGGTACAGGTAAACCACCTTCTCTTTGAAGGTCTTTCCAAAGAAGACGTTAATTCTAGACAAGCATTTCCTGGAGCACATTCCACAAAATCTTTATTGCAGATTTAGACTTGAATATGCATTACCTCATTGGAAAATATTTTGTCACTGAAATTGGAAAAGGCTGAGTTAAAACTGAACTTGAAATATGTACTACAAGATCTCTGAGATTTGTCTGTATTGCTAATTATTATGAAGAATAAATAAGCAATTTATTATGTAATATCAAAATTATTGAACAGTGTACAATTTTATGGATATTGTTAATTATGCATCTACCCAGAACATTTAGGAAAATTGTTTTTGTAGATAATAAGTTTTGTTGCAAGTCTACAAGTAAAGATATTATTTATTTGGTATAGAAGAACCTATTCCTTTTGGAGTTTTCTGTAAATTGAGTGGCAAGATAACAAAAAAATTTTGGTAGCCTCCAGGGCATCTTAAGCAGTGATGCTGTTTAGGGGCATCTAGAGATCAGAAACAACACTTGTTCTGCTGATATAGATTTGGGAGCCATTAGCCTATGGGAAGTTATTAAGTATAGAGAAAATTATTAAAGTTTTGGTCCACAGGACAAGACCTCATAAAGAGAAGAAAGATCTCAGACTGGAATGCTGGAGAACATCAATATTTAAGAAACACATGAAAAGAGGTGTCAAAAGGAAAGCTGAAAAGTCATGAAATAGACTGGCAGAAGGGAAAAGTAAATGTTAGGAAAAGATCATTCCTATTTTATTCTAGGTAACAGCTTGATAAGTTGACACAGAGGGAGGAGAATGATGGGAAAAAAAGCATGTATTTAGAGAAGTATTACTGAATTATAGGACTTTTATGTGATTCTCTAGGGTCCTTTTGATGAGTCAAAGAAAATCAAGCTAAATAGCATACATTTTCTTCTTTAAGCCATTTTTGTGTATATGCTTGTGTGTCTGTGTATATAAAATATGCTTGTAAATACATTAAACTGTTTTTACTAATTTACATAGAAGTCATTTTCTATTATAGTCAGGGGTAGTTATTCTGTGGTAATTAGTAGTAAATATTTATAAAATATTAAAATGATTCCCAAGGACTTGAACTTTATTAATTTTTTAAATTATAATTTTGAAAAATTGCACACATTTGTAAAATACAAATAATAGTACAATAGTACAATGAGTCCACATGCATTTATCATCAAATTTTTAGTAATTATCATATCTTTTGATGTATATTTTAGAATATATATTTATAAGAATTCTGTTTTTTTTTAATTAGCTGCCACATCATTATTGCTGATTTTAAAAAGACATTTTAAAAGCAATTAAATACTAATTAGATAACTGGAATATCTGAAATCCTAGGTCAAATAATATGTATTTTTAAAGTGTGTTTGAAATGTTGAGAATGGTAATATAAAACAAGTTCTGTGTAGTAGGTTTGTTACTGGTATACCATTCTTTCTAGGCCCTCTCAAGCTAAAATAGTTAAAAAATACATGCACATATATTAAACTTTATGTACACATCTCAATAACTATTTCTATATATAAATGTCTGTATTTGTATTAAGCTAAACATGAGTTCATACAGATGTCTCTAACTCTAATCTATTACCATACGGTTTATTCTAGCCTCCTCTCTGATCTGTAAACTACCAGTCTGACAATGAGAAAACCTGGCTTTTAACATCTGCCATCCACATACTGAATTGCGTAATTTTACGATTGATGTGTGCCAGTTTCAGAACTGCTAATTCATACCCACAAGAAAATCACTTTAACAACTAGAGCATAGTGCTTAGGTACAGATTCTTCTAGTTTTATGGATGCTGTCCATTTCTAAAGTTGCTTAGGTCAGCACCTCTCTCCCAGTCCATCATCTTCAGTGAGGTGGTTTTATGCATTTAATATACCTAGATTGCGTTCTTACATTCTTCATTCCATTGAGGGATTCTTCAGACTCTTAGATTATCTTTATTATAATTTTCATAAAATACAGTTTACATTTTGTATAATGTTAATGGGTTTTGACAAACACATAATGTCATGTATCCAATATTACAGTATCATGGAGCACAATTTTAAGTCCTAAAAATTCCCATTCTTTACCTTTGCAATATTTACTGTCCTACACCCAAACCCTTGATAACCACTGATTTTTTTTACTATATCTATAGTTTTGCATTTACAAAATATAATATAATTGAAATAATACAGTATGTATCTTTTTCTTAGGCTGATTTTTTTTTTCACTTAGCAGTACGCATTAAACCTTCAACCATATATTTTCATGGCTTGATAACTGATTTGTGTTTATCATTGAATAACATCATTTTCATTGTAGATACCACAGTTTGTTTATCCATTCATCTGTGGAAGGATATCTTGGTTACTTGTAGTTTATAGTGATTAAAAGTAATGATACTATAAACATTTGTGGACAGGTTTTTGTCTGGACATAGGTTTTCAATTCATTTGCATAAATACTTAGGAGGATTGTGTAGTAAGACTATGTTTACTTTTGTAATAACTGCCAAACTGTTTTCAAAAGTGGTTTACCACTTTGAATTTCCACTATCAATGAAGGATATTTCTTCTTGCACTGTGTAATCACCATCCACTGATTACTTTCTATTTCTATTTTTATACTTTAACCATTCTAATAGACGTGCAATGCATCTCATTGTTTTATTTGGAATTGTTTAATAATGAATAATAATCATTTTCTTATGTTCATTTGCATTTACATATCTTATTTGGTAAAACATCGGTTCAGATTTTTAATTGAAATGTTTTCTAATTGTTGATATGTTAAATTGCTAACTTTTAACAATTCTTTCTATATTTTGAATATAAGTGTTTTATAAGAAATTTGTTTTGCAAATGCTTTCTCTTAGACTATTGGTTGTTATTTCATTTTTGTAACAGTGTATTTCTCACAGCAGAAAATTTTTATTTTAATAATGCTCAGTATATCAAATTTTTTAATGAGTTGTGGTTTTGGAGCTGTATCTAAAATCTCATCACTAAAAGCCAGGCCACATAAATATTCTATTGTTTCCTTCTAAGAAATTTAATTGTTTGCTTCATATTTAGGCCAAAAACATCATTTGAATTAATTTTTGTAAAATAATGTATATATGTATTTAAGTTCTTTTTTGAGGAATGGCAGGGGTATTGATGTTCAATTGTTTCAGCATTATTTGTTGAAAAGATTATCCTTTCTCTCTTGAGTTGCCTTTCAGCCTTTTCCAAAGACCTGTTGGCTGTATTTGTGTAAATCTATTCTGTTCTTTTGATTTATGTGTTGATTCTCTCATAAATACTATTTTGCCATGATTGTTGTAGCTTTATAGTAAATCCTCAGATTTGGGCAGTATGAACCTTTGAACTCTTCTTCAGTATCATGGTTTTTCTAAGTGTTTTAGAGAAAAAAACTCAAGTGATGGACTGAAGGTAACAATAGGGCTTTATATAAATCAGCAAAGAATGCAACATGACCTAAAGATTGATCCACACAAATTCTCTACACTTTCAAATATGGCTCTGAGAATACTTAAGTTGCCATCTGGTACTTGGGTAGGTAGAAAAGATATAATTATAACTTAAATAATTTGAGAATGACTTTACTCTCATTGTCTCATTGCAATTCAGAAAAGAATACTGAATATTTCTGACGTCTAACTGTGGTTTTGGGAAATTGCTTTTCCAAAGAACTAAGTAAACAAAACAATATGGAAATCCTGACACCAGAAGTTTAAATATTAAAGAGAATAAAACTCTTATATAATAATTCATTATAATAACAACAACAGAATCTTCCACAAGTGCAAAAATATCTAATAAATATGCTTTATTTGGAGTTTTCGCTAGGGCAGGGTAACTTCAAATATATTTTTTAAAAACCAGTTCAGCATGAGTACTTACCAAACCAAAGCACCTTTACAGACCTGGACTGCCTCTGTTGATTCATACTTGCTGTACATCAAGCCTGGCTTTCTCTTTTGTCACAGAAGAGAGTGGGAAATTCAAATCCCTTCCAACTATTTAAAAAAGTGATATTACCAGTAACTCAATTGTCTTTCAGTGCCAAACGAAACAGAGATTCTCTTGGAATCTGATCTTGCATATCCGTGATCTTTAAAATGATTTTTCTAAGTACCTTAGGTTTAATTTTTCAGAAAACAGAATTGATAGATCTACTTTGTGTTTACTGAGCTTCTGTTCACCATGTAAGAATTTTAAAGAAATTTCTGTCAAAAGGAAAAAACGATTTACTTCATTTGATGTGACTGTTATATCCATCATAAAATCAGCTTGCAGTAGTTCAGCTCAGAAAAGGTCTTCTAAAAGAATCTTGATAAGTTGACAAGGCTATTTTTGCAGTTATGTTTCTTTAAGAATTAAATGGATTTTTAGTTTTTCTCTGAAATGCTCAGGCTATTTGAAAAAATAAGGGCCTAATTATAAATTCAATTTGTGTGGGAATGAATAATACTTTAATTTCCATAAGATAAAAGTAGATCTTGTATTCTTACAATTTTAGCTGATACCAACTATAAATCTAAATTATTGATATTGTTGTTTCAGAAAAGCATGCTATCATAAAGGGATGTTTTTAGGCAGACCAGAAATATACAATCTATTAAATAAATAAACCATAAGTTATTAAGCACCTGCCACATGCAAATTATTGTGATAGATGCTGTAGAGATTATAACAAAAGAATGAATGCTCAAAAATATCTCATGATCAAGTTTGCACAGATAAGATTTTGCTTGCAATAAATGACTATGAAGCTTATTTCAATATGAAAAGTGATTTCTGAAGTTTCGTTATGATTTCATTAAAAACAAAGAAACCAAGAACAAGTAAACCAATTATTAAAAACATGTCTGTAAGTCTAAAAAGATTTGCTATTTTCTTTAGGTATTTTGGGGTGCTGCAGTGATACTTAAATTCTATTTAAGAGTGTGGCCAGAATAGAACTAATCTGAAATTCTTCATTTAGATATTTCTGACACTACTTAATAAAGAAACAAAACAAAAATTCTCCACATATCCAACAAAAGTATTCATTAAAAATTAAATGAATC
Organism: Sapajus apella; assembly: GCF_009761245.1. Lineage (NCBI taxonomy): Eukaryota > Metazoa > Chordata > Mammalia > Primates > Cebidae > Sapajus > Sapajus apella. The sequence goes on from NW_022436948.1 coordinate 43,432,067, forward strand.
ATATTGAGTCTGTTATTAATGCATCAAATATGTCAGCTTGGTCAATTTAGTTAAAAATAAAAATAAAATTGAACGATTTAAGGAGCTTATCTGGTTATTTTTGTCATGTGGTGTCTCCCTGGTAATCCCCAATGAAGAAATAATAAATTTGGTCATAGTCACTTTTTTATTTTTCATCTGATTAATGTCAAGCGAAGTACCTTTTTCTGTTGTCTTAATGCCTCTTTACAATGGACCTGATGGGAGATAAGCAGATATGAGACACACAGGTTGATAAATTACTTATGGAAATTTAGTAAATCAATGTTGAGACCAAATATAAAAGAGAGTGCCATTATTTTTACTGGTTACAGCAAAATACCTGGGGAGCATTTTGGAAATAAACATCTGGTCATTGTAACCACTATAGATTCCATTATGTTAACTTTCATTGTTTTGGGGCAGAACTTTCATTTATGGCAGTTTACTTAACAGTACTGACCATATTTCAATTTGCCAAAATAAGATACTCTTGTTTTCTTGCACTATCTTCTATGTGCATCAGAAAAATAATATCTTTTTCAGAAATTTTGACCTAATGGTGTTTGATATTAGGCAATTTTTTTACACATAAGATTTATTCAGTGAAAAGGGAACACTTTCTAATCATTTTTTGTCTCAAGATATTGAACGTTTCTTGTCTCCTGCTAGCTTTTGAGTTTTTGTGATCTTACTCCTTTAGCTCTTCCAATTTTGATGATAGGGTGTCAATTTTAGATCTTTCCTCACTTCTCATGTGGGTATTTATTGCTGTAAATTCCCCTCTAGACACTGCTTTAAATGTGTCCCAGAGATTCTGGCACGTTGTGTCTTCATTCTCATTGGTTTCAAAGAACATCTTTATTTCTGCCTTCATTTCATTGTTTATCCAGCCGTCATTCAGGAGCAGATTGTTCAGTTTCCATGTAGGTGTGCAGTTTTGAGTGAATTTCTTAATCCTGAGTTCTAATTTGATTGCACTGTGGTCTGAGAGACTGTTATGATTTCTGTTCTTTTGCATTTACTGAGAAGTGATTTACTTCCATGTGGCCAATTTTAGAGTAAGTATAATGTGGTGCTGAGAAGACAAGAAATAACTAAGATCAGAGCAGAACTGAAGGAGATAGAGACACAAAAAACCCTTCAAAAAATCAATACATCCAAGACCTTGTTTTTTGAAAAGATCAACAAAATAGACCACTAGCCAGACTAATAGAAAAGAGAGACAAATAGAATAGATGTAATAAAAAATGATTAAGGGGATACCACCACCGATTCCATAGAAATACAAACTACCCTCAGAGATTACAATAAAGAACACTATGTACATAAACCGGTAAATCTGGAAGACATGGATAAATTCCTGGATACTTGCACCCTCCCAAGACTAAACCAGGAAGACATTGAAACCCTGAATAGACCAATAACAAGGGCTGAGGTTGAGGAAGCAATTAAGAGCCTACCAACCAAAACAAGTCCATGTCCAGATGGGTTCACAGCTGAATTCTACCAGACATACAAAGAGGAGTTGGTGCCATTCCTTCTGAACCCATTCCAAGCAATACAAAAAGAGGGAATCCTCTCTAACTCATTTTATGAAATCAACATCATCCTGATACCAAAACCTAGCAGACACACAACTAAGAAAGAAAACTTCAGGCTAATATCCATGATGAGCATTGATGCAAAAATCTTCAATAAAATACTGGCAAATGGAATGCAAGAGCACAACAATAAGCTTATCCATTAGGATTAAGTAGGCTTCATCCCAGGAATGCAAGGCTGGTTAAACATACACAAATCTGTAAACATAATCCATCACATAAAAAGAACGAAAGAGAAAAAAATCACATGATTATCTCAATAGATGCAGAGAAGGCCTTCTACAAAATTCAACAGTAGTTTATGCTAAAGCTCTCAATAAACTAGGTATTTATGGAGTGTATCTCAAAATAATGAAAACTATTTGCGACAAACCCACAGCCAATATCATACTGAATGGGCAGAAACTGGAAGCATTGCCTTTGAAAACTGACATTAGACAAAGATGCCCTCTCTCACCTCTCCTATTCAATATAGTATTGAAAGTTCTAGCCAGAGAAATCAGGCAAGAAAAAGAAACAAAAACTATTCAATTAGGAAAGGAGGAAGTCAAATTGACTCTATTTGCAGATGACATGATTGTATATTTAAAAGACCCTAACGTCTCAGCCCAAAATCTCCTTAAGCTGATAAGCAGCTTCAGCAAAGTCTCAGGATACAAAATCAATGTGCAGAAATCACAATTATTCCTATACACCAATAACAGACAAACAGAGCCAAATCATGAGCAAACTCCCATTCACAATTGTTACAAAGGTAATAAAATACCTAGGAATACAATTAACAAAGCATGTAAAGGACCTCTTCAATGAGAACCACCAACCACTGCTCAAGGAAATGAGAGAGGACACAAACAGGTGGAAAAACATTCCATGCTCATGGTTAGGAAGAATCAATATTGTGAAAATGGCCATACTGCCCAAAGTAACTTATAGATTCAATGCTATTCCCCAACAAACTACAATTGACCTTCAGTGAACTGGAAAAAAACCACCTTAAACTTCATATGGAACCAAAAGAGAGCCTGCATAGCCAAGACAGCCCTGAGCAAAAAGAACAAAGCTGGAGGCATCGTGCTTCCTGACATCAAACTATACTACAAGGCAACAGTAATCAAAACAGCATGGTATAATCATAAGACCTAACACCATAATAACCATAGAAGAAAACCTAGGCAATACCATTCAGGACATAGGCATAGGCAAGGACTTCATGACTAAAACACCAAAAGCAATGGCAACAAAAGCCAAAATAAACAAATAGGATCTAATTAAAATTAAGACTTTCTGCACAACAAAAGAAACAATCATTAGAGTGAACTAGCAACCAACAGAATGGGGAAAAAAATTTGCAATCTACCCATCTGACAAAGGGAGATTATCTAGAATCTACAAACAACTAAAGCCAATTTACAAGAAAAACAAACAAACAAAAAACCCATTCAAAAAGTGGGAGAAGGATATGAACAGATATTTTTCAAAGAAGACATTATGAGGCCAACAAACCTCATAAATGCTCATCATCACTGTTCATTAGAGAAATGCAAATCAAAACCACATTGAGATACCATCTCATGCCAGTTAGAATGGTGATCATTAAAAAATCTGGAGACAACATATGCTGGAGAGTATGTGGAGAAATAGGAACACTTTTACACTGTTGGTGGGAATGCAAATTAGTTCAACCTTTGTGGAAGACAGTGTGGAGATTCCTCAAGGAATTAGAAATAGAAATTCCATTTGACCCAGCAATCCCATTACTGGGTATATACCCAAAGGATTATAAATCATTCTATTATAAAGACACACGCACACGTATGTTCATTGCAGCACTGTTTACAATAGCAAAGACCTGGAAGCAATACAAATGCTGATCAATGATAGACTAGACAAAGAAAATGTGGCACATATACACCATGGAATACTATGCAGCCATAAAAAACGGTAAGTTTATGTCCTTTGTAGGGACATGGATAAATCTGGAAGCCATAATTCTCAGCAAACTGACACAAGTACAGAAAACCCAACACCACATGTTCTCACTCATAGGCGGGTGTTGAACAAAGAGAACACATGGGCACAAGGAGGGGACTATCACACACTGGGGTCTGTTGGAGGGTGGGGGACTAGGGGAGGGACAGCAGGGGGCAGGGAGGTTGGGGAGAGATAACACTGGGAGAAATGCCTGATGTAGGTGACTCAGGGATGGAAATAGCAATCCACCATAGCATGTGTGTACCTCTGCTACAATCCTGCAAGATCTGCACATATACCCCAGAACTTAAACTACAATAAAAAAAAGAGAGAGATTTAACTTATATAGGTCTAGTCCCCACTGTTTATGAAAATATAACTTTAATCCTCCACACACAAATATATACATATATATATGCACATATATACCCATATATATAGAACATGAAAATTTCAATAGGCACCAGGACTCTGATTACTTAAGTAAAATTTCTGTGATTTTTATTCCTCTTTTATTATCTTCCTTAATCTAAATTGTTTTATTCTCTAAAATTTAAAGCATGTATTTTCTGGGGCACTGTCATGACTACTAGGTTATCAGACACTTACTGTATTCAAGGTATTTGCAAATTGTGTTCATATAGCACTCAGCACCATCCCATGTATATGTATGTTCCAGAAAAGGAGTTGTCCTTCCATCTCCATGATTTAATTATAGGAATAGTATCTCTGAGCTTTCTGTAGTCAATCAAAAATATTAGTGTGATAAGTGGAAAACAAAAATAGATCTCCTTTCCTCAAGAAGCTTAAGAGTTAAATAGTAAAGCTAGGCAATGTTAGATTAAATGCTACAGGGTGAGGTGGAAATGCCATGTGCAATATCTCAGGCCCAAACACAGGCAGTTATAAAAAGCATTTGTTGGAAGATCTTAGCAGGGAAATCTTCCCTCCACACATACCACATCTGGAACAGACAGCACATTTCAGCCTCTGAAGGAGTTGCAATGAAGGACTCAGCTCTCCCTGGCTAGCCATGTCCTGCTGCATAGCTGCATTTTTAGCCCAAATGCCTTCATTTGGAGGTGTCTTTATTGAGGAATTTAGCAGGGATCTTCCTCAGGTGCCCTATTGGGATCTTATGGGTAAAAGAAAAGGCAAGGAAACTTGACAATTTTTTTTCCTTTATTTTTTTCCTTGAGATGGAGTCTTGCTCTTTTGCCAGGCTAGAGTGCAATGACTCAATCTCTGCTCACTGCGAGCTCCTTCTCCCGGGTTCAAGCAATTCTCCTGCCTCAGCCTCCTGAGCGGCTGGGACTACAGGTGCATGCCACCACACCCAGATATTTTTGTATAAAGATGGGGTTTCACCATTGGCCAGGATGATCTCTATCTCTTGACTTTGTGATTCGCAGCCTCACAAAGTGCTGAGGTTACAGGTGTGAACCGCAGCACCTGGCTGAAACTTGACGTTTTTACTCTATTCTTACTCAGTTTTTTTTTCCACTGCTAGACCTTTCTTGCTTCCTCTCTGCCCTTCCCTGTGACCCCCACACCATCTAAGCTCATAAAACTACAGTATCCCTTTGGTTTAGGCTCCCTCTGCAGTGGGATTACCCTCATGTCTTTTCTGTCTGTGCTGATCCACCTGATCTTGAACTGGTGCTATTCCATGGGAAAAACCAGAACGGGGACAATTAACAATTTCTCCACTTTATCCCATTAACGGTAAGTACCGAAAGGCTTAAATCCTACTTCCATTTTGCCTGTTTGTCTTAAGCAGCTACTCTGACATCCAGAAGGTAGGTTCTCTTTGGAGTTAGCTGAGCTTCTGACATGGGTAAGAATATACAGGAAAAATACTCGTGCCTAGATGTGAGAGACAATGCAGGAAGTGGGAAAGAAAGTAGCACATAAATTACACCTATACATAGGTCATGAACAAAAGGCATGAACTAAGGCTCAGAGATCCTAAGAGACATTAAGTATTTAGTGCGAATATGAACCTGTTCAAATGAAGGCTTTCAGTTTATGTGCCTAATAAATCAAGTGAGGACATTTTATATTAAACTAGAATTCAAAAAAATAGAATGAGTTTTTATCCTCTTTAGACAATAATAAAGTTATGACATGTTTGAATAGATGAGCAATGTAATAAAACCTGTGTTTTAGGAGTGTTTTATCTAGCTCTCTGGCCAGCCTAGCCAAACATTTATTGGAGATATTCTCTTGAAATATTGTGCAAAATATTGAAGTGTCTTTGACTAGCTCATGATTTGGGATATGTACCATGTTTAAACAAAGCTAAGAATTACCAACAATGTGACTTAACAGAGACATTTTAACAATATTATGGGGAAATTGAAGTATAACAGACTAACTCAGGAGACCTCATGGAAGATGTCAAACAGTGAATGATGCTTAAGCTGAATTTTTTAAATGTGTAGGATTATGAGAAGAGGGCAAGTACTTATGAAAAGATACCATAAACGAAACCTATTTTACTCCAGACATTCTCTAAACTTTATTTCATTCTTTCGAAACTGAATAATTACATTTGTCCTTCAAAGTTACATAAATTAAAGGGCTATTTTGCCATTTAAATGAAAGTATTTCCAATTGCACAAAAAAAGTCTCATTGTCAACAAATGAATCTTAGTATTTATAAAGTTCCGCTTGTTACTGATACTTTATAATCTGACCTAGCTTAACTCTCCAGGTTAATTTCCCGCCAATTTTCAATAGGCACATTTCATTTTGACCAAACAAGTTACAGTGGAAACTATCACATCTTGACCAATCTGTAGTAATATTTAATTAAAAATATTTGGTAAAGCAATAAATTAAAGATTATACTCAGGTATTATAAACATTGCATTTAACATGATTATACTTAGGTATTAGAAATTATAAAAATTATACTTAGGTATTATAAACCATCGGTTATACTGAGTTAGTTGGTATGTATATCTATATACATAGATGATATGCATTTGCCAAACTTTTGTCGTAGGGTCATTTTTCTTTTCTTTGTGTACAGTATTGCTGATGCAGTTTAATATTGCATTATTTCTACATTTTCATCATAAGCTATATTTTCCAGTTTTGGTTTCTCAAAAGAAAAACAAACATTCTGAACGGTTTTTCCAGATTTATTCTAGATATCAACGATTAACTTTCCAATGTAAGACTATGTAAGACTATTATCTTTTCACACATAATTTGACTATAAAATTTTAAATAGCTCACCTTTGTCAAGTATTTACAAGTAATTTATTTATCATAAAAACTATTTGGAACTCCCTTAGTTGATATATGTATTATTCAAATTAACTACATAATGACCATAGTAATTGCAAGTGGCTTAAATAGGATTAGAAAGAAAACCAACTGCTTTTGATGATACAACTTAAAATTAAAAAGCAAGTATATATATCAATGGCTCCGATGTGAGAAAAGTGTGATTTAGCTAGTTTTGAGCATTTAACATGCTGTGAGTACTCCTCAGTATCTTTTTTACAGAGAGAAGGTTATCAGTTAATCTGAGTAAATGAATTGGATGGATTTCTCTATAAATGTCTGCTATAATTATCATAATGTTCCAAATTCTCATTTATTTACCTTTTCACATGTTGCCCTCTCTGCTGAAATGCCTGCCCACCTATCATCCTGGGAAATTACTAATCATTCTTTAAAGCTCCAGGAGAAGCAATTTCCCTAGAAATTATTTTCAAATTATTTTTCACTAAAAAGCATCAGGCAGCCCTACATTTATGTTTCTTCTCTGAATTGCTGTTGTTACTCTTTTTACACAAACATTAATTATAGCTAATAATTTTTAAGCACCTCATTATTGTATACTAAGCCCTGTTTTCAGCAATTTATTAATATCAACTTATTTAACCCTCATAACACCCTATGAGATTGAGAGTATTATTTTCCTTCATTTCGTATTGTGGAAAGCATATAGAGTTTGAGTAATTGTGTAAAGCAGCACAGTTATTAGGTAGATGTATTGGGATTAAACAAACATTCTGTCTTCAGAAGCCATGTTTATAGGGTCTGTATTAGCTGTCTTTCAATCGTATGTTGCACTTCGGTTGTTGGTACTCACAATAAACAGTTGGTTCTTGAGATTAGAATTCTGTCTTTTTCATTTTACACCTTTAATATGGAGCACAGTGTATTGCAAATAGCACAGTCCTCATATTGTTTTAGAATAAATGAGTGAGAAATCAAATGGAAATACATTTTACCCGTTTGAACTATAGAGGGCTGTCCAACCTTTCACAGCAGGTATGTCTCAGGAAAAATATTCTAGCTCCTCTGTTGATTTGAACATCCACCAAAGCTTATTTTTCAGCTCGGAATAGCATCAACATTATTTGAAATTTGATTGTACTTTCTTGTTACATTAATAAATCATGAAAGTTGAGAAAATTGATATATCATTGAACCAACCTAAATGATTTTTTTTTTCTTTTCTACCATTCTATCCATAAAGTTGAAAGCATTGGTTGTCTGAGTTCATAAAATTTCCCCTGGATGGATAGGTTAGAGCCACTCTATAGAATCAATGTCACACAAACCATGTGGGTTGATGGATATTTTCACATCAAACTGTCATCTTGTCTCTGCTGTCACATTATATTTGCTGCCTCAACAGTGACTCAAATTGTTATTTTTTTACAGCTGGTGTCCCAACTACAAAATAGCCTACTATATTTTTGACCACACATTTAACTATTTATTTATATCTAAAGGCTTTAGTTTTTCATTGTAAGTGTATGCCTAGAAAGGGTCTAAATTTTTTTATGGTGGCACATGTTTAAAAACATATATAGACATAGGATTCTCACTGCGAATAGAAATAATTTTAGAAATCAGGGTTGACTTGTTGATGTAACATTTTGTTTTCATTACATTTACTTATTTATACAGTTACCACCCAGCCTATTGGAATGACATTTTATGATGACTACTTTCTGATACTCCAGGAAGCCTCTAGGAAATGAGAATGGCCTCCGGGAGACTGGCTATTTGTGTAGGCGTTTGTGTCCACAGCCAGAGGATCACAGACATATTCACAAATATCTATTAGAAGACAGATTTCTGTTAAACTGGGGGGTTCTGAGTTCTGGGAGATGCTTTGACATTCTGAAGGAAGCTTCTATCTTTAGATAAGATGCCAGGCTCTCCAAAAGGTGGTTAAAGAATCGGCCTGAAAAGAGAACGTAAAAAACAGTGCGGGCAATGGGAACTATGATTTACGTTACCGTGAGAAAACAAAGGGAAGAATGATCTGGGAATAAATAGAGTCATGCTGGATTGGAGTTGCATGTGTGAGCACATATGTCTGTATATGTATATGTGTGTGTTCCTGTTTATATTTTGGAAATGAGGTTGAGAGATGTAAAAATAAACAAACATGCAAAAAATAATGAAGTATCTTCATTAAGGAAAACACGGTTTATATTTTATACAAAATCTACTAAGAAATTTGTATTAATGCAATCAAATGTCTGTTTTAGAGTGTTTAGCTGTATAAGTATAGAAGAAGGAAAGAAATGGCAGAAAGACCAAAAACGCTATTTCGGTAACAATCGTGAGATATCTTGACTCTGTACTGAGATCACAGCAATGAAAGTAAGATGAAAAGAAGGATTTGAAAGAATTTAAATAGATAATTAATAACCCTTGGCAAATTAATAAACAGGAGGGGGAGCAGAGTGTCAGAAAAAGGAATAACGTGAAGAATGATGACTCAGTTCTGGCCTGTGCATCTTGGTAGAGAAGCTCATTGAGCTAGTGAACGGAAATGTTTAAATATGTCCGTGAGATGATGGGAGAAAGAGTTTGGCGTAGACAATTGTTTATGGCATAATTTAAGGTTTTTACTATACATTATACAATAGCAGGGCAGTACAGAGATATCTGGAGCTCAGAGAGAGATTTGAACTGACAGTGTAGATTTGTACATCCTCACCATATACCTGGCCATTGCGGTCACAGATGGCAGGCTGCTCATGAAGACAACTCTCAGACTTGTAAATGAACCACCAAGCAGGTAAAAATACAACAGAATAAAGTCAACATTCCTTGCACACTGAACATCTCACTGTACTCTACAACACTCACCCTTTCTTACTTACTCACTTTTGAAGATGCTGTTTCTTGTATCTGGTGTGCTCTTACTGGATTTCCTACTGCAGGCTCTCTCCTCTTCTTTGTCTGACATCTCCCTCACTGGCATTAACCAATTGGACCTGATACGTGAGTTAGACACAAGGAATCTGAAGGTGGTACAGAGCAAAAGGAGCCTGCCATATTCAGCATTTAATTTGATCCATCCTTAGGCACTTACTAAGAGCAAGTTCAAATGGTAACTGTTCCTTGACTCCCAGGATTACATCTCCTTGTTGCTTCAACAGCCTGTCCATACACTTTTTATGGTACTAAAATAATTGCTTTATATTCTCATGTCTTTTACTTCTAATGGTTTAAATATTCTTCACTGTCCTTGGGGGTTATTTTTGGCCCTCTAAGAAGCGGATCCCCCAAATAGGATTAGACATTCAAGAGATTTACCGGGGAGGAATGCCTATGAAGAATAATAAAGCACGTGAAGGCAAGAGAATATGAGAGTGCCTGTAGACCATGACACAGGTCTGACACTTGTGAAAGAAAAGCGAAAAAAGTGAACAGGATTAGGAAAGAGTAGGTTCAGACCTCAATCCAATTTTCTGAAAGTCTCCAGTGGCTTTGGCGTGAATGCTGTGGCAAATTAGAATGAGCAGTGATATCCTTCCTGTATATACAAGAAGGGGATGTGTGCACACACCTTGCCTGCCACACTTTGTATCTTAAATGCTACCTGGAATAAGTATGATGTACAATAAATATTTATTATATGAATTAATGACTTTAATGAATAACACTGTATAGAGTTTTCCAGGAGTTGTTGTAATGAGTTTCTTTGCCTGTACTTTAAACGAAGAAGGATTTATTTGCTTGTCCTTTTAAAGTCAAATGCATGTTATTGGAAGATACATGTTAAGGGAGAGGTTTGCTGACACTTAAAGACTTTGATTTTATTAGGGTCACATACTCACAAAATGAGATTACTATCCAGATAAATTATAAAATTGATAGTTGTATTCCAAAATCAGTGAATACATTTTGGTATGACTACATGTCTATTTGCTTACCTTTTTTGCTTCAGATAGACTTACTTAAGAAGCAGTTCCTTGGAATCCAGAGAGAAAGGAGAAAGAATCACCTTATAGAGGTTGGAAGAGTGGATCATGTATTAAGTCAAATGAAACTAACCTCAAATAGGGGAAGCTAGAGTAATTAATATGGCTTAACCCCCCCCACACTCCTGCCAGTTTCTCTACTGTTAAATTATAATCAGAAGCCAGAAGCAAGAAAGCCCATTGATGTGTCCACATAGAGCAGTCTCAGAGCACAGACCTGGGTGGACAAGGATGTAGCATAGAGCTAAAAGTCCAGCCAGTTTAATTTCATACCAATCCTACAACATTGTTTATACTTTCAGATGAAAGTTAAAGAATAATTGTATTGAAACTTTCATTTTTAATGTGTTTTTATCCCAATGTCAATCTTCCTTTTTGTTTTATAACTGAAAGTAGAGGTATAGTGGACTTTATAATCAAAATGGTAATAGGGGATAGGGAATCACTGTGTCATTGTTTTTTTGTTACATGTAGAAGCAGGCACTCTACAATTGACAGTGACATTACACGGTGTTTGTGTAGTGGGCAGCAGATTCATTCTAGCATGCTTTACAGCAATTGCTGCCATTTGATAAGTAACTCCATATGGACTGAGGCTAAAGCACTAAATCATTGTGTCTCCTTCATGCCAAGCACTGATTCATTGCAGTGTCTTACACTGCAACTTATTGCTACTACATTTTAGAAAATTTACTTGTTTTTCCCCAAACACATTATATATTTATTCTTGCTCTGGTTGAATTTGACTATGCTTGGTATTTTAGCATCACCATGTGCATGGTAAACTATTTTTAATCAGACGTCTACTTATAATTGTATCAAGACTTTGAAGGGACCTTAAAGGTCATATAATCTTACTTCTCACCACATGCACATCATCCTCAAATGATAGTCATATATCTAGCTTCTGCTTGAATAATTCCAATGACAGGGAGCTGACTACTTGAGATGCAGCCTTTTCTATGCTTGAATAGCTTTCATTGCTAAAAGTTCTCCCTTATGTTGAGTAGAAATTTATTAACTCTATTTACTACATCTTGGTCCTGAATCTACTCTCTAGAACAATAAGTTTAACTTTATATTCTTTTGTTAACCCTTAAATATTCCCGACTGCAGGCTTTTTTCTTGAAGCACACGTTATTTGAAGTATATATAGTGTTCCATAAAAATAATGTTGAACAAATTTATTCTGATTCCTATTTTAGGAAGCAGTGGGTCATTTTAGACTCTATATGGAAATCCAAACTAAAAATTAAACTATAATCACAGAAGTGTAGAATTCAAAGAGCTGTTCAAAAATATATAGTAATATCTTGATTCTCTTTTGGATTCCATGGTGTAAATAGTATATGTAGGAATATAAGGGAAAAAATTCATTTTTATATGAATGGCATTGTTTATGAAGAATTTTAATTTCAAAGCCTAAACTTGAAGTAAAGATGGGAACAGTATACACTGGGGAATACTAGAAGGGGAAAGAAGGGAGAGAATTATGGGTTAAACAACTGTCTATTGGGTACTGTGCTCACCACCTGGGTGAAAGCAACATACATCTCTCAAACATTAGTATTGCTCAATATACTCATATAACAATCCTGCATATGTACCCCTGGAATCAAAAGTAAAAAAAAATAATAATAATTAAAACCAGTGATAACATCATTATCTCTGTGGAAAATCAGGTGTAACTGACAAAAAATTGTCAGAATTAGTAAGTGAATTTTTCAAAGTGTCAACAAACAAAATTCAATTGCTTTTCTACATGCTAGCGATGAAAAATCAGATACAAAATAACAATTAGTTTTATTTTTATTTATTATTTTATTATACTTTAAGTTCTGAGATACATGTGCAGAACGTGTAGGTTTGTTACATAGATATACATGTGCTGTGGTGGTTTGCTGCACCTATCAACCTGTCAAATTAAGTATTTCTCTTAATGCTATCCCTCCTGTAACCCCCCTCCACTGTTAGATCCTGGTGTGTAATGTTCTCCTCCTTGTGCCGATATGTTCTCATTGTTCAACTCCTGCTTATAAGTGAGAACATGTGGTGTTTGGTTTTCTGTTCCTGTGTTAGTTTGCTGAGAATGATGGTTTCCAGCTTCATCTGTGTTCCTGCAAAGGACATGAACTCATCCTTTTTTTGGCTGCATAGTATCCCATGGTGTGTATGTGCCACATTTTCTTTATCCAGTCTAACATTGATGAGCATTTGGGTTGGTTCCAAATCTTTGCTATTGTGAATAGAGTTGCAATAAACATATGTGTGCATGTGCCTTTATAGTAGAATGATTTATAATCCTTTGGGTATGCACCCAGTAATGGGATTGCAGGGTCAAATGGCATTTCTGGTTCTAAATCCTTGAGGAATTGCCACACTATGTTCCACAATAGTTGAGCTAATTTACACCCCTGGCAACAGTGTAAAAGTGTTCCCATTTCCCCACATATCCAGCATCTGTTGTTTCCTGACTTTTTAATGATTGCCATACTAACCGGTTTGAGATGGTTTCTCATTGTGGTTTTGATTTGCATTTCTCTAATGACCAGCCCTGATGAGTTTTTTTTTTTTTTTTTTTTCATATGCTTGTTGGCTGCATGGATGCTTTCTTTTGAGAAGTGTCTGTTCATATCCTTCACCTACTTTTTGATGGGGTGGTTTGTTTTTTTCTTGTAAATTTGTTTCTGTTCCTATAGATTCTGGATATTAGCCCTTTTCAGATGGATAGATTGCACAAATTTTCTCTGATTCTGTAGCTTGCCTGTTCCCTCTGATAATAGTTTCTTTTGCTCTGCAGAAGCTCTTTAGTTTAATTAGATCCCATTTGTCAATTTTGGCTTTTGTTGCAATTGCTTTTGGTGTTTTGGTCATGAAGTCTTTGCCCATGCCTATGTCCTGAATGGTATTGCTTAGATTTTCTTCTAGGGTTTTTATGTTTAAACCTTTAATCCATCTTGAGTTAATTTTTGTATGGGTGTAAGGAAGAGGTCCAGTTTTAGCTTTCTGCATTTGTCTAGCCAGTTTTCCCAACATAATTTATTAAATAGGGAATCCTTTCCCTATTTCTTGTTTTTGTCAAATTTGTCAAAGATTAGGTGGTTGTAGATATGTGTTGTTACTTCTGAGGCCTCTGTTTTATTTGTATAGCATGAAAACAGATAATCAGTGATGGATCTTACAAACACATACAACAACTTAACACTAAAAACTTTAAACATCATTGAGAGAAATTAAGGAAGACAAATAAACAAAATCTATGTTGAATTTATGCGTTGAAAGACTAAATGTCATTTCTCCCAAACTGTTTATAGATTAAATATGATCTCAACAAAATCCCAGCAATGTAGAAACTGAAAAACTGATCCTAAAGTTCATATGAAACATAAAGGACCCAGGGGAGCCAAAACACCTTTGTTAAAGAACAAAGTTGGAGAATTAACATGACCTGATATCAAAACTTATTATAAAGCTATGATAATCGAAACAGTGGTACTGATGTAAAGGCAAATACATCAGTGAAACAGAATGAAAAGCACAGAGGATGACTCACTCATATAAAAGCAATTGATTTTTCACAAAGATATTAAACAAGGGATAACGGATGGTCTTTTCAACAAATTATGCTAGGAAAATTGGATGTGCATTTACACGCACCCATACACACACACAGACGCCTTTCACAGACACACAGAGAAGAACTTCCATATACTTCACACCACTTACAAATGTACAGAATGGATGTGTAAAACCTTAAGAAGTAAATGCAGGAGAAAACTTTTATGACCTTAGGTTAGACAAAGGTTTTTCAGATATTACATCAAAAACACAAACGATAAAGAATTAAGTGGACTTCCTCAATATTACAAACTTTTGCTCTTAAAAACCACTTAAGGGAATGAAAAAAGCCACAACTTAGGGAAAAAAAATTACAAATTGTGAATTCTGTAAGGGACTTGTATTTAGAACTTTATGAAGAATTTACAAATAATTATATATTGCTGGTAGGAATGAAAAATGGTATAAGCACTCTGAACAACAATTTGACAATTTCCCTAAGAGTTAAGCAAACACCTAACATACTATCCAGCCATTCTATCCCTAGGTATTTTACTAAGAGAAAAGAAAGCACATGTCTACATAAATGCTTGTAATTGAGTGTCCATAGCAAATTAATATATGATAACCAAAAGCTGAAAACAACCCGGCTGTTCATCAACAGGTGAATAAATACACAAACTAGTATATCTGCACAGTGGAATTTGCATTTATGAAGATGAATAAACCTGCTACATTTAGTAGTAGGTGATACCCACTACATCATTAATGAATCTCAATACAATTACGCTGGGTGAAGATAAACAGTCAAAAAAGGAGTACATGCTATGTGATTGTTTTTTAATAAAATTCTAGAAAGCAAGAACTAACATGTAGATACAGAAAGCAGATCATTTGTTGCCTGGGGTCAGGGGTGAGGGGTGAGAGAGATGAGAATTCAGTATTATGGAGGGGCATGAGGAGACTTTGGGGCATGATCACCTTGGGTGCGGTGATGGTTTCAAAGATACATATGGATGTCAAAATTTATCAAATTGTATCCTTTAAAAATGTACAGTTCATCTTATGCCAGCTAAATTTTAACAAACCATTCTTAAAACCTAAAAAAGAAAATGAATCCGAATTTCGAGTGAAATTTTTAGTAGTGCCCATTGTTTTGTTTTTCTATCTGTATTTGTAAAATAGAAGAGGAAAAGTGAATATATTAAGAAGAATGCTGAGACAATGTAACTATTGGCTATATATTGATCATTCATTAAACATTCTGAGTAGATATACCTAACATGTATAGCCTAAGTGCACTTTCCCTAAAACGTAATCCTCTGTTGTTCCCTTCTCCAGCATTCTTCTTTCCTTTGCACACTGCTCGTTCCCCTACCTCTTGTTCATCTTATGTCCCAAGCTTTTATCAACTTTGCCTACTGGGCAATGGTCTATTCTGTTAACCTAGTCTTACAATGGATTCAAGTAAGTGTAGTTGATTGCCTTAGTGATAAGTAATTATTTACACTGTCAGCACACACACACAAAAAGTCAGTGAAAGCTATGGAAATAACTTTTTTCTAGGCCTTAGTCCTGTACATTACACTCTGCCTACATTGTGTTTCTAAGGAGTAATGTCTTGTAAATAATTTTTTAAAATTGTTATCTAATATTATCTATCTTGTTTGAATTTCATTCCAGTAAAACACATTGCAGATATTTAGATTTGGGAAATATCTCTGAGGTATACACTTTAATGCAGCTGTGATCTAATTTCATTCTTAAAGTAGCTAACCCTCATATAGTAAGTATCTTGCTCAAATTTCTTTTTCATTTTGTCAATGAATAAGGCAGAGTCTGAAAAATTAAAACTTATTGAAAAAATTCAGATAACTCATTTTGCTCATGTAGGTATTGCTGCGGCTAAGGAGATTGTAAATTCTAACAATTTTTTATAAAAATTTTAATTCTCAGCTCATCCAGAATATTTAATATTTTCTGTAATATTTCATGTATACTGTATACCTTAAGACACCCTAATTTCTTTTTTTTCTGAGTGATGGACTTAATTTTTCCACATAAAATCATTCAATTTAACAATTCATATAGCCAAAAGAAAAATATTATTTAGTATTATATAAATTTTTTCTATTCAAATGGATTGATAATACAGGATACTTTATATATTAAGTAAATAATATACCTAGAATAGAATTTGGTTAAGAAATAATCAAATTTAAGGGTATCACCTTTATTTGTATTCATAACAATACTTTAATGCCATTTTTACTAATTTGCATCTCTAACTAGGGCTTGTTAACAAAGTGTAAGGCCATCGGAAAGCATAGGGAAAAAACATTTGCTAAGGTAAAATAACATAATTGCTTCCCTTTAATAATCAATCCTTAACATACAAACTGTATTTAAAGGCAGTTTTTATAAAGACTGTTGTTTAAGGCATTTTTTGGTACCTGTACTTAACTATAAAGTTACAAAAGCAAAATAATTTTCTACACAAACCCTAGAGCAATTAGTTTTAAATGAAATTTTGGATAATGGGTAAATATTTTTTCCTTGGAGCAGAGCAGCTGTGTACTTTGGGTGATGTCAACATATTTATGGAACTATTACCTCATTTGTCCAATGCACTCTGTATGCTGCATTATACAAATGAGGTGCAACCAGCAGGATATTATTTATGTTGCACTGTAGTTTTTAAAGTGACATTACAATCTTTTTAAAGTTATTAATTTAGCAATAAAAATGCAGAATTCTTTTTTTCCTGAAGGTCACAATATCCAGGTTTTAAAATAAGTAGAAAAGTGTACATGACGTGCTTAAATCTTTGTTTGCATTTTAGTAACAGATAAACATAGCAAAGAAAAAAAACAAAAATTTCCCATGGTTCAAGGTGCAGACTATTTGATCAACATATTTTTAACCATTTTGAAGGTGTGTGACCTCTAGATCATTTCTACCAAAAACTGAACTGAACTGGAATAATTTAGGAGTTTGGGATTTCTCAAGACTTCCTGGGCTGTGTCAGTGATTTATTATTAACTGAGACCCTTAGAGACCTGTCATGAAAGAAAAGGTTCCTCTTTGAGCTCTGTTTTTCAAGTCTTGATATATAGCAGTGTTTTTGTTTTTCCCATGTTTGCAAACTGTGAGCTTCAGTTACCCCTGGTTTGACACACTGCCCCAAAGCACAAATGAGCAGCTAAAACACTGTATTACCCAGCAACTGCTGTTGGGTTCCTCCTAGCTCACACATGAGAAGCAGTCATGTTTTTTCTTTCGTCCTAATTGGCCCTCACTCTGCTATAGGTTCTTGGTAGTTGCAGGGTGATGATTAAGCACAAGTAGAATGGGAAGAAAAGGAAGAAATATTTCTTGTATGGATAATTAGGCACTGCGTAGGTCTTCACATATGTTATTAATCATTTCTTTTCTGATATAATGACTCTTTGCATCTCTCTACCAAAGTATTCAGATTTCTGATTAGATTTTCCAGTGACATATACAGTTTTGATTTCGGGCTGGTCTTTTTTCCTCATTCCATATTTGCTTTATTACACTGACAAACGAAAGAACTATGCATTATTTCTTTCTTTCTTTTTTGCTCATCTCTCTGAAAGCCTGAATTCCAGCCAAGTCTAAGAGGCAAGTTCCAATTATTGCCCATTTTCCTGGGTCTCATCCCGGACTGCCCATTCCTTCCAAAGTGGAAGGTAGCTACATATTGCTTGTCTTTTATTTTTATTTTTTAATATTGAAAAATAAAGAAAGAAATGCAGGAACTCTGAGCATTACTTTTCTATTCTCTTCAATGGCAGAAATGAGACTTGACCTTTTTATGTGTCTTGGTTATATAAGCATTTAATCTTTATTCCATCTTTTTTTTTTTGAAAATGATTTACAGTATTGGAAGGTTATTAAAACAGAATGGGTAGAGTTTTGTTTTGTTTTGTTTTTCAAATGGGACCAAATTTGATGTTTCTGATGTCATGCAATATGACTTGGTGCAGCCAAGAACTTACCAAAATCAGAAATTTGAGGTGAAACAGATAAGAGTAAGAGGTAATGTCCTTAGTCAAGACAACCCTACAAAGTAAGCACTCTTACTCAAATGTGTAGATGACAAAACTGAGGCTCATGTAATTTTAGTGTTTATTTATTCAAGCAGTCAGAGAGGCAATATTGGAACCCAGATCTGTTTAAGTCCAGATTAGGAACTTTGCATTACAGCATGTCTTCAAGCAGGAAAGTTTTATAGATGAAGCTTATCTGTGACTTATCTACAGAGATTATTCAATATTTGTGTTAGAGGGCACAACCAAGAGACTTTATATTTTATGTTTATTACACATTATGTAATATTGGTGGCATGACAAATGGTTAACAGAAGCTTGATTATGTCTTTTTTATATAAACTATATTTACATAATTTTCATACAATCAAATAGCTATTTCAAGGTTACAGTTCAAAAAATTTTGATAAATATATGTATTTATTAAACTACTATTCCAATCAAAATCTAGAATATTTCTGTAACTCTAAAAAGTTCCTTAATCACTGGTGAAGTCAAGCCACCTCATGCTCCACCGCAGAGAACACTGATCTGATCTCTATGAGAGATAACAGATTAGTTTAAAAAGGTTTATCTTTTCAGGTAATCTAACATATTCCCAGGGTCCAAAGATTAGGATATGGACATCTTTAAGAGACTATTATTTTGCATTATACAACCAGCATAGCTTTATGGTACAACTTAAAATAGGGAGTAAACTTTCTTCCAATTTTGCTCTTTTATTTTTTAATTTATTTTTTAGTTGTACTTTGGGCTCTGGGGTACATGTGTATATCCTGCATCCTGCAGGATTGTTGCATAGGTACATACATGCCATGGTGGTTTATAGTCTCCATCCCACCCCCCATTGCCTACATCAGGCATTTCTCCCAATGTTATCCCTCCCCATCCTCCCCGCCCCCCGTTGTCCCTCCTCTCCCCTCCCCTCCACAGCCCCACCTCCCCAAATAACCCTGTGAGTGTTGTTCCCCTCCCTGTGCCCACATGTTCTCATTGTTCATCACCGCCTATGAGTGAAAACATGCGCTGTTTGGTTTTCTGTTCTTGTGTCAATTTGCTGAGAATGATGGTTTCTAGATTCATCCATGTCTCTACAAAGGACACAAACTCATCTTTTTTATGGCTGCATAGTATTCCATGGTGTATATGTGCTATATTTTCTTTGTTCATTCTATCATTGATGGGCATTTGGGTTGGTTCCAGCCTAAACAGCACTGCAACCATCATACATGTGCATGTGCCTTTATAATAGAACAATTTATAATCCTTTGGGTATATATATGCAGTAATGGGATTGATGCATCAAATGGAATTTCTATTTCTAGTTCCTTGAGGAATTGCCAAACTGCCTTCTATAGTGCTTGAACTAATTTACACTCCCACAAACAGTGTAAAAGTATTCCTTTTTCCCCACATCCTCTCCAGCATCTGTTGTCTCCAGAGTTTTTAATGATCCCCATTCTAACAGGTGAGAGATGGTATCTCAATGTGCTTTTGATTTGCATTTCTCTAATGACCAAGGATGATGAGCATTTTTCCATATGTTTTTTGGCTTCATATATGTCTCCTTTTAAAAATTGCCTGTTCATATCCTTTGCCAACTTTTGAATTTTTTTTTTCTTTTTTTTTTCTTGTAAATCTGCTTTAGTTCTTTGTAGATTCTGGATATTAGCCCTTTGCCAGAGGGGTAGATTGCAAATTTTGTTTCCCATTCTGTTGGTTTCCAGTTAACTCTAATGACTGTTTCTTTTGCTGTGCAGAAGCTGTGGAGTTTAATTAGATCCCATTTGTCTGTTTTGGCTTTTGTTGCCATTGCTTTTGGTGTTTTAGTCATGAAGTCCTTGCCTGTGTCTATGTCCAGAGGTGTTGCCTAGGTCTTCTTCTAGGGTTTTTATGGTGTTAATTCTTATGTTTAAATTTTTCATCCATCTGGAGTTAATTTTTGTATAAGGTGTAGGAAGGGGTCCAGTTCCAGCTCCCTGCATATGGCTAGCCAGTTTTCCCAACACCATTTATTAAACAGGTAATCCTTTCCCCATTGCTTGTTTTTGTCTGGTTTGTCAAAGATTAGATGGTTGTAGATGTGTGACGTTAATTCTGAGGCTTCTGTTCTGTTCCGTTGGTCTAGATCTCTGTTTTGGCACCAGTACCATGCTATTTTGATTACTGTACCTTTGTAGTATAGTTTGAAGTCAGGTAGCATGATGTCTCCAGCTTTGTTCTTTTTTCTTAGGATTGTTGTGGCTATGCAGGCTCTCTTTTGGTTCCATATGAAGTTTAAAGTGGTTTTTTCCAGTTCCATGAAGAAGATCAACAGTAGTTTGATGGGGATAGCATTGAATCTATAAATTACTTTGTGCAGTATGGCCATTTTCACAATATTGATTATTCCTAACCATGAGCATGGAATGTTTTTACACCTTTTTGTGTCCTGTCTTATTTCCTTGATCAGTGGTTTGTAGTTCTCCTTGAAGAGATCTTTTATATCCTTTGTTAGTTGTATTCCTAGGTATTTTATTCTCTTTGTAGCAATTGTAAATGGGAGTTTGCTTATGATTCGGCTCTCTGTTTGTCTGTTACTGGTGTATAGGAATGCTTGTGATTTCTGCACATTGGTTTTGTATCCTGAGACTTTGCTGAAGTTGCTTATCAGCTTAAGGAGGTTTTGTGCTGAGAAAATGGGGTCTTCTAAATATCCGATCATGTCATCTGCAAATAGGGACAATTTGACTTCTTCTTTTCCTAATTGAATGTCCTTTATTTATTTTTTCTTGCTTAATTGCTCTGGCTAGAACTTCCAATACTATATTTCTTTTGTCATATATGTTTGTGTGTTTTCTTTATCTTTTTATTTCCCAAACATGTTAGAATAATTTTGCTAATTTCTAAAATCATGATAATCATATTAAAATAAACTTGTGATTTCAATTCAGATTGAAGATTTCTATTTTTATTACTCTTTTGAATTATGTTTTAGTATTACATTTTCACCCTCTACTCACCAATTAGATATATTGCTATTTAGTATTTTCTATTTTTAGGTTTCATCCAGGATGTGTAACATGTAACTTTAATTTATCACACTGCACCTTCAAAGAACACTATACTACTTTATGTAAAATGTAAAAAATATTATAAAATATATATTTATGTGTCTTCTCCTTTCCTTCATGCTATTGTGGTCATGTGGTTTATTTTTACTTGTGCTGTGTATCTCATAGTATGTTTATATAGCTTCTGCTTCAAAGGGTAAAACATGTTTGGAAGCCAGTTTTATTTTTAAAGGGTAAATATCTTTTATGTTATTTACATTCTTATTACTAGCAACACTATTTCTTTTGTAAAAATTTTAGTTTCTATCTATAATTATTTTTCTTTAGACTATATAATATTCCTTAGTATTTCTTATGTTGTCATTTTTTCAGCTTTTATAGGAAAATGTCTTATTTCTCCTTTGGTTTGAATAACATTTTTTATAAGCATAAAGCTTCCAAGTTGGGGATTTTTTAAATTTTTCTTTAATTCTATAGACAATTGCTTTCCTGTCTATTGAGTTGCTTTTTTCTTTTTGCATGGAAAAATTTTTGGAAACATATATATAATGTAAAATTTATGACAGCAACTAAATGCACAATTCAGTGGCATTTTATATAATCATCACTACCATTCATTGCCACAACTTTTTCATCATCCCAAACAGAAACTCTACCCATTACACTGTAACTCCCCATTTCCCTCTAGTCTCAGCTTCAGCGTTTGCTATCGACTTTCTACCCTTACAATTTTGACAATTCTAGGTACCTCAAATGAATTGAATCATAGGTTTTGTTTTTTGTGTTTGGCTTATTTCACATATCATGTCTTCAAGGTTCATTCACATTATAGTACTTATCAGAATTTCATTCCTTTTGAAAGGCTGAATAATATTCCTTTGTGTATGTATATCACATTTTGTATGCCAATTCGTCTGTTTTTTCAGTCTTTTAAAAACTGACAGATAACATATGTTTTAACATGTACAAAATGATGCTTTGAAGTATACATATATACATACACACACATTGTGGAATAGTTAAATCTAGCTAATTAACAAATGTATTCCCTCACATAGTTATGGTTACTGTTTTTGTGGCAGCAGCGTATAACATCTACTCTCTTTACACTTTTCAAGAATACCATGTATTATTATTAATAGTAGTAATTTTACTAAACTATAGAGATTTTAAAATTCATTCTTCCCCTCTACCTATAATTATGTATCCTTTGGCCAACATCTCACTACTTCTACCTTCCTTCTCCCTAACCTACCCAGCATCTGGTAATCACCATTGTACCTTCAACTTCTATGAGATTAACTTTTTTAGATTCCATAGATTGATAAAATCTTTTAGTATTTGTCTTTCTTTACCTATCTAAGTTCACGTAACCTAATGTCTTCCGGGTTCACCCATGTGTTGCTAATGGCAGGATTCATTCTTTTTTATGGCTGAATGGTGCTTCTTTGGTTATACCCAACAAATGGTTAAACCAATGAAATATAATGGTATAACCAATGTTATAACCAATGAAATGTCATTCAGCCATAGAAAAGAATAATTCTTATATTGGGAATTTTTTCAACTTTTGTCTGAATATGTCTTAATTCACCTTTGGTTTGAATAAAACATTTTCTTTATCCACTCATCATCTGATGAACACTTAGGTTGATTCCACATGGTGGCTGCAATAAACATGAGAATGCAGATATCTCTTTTACCTAATGATTTTATTTCCTGTGGATATGTCTCTAGTGGCGGGTTTGTTGGATCACATGGTAGTTATATTATTAATTTTTTGAGGAATTCCATACTGTTTTTCATAATAGCTGTACTGGCTTGCATTATATTTAATGAGAAGCAAGCTTTTATTTTTATATTTGTTTCCCTGTATATACCTTTGTTCTTTGCTGCTATTAAGATTTTCTTTGAATTATTGATTTCTAGCATTTTAATATGACATTTTGAAGTGATTATCTTTAGTTTATTCTACTCTGATTCTGCTGAGTTTCATTTACCTGTAGGTTTATCGAAATTTGGAATGTATTTGCTCATTATTTCTCCAAATGTTTTTCTCCTCACCTTGCCCCAAAACCCAATTATACACTTGTAAAAGTGCTAATATTGCTTCAAATTAATGAAGTTCTATTTAATTTTAGATTTTGTACTAGCTGTTTCATTTTGAATAGTTTCTGTTAATCTGTCTTCAAGTTCTTGATATTTTTTGTTTATATAATCTCATCTGCAATTTTGCCTATGTACTATTATTTTTAAATTACAGAATAGTGCTTTCCGATGCAGAAATTCAGTTTTCGTGGTTTTCTTTAAATCTCTATACATATTTACAAGAGCTGTTTTTAAGACCTTTTTGATAATTACATTATATTAATTTTTCTGATATATGTGCTAATTATTTTCCTGGTTATGGGTGATATTTTCCTGTCTAATAAATTTTTATTAGATGCTAGATTATGTAAATTTTATAGCTGAATTTCTGTATCTTTTTGTTTGCTTCCAGGACGTTTACTTTTGTTCTAGTCAGTAGTAAATAAATTGGCTCAGCTTGATTTTTTAATCTTACGTATACATCTTTTTTTTCTTTTCTTTTTCTTTTTTTTAATTATACTTAAGTTCTGGAGTACATGTGTAGATCATGCAGGTTTGTTACATAGGTATGCATGTGCCATGGTGGCTTGCTGCATCTATCCCCCGTCATCTACATTAGGTCCTTCTTCTAATTTTAGCCCTCCCCAATCCTCCCAACCCCTGCTATCCCTCCCCTAGCCCCACCATCCCCCAACAGGCCCCTGTGTGTGATGATCCCCTCCCTATGTCCATGTGTTCTTATATTTCAACACCCACTTATGAGTGAGAACATGCAGTGTTTGTTTGGTTTTCTCTTCTTGTGTCAGTTTGCCAAAAATGATGGTTTTCAGGTTCACCCATGTACCTACAAAGAACATGAACTCATCCTTTTTAATGACCGCATAGTATTCCATGGTGTATATGTGCCACATTGTCTTTATCCAGTCTATCATTGACGGGCGTTTGGGTTGGTTCCAAGTCTTCACTATTGTGAACAGTTCCACAATAACCATACATGTGCAGAATGATTTATAATCCTTTGGGTATATACCCAGTAATGGGATTGCTGGGTCAAATGATATTTCTAGTTCTAGATCCTTGAGGAATCACCATACTGTCTTCCACAGTGGTTGAACTAATTTACACTCCCACCAACAGTGTAAAGGCATTACTTTTTCTCCACATTCTCTTCAGCGTATGTTGTCTCCAGATTTTTTAATGATCACCATTCTAACTGGTGTCAGATGGTATCTCAATGTGGTTTTGATTTGCATTTCTCTAATGACCTGTGATAATAAGCTTTTTAAAATATTTGTTGGCTGCATAAATGTCTTCTTTTGAGAAGTGTCTGTTCATATCCTTTACCCACTTTTTGATGGGGTTGATCATTTTTTTTTTTTGTAAATCTACTTTGGTTCTTTGTAGATTCTGGATATTAGCCCTTTATCAGATGAATAGCTTGCAAAAATTTTTTCCCATTCTCTTGGTTGCCAGTTCACTCTAATTATAGTTCTTTTGCTGTTCAGAAGTTCTTAAGTTTACTTTGATCCCATTTTTCTATTTTGGCTTTTATTGTAATTGCTTTTGGTGTTTTGGTCATAAAGTCCTTGTCTCTGCCTATGTCCTGCATGGTATTGCCTAGGTTTTCTTCTTGGGTTTTTATGGTGTTAGATCTTATGCATAATCTTTAATTCATCTGGAGTTAATTTTTGTATAAGGCATACGGAATGGATCCACTTTCAGCTTTCTGCATATTGCTAACCAGTTTTCCCAACACCATTTATAAATAGGGAATCCTTTCCCCCTCGCTTGTTTTTGTCATGTTTGTCAAAGACCATATGGTTGTAGATGTGTGGTGTTACTTTGGAGACCTCTGTTCTGTTCCATTGGTCTAGATCTCTGTTTTGGTACCAGTACCATACTGTTTTGATTACTGTACCTTTGTAGTATAGTTTGAAGTCAGGTAGCATGATACCTCCAGCTTGGTCTAGACCACATTTCAGGGCCAGTTTCATTACAGTACTAAAGCAAGACAAAGGATCTTCATTAAATGTTGGTGACATGCGTAATCTATTATTTCTGATTCTTTCAAATATAAACATTTCCTAAGCTTATGCAAGTTCCAGAATGTTTTCAGCTAAGAGTTCTTAAGTGTTTGTTTCTTCCTTGGCCTGAGTCTTCCTCTATGGTATGTATTTTATAAAACCCAAGCTGATTTCACACCAAAACAGGTTTCTAGATGTCTGTCTCTGTATAACATCCTGGTCCTTGGTATTCTGCCCTGCAATTCCAACTGACTTTGACTCTCTGAATTTTGATTCCTGTCTCTAAATCTCAGCAAAGTCACTGTAGTCAGTCTTCCCTACACAAGTCTCTAGTAAATGTCTCAAGGCAGAAAGCAAGTTTTGTCAAAGGACTCACTTGACCAGTTTTCCTAATCAAGCTGAGGCAATATCTTTAATCAAATAAAAACAGTAACAATAGAAATAGAAAGGTAAAAAAGAGGTTGGTGTTTTTACTTTCTCTATTTAGGTAAGCCGGTGGAACCCCGACTTAACGGTGGTTCAACATATGCTTTTTTGACTATGATCGTACAAAAGCTAAACCCATTCAGTGCCCATACAACCATTCCATTTTTCACTTTCAGTACAGTATTTAACAAATCATGTGAAATATTCAATACTTTATTATATAATAGGCTTTGTCTTAAATGATTTTGCCCAACTGCAGGCTAATGTAAGTGTTCTGAGTACATTTAAGGTAGACTAGGCAAAGATATGATGTCTGGTAGGTAAGGTGTATTTGATACACTTTTGATTTATAACATTTTTAGCTCATGATGAGTTTGTCCAGACATAATTCCATTGTAAGCTGGAAGCATCTATACAATTTCCCACTTGTTTATATCAGTGTTAATGCTTTGCATATTTACAGAGCTAACCTACTAAGATAATAATGAGCACATTTGTGCCTTTTATGTTATAAAACTACCTAGATCTCTCCAATCTAACATAAATTAGTGTAAAATGACTTCTTTTTAAGACATCAAACTTTTTAAAAAATAAAATTTTATAAAAGAAACAATACAAATTGTAAATGCCATTCTAGTGATAAAAATTTACACAAGGAACAGAGTATCTGCATTTGCACCAAGCAGTTTGTAAGCACCACCTTTTGCACAGTTTAATGAACCAATTTGAACTAGTAGATAATTTGTATAGAATTGTATTAAAAAGTTATCTAAAAATCTTGAAATATTTTCAAAAAATTAACAGAAATTGATTTTTTTTCTGTACTTTGTGAAGTAAAAATGAATGAGTCTACAGATCAAAAACTGTATGTCCGGCAATGTTCTGGTTACTTCATAAGCTTTCATTTAATCTTCATCAAAGCCCTTTGAATCATACACTATTATTCCTCCTTTCTGCACAACTGAACTTAAGATACAAGTTTATTGATTTCCCAAGATCTAACAATGCTGGGATTTCAACCTAATTATTGTATTCCCGAAGCTGTTTTCTTTCCCCTAAACACAATACTTTTTTATCATTGCCTCTTATCATCTCCTAATTGCATACTACGTATTATCATTATACATCCAAAATTCCTACAAGTGCAGTGGGCAGAATATATCGGAAAATGTTATTTTGCTTTTCTCCTTCCCTCTGAAGTCCAACTCACATACGTGTATGACTGAGATATAGATAGACAATTTACTGGAATGGAAACAAAGGAAGGAAGAAAAGGTCTAGTGTCCACACATACCAGCAAAACAAAACAAAACACCAATTTTGATATTTTTTCCCAAAATATCTGTTATTCTATTTTTTCACAATGTTTCCATTTTTTCCTCTTCTCTTTTATCCTCTCATGGTTCCATCTTCTTTCTTGCTCTCTTCTCCTGCCTTTCCCATTCCTGTCACTTTTAGCCTCTGTATGTTCAATATCTACTAAGGATTTCCAACATTTTTCTTCTTTTGGTGTATTAGTTCATTTTCATACTGCTAATCAAGACATACCAGAGACTGGGTAATTTATTAAGAAAACAGATTTAATGGACCACAGTTCCACATGGCTGGGGAGGCCTCACAGTAATGTCTGAAGGAAATGGAGAAAGGCATGTCTTACATGGTGGTAGGCAAGAGAGAGTATGTGCAGGGGACCTGCCCTTTATAGAACCATCAGACTTCATGAGACTTGTTCACTATCATGAGAACAGCATGGGAAAAATGAGCCACCATCATTCAGTTACCTCCCACCAGGTCCCCACCATGACCCATGGGGATTATTACAATTCGAAGTGAGATTTTGGTGGGGACACAGAGCCAAATTAAGTCATTTAGTAATCACCTTTGTTCCCTATCATGTTAGGTATGTGTCTTAAGAGGCCTAACAAAAGCAAGTTATCTCAATTAATTCACGTAAAAAATATGTCATGCAAACTGCTAAGAGATTATTTACTTTATACATTATTACTCATATGTATTTTTAATATAATAGTTCAAATTTAGCTGTCAATATAAGTTAAAATCAATGACTGAAAGGAAATATGAACTCCAATGCTTCCAAAGCAGTACTACATAATAATTAAAAATATATCTGAAAATTTGCACCTCATATATATTTTTTTCTCTTCTCCACTCTACTAGGTAGACAGGTACTAATATAATAAAAATAGTTGATAACAATGAAACAGTAATATCAGTGAAAATTAAGCCGAAGTAACTCTTTTTAATACTCATAGGAAATAATAGATTATAATTGACATCACAGGTTAGTAATACTTTTATAAGTATAAGGACACTTAGTCAATTCCTGAAATAAAGTTGAATGTAAAAAAAATAAATAATTTGGATTTACTGATGCAGACTGAGCACCTCCAACCCAAAAATCCAAAATCCAAAATGTTCCAAATTTTGCAACACATAAGTACTTAACACAAACATTCTTTTATGCACAAAAAATGAAAAATATTATGTAAAATTACCTTTCATCTGTGGGTATAAAATGCAAATATAACATCAATGAATTTTGTGTTTAGACTTGAGTTCCATCCCCAAGATATTTCATTATGTATATATAAATACTCCAAACTCTGGAAAAAGCAGAAATCCAAACTTCTGGTTCCAAGCCTTTCAGATAAGGGATATTTGACCTGTGTGAATCGCAACAACAAATTGTTAATATAATTATTTATCAATTTTCTAAAGAACTTTCTTAAAACTTGTGAATGATTTACATTCACACTAACTTTTATGTTATAGCTTAAAATAATAGAAAAATGGAAGGAATGATGTCCAAGTAGCAGACCAGCTTTGATAGTCTTCATACTGTTATTTTATACTTACTAAGCATGACACAGTAAAGCAGTTGGTATGTTTCACAATTTTAAGTCTTTTCCAACTGTGCTACAGCATTTTACTTCACATGTGTATGTGAGTGTGCATAAGTGCATTTATGGGTGTTATAATCATTTTTTTTTCAAAAGTACTAATACTTGATTTGGAAAATAAAATAGTAAAATTCCCAAGCAATTTAACCCTGTGGAGTTAAAAACTGGATTAGTTATAAGAGAAAAAATATAACATATTGGAGGAGACATGCAATACTTGATAAGGCATTTCAGAATTATTCCTTGAATTAATGTAACTTTTTAAGTGAGTGAAGGCACAGAGAATTCAAATAATTATGTCCAAGTAACTTCTATGAGGGCTTTCAGATGTCTAAAAGTTATTATAAGGAAACTGTTTTAATGATCAAAAAACAAATGTTAGAATTTGGACAAGAACTTGAATTATCCCTAAGTTTGTCACTGTAGCAGAGAAGAAATACAGAAAAGAAGCCCCTACAAACTATTTTAATAGGAGTTATTTAAGAAAGTAAAGTGTTTAGCATTGGGAATAACCTAATTTGCTCACTATTTTCCAGAATTTCTGGGGCAATAAGCTCATTACAGCTGAAAGGCCAACTGCAGGAATTTTTTAAATGAGAATACTGTACTTGTCACGATGGGAATAATTGGTAGCATTTTATCTAGAAACTTTCTAAAAACTAAAACACAAAAATAAAAAACTATATTGCTCTAAAACCTACACTAAAGCAATTTCGATATATGGTATTATACAATTTTTAATCTTAGGAGAAATAATATAGAACCTTTCTTACTTAAGAGTAAAATTGCCATTAACCAAGATTAATAAGAGAGATAAAAGTATTGAATGCTAATTTACCAGAGACCTAAGAGACTTTCAATATACAGATAGCTAATGCCAGACTGTTTTAATAACTTTTTAATTGTGTGTTAATTATTTATTCATTAAATTGTTTATTCTAGTACTTCATTCAGAGTCTCTGGTGGTCTTGGATGAAGGAATTTAAGCCCTTACTTGCTTGTAAATCACGAAGCAGGCATTTTAATTGCATTTAAATTAGTTGCGATGGGGAAACGTGTGAGAATAGGCATGGAACTCTATCACATTTCATGAGCTTACCCTTACTCCTGAATCATAAATTTCAGCATTTAAATATTAGCTCTGAAATTAATATGATTCTGTTGACTTAATTTTGGGACTTAAATTAGATTATGTTAATTTATAGTAAAGGTATGTCATAGAACTGGGCATGGTGGTGCACACCTATTATCTCTGCTACTCAAAACGGTGAGGCAGGAGGATCACTTAAGCCCAGGAGTCCTGTATTGTAATGCACAATAATCACACCTGTGAATAGCCACTGCACTCCAGCCTGGACAACATAGTAAGACTGTTTACAAAAACAAATAAATAAATGCATATCACTGGAAGATCAGGGCATATTGTTTATAATCAGAATTTTCAATGACATGGAACCATAATTAAGCAAACAATATATCCTTTCTTTTACAATTACTTATGAGCCAAGGATATGGACTAATACAACATGATCTCTTCCTCGATGTGATCATGATCTAGTGGAAGATATAGTGGTGAAAACAAAGTACTAAAACATGATGAGATAACAGTAAAATATTGTGAATTTACAAAGGAGAGGGCACAGTTTGGAGATTAGTATTTAAACCAACTTTTGAGGGATTCACTAGAATTTAACCAAATTATAGATGTTATTCCCAGGGAAATGCCCAGCAGCATTAGAGAATGTTTTAGAAGCAGCAAAATTAGAGGAAATAGAGATTAGGGACATATAGACAGAGAAGATAGAACTGAAAGTAAGTGTGAATTTCACTAGTAAATGGTACTGTACATCAATGTTAAGTTTTATTTTATTTTATTTTATTTCATAGATAGCAAACTGACTCTCAGTTTGAATTTTAAAACATATTGCAAAAAGTTGATAAATTGTATTTTCCCTTTAAAAAAATAATTCTGTTATCAAAGGAAAATACAGATGAAAATGCTGATTTCCTTGAGGGTAAGGAGAACAGAGAGGGTAGATAAACACTATAGAGAAGGGATAGTAAAGGTCTGAGCAAGGAAATGGCAGTGGGTTGAAAAGGAGTAGGGCAATTTCAGGAAACTATGCTGAGGTTGTTAACTGATTCTATGTGGGTGCAAAGTGGATAAATTGCCAAAGAAAATTCTTAAGTTTTTAGCTTGGGGTTATAATGAAGCTATTAACTAACATAAGAAACTTAACAGAAGTTGAATTAATTTTAGTCATGCTGGAGACGCTTACTTTTTTGTCCTAATATATCCAAGGACTTAGATGTGCCTTATCTTTTCCAATGGATCCTATTACACTGGAGCACTGGGTAGGCAACACTGCAATTCTAACAAAAATTTTTACTAACTTCCTTAGTCCAAAAAGTCCCCTTGTTCATGTACAATTTACAGAATGAGAAATGGTAGTATAAAAAGTTCTGAGATTCAGGTTTTTGACAAACTTGTGAAATGACCTGACCTCAAGTTTCACAGGGAAGTTAAATTTTCATTATATAATTTACCTCTAAGAAAGTAGGAAGTCAATTCCAAAGAAGTTTTTCAGTCATGCAGAAAAATCAGGAAACATTCAACGTAAGTGCATACACAAGGGTCCAGAGATCAGGAAGCCAAAGGAGGCAACTAGAATAGTACTTACTTGTAAGGTGAATGCCGATGACCTGGTAAGTTTGTTTGACCTTTGTACTGTGATGCTGCACTCAGCACCCAGCAGAGGTGATCATTCACTTTAGAATATTGTTATGCTCGTCACCGGCCACTGTAACTTTAATAAGTTATGTAGGAACTATGATAGAAAATATTTTTAAAATGGATTATTTAGTTATCAGAGAATAGAATACAGCTACTTCTAGGATCCTAAATTTCAGAAAATAATTCCAATTTATATCAATTAGATGAAAGCAACCTACGTAGTTCATGAATTATTAACTTTGAGAATACATAAACTAGAAAATTTTAAGTCATTGCTAATACAATTTATTTCAAAGTAATTGTCATTAAAATATATTTTGTTACTAACAACATTTTTTTACATTGAAAGCATTTTATATTATTCCTGAAAACAAATTGTATGTTAAAAATAGATTTGGCAAAAATATGTTTTTAGATATTGTTGATTAGGTTGATATGCTAACCCCGCATTTTGTGGAACTAAGGCATTCATTTAAAAAATCACATTTAACTTAGGTCGTTTTTTAGATTACAAGTTTTTTAAAATGTATTTTGTTCTCCTTCTACACACAGGTGCATGCATGTGCACACCCATGCACAAACACACATGCACACATTATCTAAGCATATAAGCAAGGTCCAAATGGAAGTTCTGAAAAATAAAATCTTAAGAAGCCAGCTAATATTCATTTACTTTGAATTTGCAGAATCTTTGTCAATGCTTTGGGTGCATGTACTTTTTTCAAAATAGCCCAGGAAGAGCTCCAGATGTATGAACTAATATTTCACATTTTTTTTGGTATAAAAGAATTAATTTTTTAATGCAAGGCGATTTATTTGGGAAAAGTACTTATTTTGACATTAAGAATAGTTCACTACAAGGGTGTGTGAGTTCAAGCTTATTTCACATCTAGTCTCTTAGACATTTATTGTTTCTTCTTTAAGCTGAAGAGGAAAAATAAAAAAAATTTTAATTTGATTGCTAAAAGAAATAACCTTTCTAGCCCACTTATTCACTGGACTCAGTGTGTGAGTGTTTTTTATTCATCTCTCTCGGAGTCAGGGTTTGCAGGACAGACCCCAGCAGGTGGTGATCAACGTCTCATATAATCAATTATAGTATATAAATATTAAATTTCTATTTCCATTTTCAGATTAAAAACAGAGGCTCAAACAAGTTACCTCATGTGCTCCAGTCTGCACAGTAAGTATGGTGGAGCTGGAGTTCAAATCCTTATCTGTGTAGCACCAAATTCAGGCTCTTAGTCATCACACTGTGTTGCTTTCCCCAGCTATGTAAACAGAATATTCTAAAAACAGAGGCAGATGAGAAATAGTCAATTTGTGGAATATCTTATAGTAAAATGAGTAAATAACATGTAGAAGAAAAACTTCCTTTATTGATATTATGAAAACTCCATGCATAAATTTCTCTAGGCATAGGAACCCATGTGGATTCTCATTAGATTATCTATGATTTGGAGTTGATATAGCAAACTGAAATAATCAATTTAGACTCTGGCATACAGTTCTGCCCAAGTGTTTTCATTCTTTATCCTGGCTATCATTAGTATGTTGAGAGGTCATAATTTAAATGATTAAAATTGCTTCCGAAAGTATTTTTACATATTAGAAAATGGTCATGTTTCCCATGTAAATACAGATATATGTTTATGAAAACACAATATATGCACACAAACATATGCAAAAACTAAGAATAACCTGGACTCATAAGAAACAGACACATGGTGCATCCTTACACAACTATAATAAAACTCTAAATATTTATTGAAAAATATTGACATATATATTTACAAATATGAAACAGTTTTAATCCTTTCTGTTTTCCTTGGCAGGATCATCAATCAATAATGACAATAAGTAAATAATTACATTTCACATATTCATAGAAATTTTTCATTGAAGTGAAGTTCAAGTAATTTGATTACTATGAAATTTCCTGTTTCAATCAGAATAGGCTATGTTATGCCAAAGTTGCTTAAAAAACAATATTTATTATTTATATTGTGTGTTCATTATGAATTGTCTGTGTCCTCTGTTTTAATTCCATCTCAAGGCAATGGGATGTGACTTCTACCATTTGGATAACAGTCACCTTGGCAAGGGAAAAGGACCTGTTGAGTTCTTCATGGGCACTTAAATATTTGTAGTTGCAAGTTACATGGAAATTCTGCTGTTAGTCCATTGTCAAAAGCAAGTTACATGGTCTTGCCTAACTCAAGTATGTATGTTGAAGAAAGGGAAATTATTTGTGAACAACCCTAAAATATACAACATTTTCCTTTTCACTAAATCAATGAAAAAGCATTCATGATAAACCAAATGTCATGTTAAATTTGTTAAAATATTTAAATACATAAAATTCTATTTATACATAATAGTAATGCTAAATCTAATGATCAGTTCTATCTTAAAATGCTTCCTGGTAACAAACAGCAGATAGGGTTCAGGAAAAATCTTTTCCACATAGCTTGCTTTATATATTTGAAAATAAATTTAATTGTATGCAAATATCTTGAAATGTGGGTAATGCTGCCGCCAGCATTACTGACAAACAATACTTTAAATTACAAGGACAATTTGAAAAGTAGAATCTTTTAAATTACAGAATTACAAATTTATGAATTTATTAAAGTCTTTCTCTCATATAGCTGAAAGCCCTCTACCACTTAGCATTATTTTTCAATAGTGTGAGGTGCCTTTAATTATTTATTTATTTGCTTCTTCTATGTTTCAATTAATGGCTCTAGTTCTGGAAACAATATACTTTAATACAGTATACCAAAATTGTACCATACAACTAAACAATTCATATTCAGTAGAAACCACACTTTGAATTTTGATCTTGAACTAACCCTAGGTTAGTGATATGCAATGTGATTCTATTTGACAGTGCTGGGCAGTGGCAGCAAGCCATTCTGTTTTTCACTTCTTTTAGTACAGTAACCAATGAATTACATGAGATATTCAACACTTTGTTACGAAATAGAGTTAGTGTTAATTTTGCCCAACTGTAGGCTGATGTAAGTATTCTAAGAATGTTTAAGACAGGCTAGGGTAAGCTGTGATGTTTGATAAGTTAGGTTTATTAAATGTATTTTTGACTTAACAATATTTTTAACTTATGGATATATCAGAATATAACTCCATTGTAAGTTGAGAAGTATCTGCTAGTTGATATTTATTTTTAGTTAAAATTTATTGAAAATGTGTGTATTCAAAAATAAGTTTTATGCATGTTTTTATTATCAAATTAATCTAAATGTGAAAAATCGTTACTATATAATTATCGATTTTGTTAAAATGAAGAGAAGATAAACATTTTATGGAATGCATAATGAGTTGTT
Organism: Sapajus apella; assembly: GCF_009761245.1. Classification (NCBI taxonomy): domain Eukaryota; kingdom Metazoa; phylum Chordata; class Mammalia; order Primates; family Cebidae; genus Sapajus; species Sapajus apella. Next base: position 43,467,137 of record NW_022436948.1, read on the forward strand.
AAATGCAGTATGTTTATTTATTTGCTTATTCAATAACATGAGCAAATCAACAGAACACAGACATATATCATCATAATATTGCCTTTATATTTTGCTTACCAATAGATAAATCATAGATTTACTCATTTTTTTTTATTTTGTCAGTAGGTATTCATATTTTTCATGTTATGTGGATATCTTACCTTTTATGTAACTGCTATTTTGATTTTTATATTTTGAATGTTTGCAATTATGTGACCACATTTGTAGTTTGTCCCCATCTCTATGCAAGCTAGAAACAGTAACACTCCTAATCTTTTCTCATCTTACATAACACTTTTTAGCCTTCTATAATATACCCTTCTGTTACTCAAAACCTTGAATATTTTTAGTTCGATTAAGATGAGATTTTTGATACTACATCTTTATTTATATTCACCACGTAGAACAAGAGTTGGGTCAAATAGGATTCACCATTTGTTTTGTAAGACCTGTGATCTAAAATTGTTTGATGATCTTTGGAAAGGCCACAGGGATCCTAGAAAATTTACACTGATGGCATCTAAATTTTTCTGCATTATTGGTATGTTTTCACAAAAATTCATTCTGTGAATAAAATGACTCATTTCTGAAAGCATTACTACTTCAGAATTCAAAAAAAACTTACCCACAATGATAAAGGAATTTCTCACTTTTCTTTTTTTTTGCTAAAACTGTTGCTAATTTGGAATGCAACTTTGATTTCACAAGTTCAAATTATCTCTATGACTTAAAACTATTTTCTCTGAGAATAGATGTTTTATTTATGATGACATCCAATGTGCTTCAGAGTGTTTAAAAATCAGGATATTTTAGACATCGATCGCCTATTTGATGAATTCATAGATGCAAAGAACCTGATTGAGAAACAGCTGCACTCCAAGAAAACCCGTACATTTGAATGGTTCGACATTTTTGGACAGCTAGGAATGAATTCATACAAGTCTAAAAACCTGCAGTTGCCAGTAGTTAAAAGTCTAGATAGTCCATGTTTAAACACTTTTGTTGAGAAGAGATTTAACTAATCTCCTCATAGTACGCTGACACTACAAATCAGAAATCAGTGTAATGTGAGATTTATAAAGGCAAAGCTGCAAGTCAAATTGAATTTTACTTTTGACTCTATTCAGTTTTACCAATACATTAAGAAAAAATGGTTGTCCTAAAGCCTTCATGCAGTTGAGTGTTTCTGGAAAAGAAAACAAAGAGTAAAATATCTTACTTTATCATAAGGCAAAAATAAACTTATTGTTATTTTTTGTTAAATAGAGGTAATATATGTTTATTTTTATTGTATTTAGATTCCTTTTTAAAAGACATATATATTAAGAATATACAAAAATATAGGTTACAAAATTTGATACCCAATCAATATTGCTATTGATATTTTTACATTGATTTTGTATCCTGAAACTTTACTGAAGGTTTTTTTTTTTTTTTTTTTTTTTTTTTTTTCAAGTCTAAGTATGTTTTAGAAGAATCTTTAGGGTTTTCCAGGTATAAAATCATGTCATCAGCAAAAAGATAATTTGAGTTCCTCTTTCCCAACTTGGATGCCTTTTATTTTTTTTCTCTTACTTGATTTCTCTAGTTAGGACTTTCAGGGCTACGTTGAGTACAAGTGGTGAGAGTGAACATCCTTGCTTGTTCCAGGTCTTAGGGGAAATACTTTTAACTTTTCCCCATTCAGTATGATGTTGGCTGTGGGTTTGTCATAGATGGCTCTTATTATTTTGAAGTATGTTACTTCAATGCCTAGTTTGTTGAAGGTTTTTATCAAAAGGAATGTTAGATTTTATTGAGTACTTTTTTTTGTGCATCTATTGAGATGATCATGTGGTTATTGTTTTTACTTCTGTTTATATGGTGTGTCACATTTATTGATTTGCCTGTGTTGAAGCATTCTTGAATTCCTGGAATAAAGCCCGCTTGATTGTGATGAATTATCTTTTTGATGTGCTGTTGAATTTGGTTTGCTAGTATTTTTTTTATGATCTTTGCATTTATGTTCTTCAGGAATATTCACCTGCATTTTTCTTTTTGTGTTGTGTCTTTGCCTGATTGGGACTTCAGAGCAATATTGTATTTGTAGAATGAGTTAGAGAGGAATCCCGCTTCCTTGATTTTTTTGGAATAATTTCAGTAAAATTGGTACAAGCTCTTCTTTGCATGCATGCCTGGTAAAATTCAGCCATGAATCCATCTTATCCTGGGTTTGTTTGTTCAAAGACTATTCATTACTAATTCAATTTAATTACTCATTATTGGCCTGTTTATCATTTCTATTTTTTCCTGGTTCAATTCTTAGGAAGTTGTATATTTCCAGGAATTTATCGTTTTCTTCTTTGTTTCCCAGTTTGTGTACATAAAGGTGTTTATGGTAGTTTCTGATGGTCTTTTATATATCTGTGGTATCAGTAGTAATGTCTCTTTTATCGTTTCTTTTGTACTTATTTGAATCTTTTTATCTTGGTTAATCTAGCTAGCGGTCAGTGCATTTTGTTTATGCTTTCAAGTAATTAACTTTTCGCTTTGTTGATCCTTTGTATAATTTGTGTTGGTCTAACTTCTACTTAGTTCTGCTCTGGTCTTTGTTATTTCTTTTCTTTTCTGCTAGCTTTGGGTGTGGTTTCTTCTTGTTTTCCTAGTTCTTAGAGGTGCAACATGAGGTTGTTAATTTGAGATCTTCCTATATTTTTATGTAGACATTTAACACTGTAAACTTTCTTAGCACTACTTTTGCTGTATCCCAGAGGTTTGGGTACACTGTGTCTATATTATTTTTGGGTTTGAATTTTATTTTAATTTCTTCCTTATTTCTATTGTTTTTCCAAGAGTAATTCAGGAGTAAGTTACTTACTTTCCACATTCTTGTGTGGTTATGGGAGTTATTCTTGGTATTGATTTTTAATTTTATTCCACTGTGGTCCAAGAAAATATATTATATGATTTTGATTTTTTGATTTTATTGAAAACATATGCTTTTGGCCAAGCATGTGGTCGATTTTGGAGAATATTCCCTGCGTAGAAGATAATAATGTTAGTTCTATGATTGGTGGGTCGAATGTTCTGTAAATGTCTGGTAGGTCCATCCATTTGGTATTTAGTCCAGTTTAAGTCGAGAGTTTCTTGATTTATTTTCTGCCTTGATGATCTGTCTAATCATGTCAGATCTAGTATGTCTAGTCCTCCACTATTCTTGCATTGTCATCAATGTCCCTCTTAGGTCAAATGTATTTGTTTGGTGAATCTGGGTGCTCTGGTGTTCAGTGCATCTATTTTTATGCCTACCAACGCAACATTAATTCTGCAGCCCATGGATCAAGGAGTAATTTCAACTTTCAAGTCTTATTATTTAGGAAATATATTTCATAAGATTATAGCTGTTATAGATAGTTAAACCACTGATGGATTTGGGAAAATTCAATTGAAAATCTTCCGGGAAGTATTTATGATTCTAGAGGCCATTAAGAACATCAGTGTTTTACGGGAGGAGATCAAAGTATCAACGTTAACAGGAATTTGGAAGAAATCGATCCCAAACCTAAAAGACGATTTTGAGGGGATAAAGATTTCAGTGGAGGAAGTAGCTGCAAAGAAATAGAAAGAGAAACAGAAGTAGAAGTAGAGCCCAAAGAGGTGACTGCAATCCCATGATAAAACTTGAATGGATGAGGAGTTCCTTCTTATGGATAAGCAAAGAAAGTGGTTTCTTGAGATGGAAACTACTTCTGGTGAAGATGTTATGAATATTGTTAAAATGACAATGAAGGACTTAGAATATTACATCAATTTAGTTGATAAAGCAGTGGCAAAATTTGAGAGGATCAACTCCAGTTTTTAAAGAAGTTCTACTGTGGGTAAAATACTATCAAATGGCATTGAATGCCACATAGAAATCTTTCTTGAAGGAAAAGTCAGTTCATGCAGTAAACGTTATTTTCTTATTTTAAGAAATAGTTCACAACCACCCTAGTCTTAAGCAACCACCACCCTGATCACTCAACAACAATTAACACTGAGGCAAGACTCTCAACTAGCAAAAAGAGTATGACTTGTTGAAGACTCAGATAATTGTTAGCAATTTTTTTTTTTGGCAATAAGGTATTTTCAGTTAAGATTTTTATTTTTTTTTATTAGACCTAATGCTAATGCACACTTACAAAACAATAGACTATAGTGTAAACATAAGTTTTATATGCACTGGGAAAACAAAATATTTGTGTGACTTGGAACCAAACCTATCTCCAAATTATGCCTATCTCTATTTATCTATATATCTATATCTCTATATATAGATATACATGTTTATATCACTCTATATGTGTGTATATATACTATATATCTATATATAGATAGCATTTATATCTATATAAACATGTATAAAAATAAATATACATGTATATATCTACATATATTTTCTGTATACATGTATAAATAGATATATATGTATAGCTCTCTATATATTCAAAATCAAAAGCTAAAGGTAATACATTATAGGTATATATGGTTGACTGATGTGTGGAAAAAAAAAACCAAGAGTACTAAGGAAATGAATACCAAAAAAATAACATTACAGTTACCTCTATGGGCAAAGAGAGAGTTCTCATTAAGAAAGGAGAATAGAAATTTCTGGTATGTAGTAATGTTTTATTTTTTGACATAGTTGTAGTTATGTAGAGGTTTTACACTATAAAACTGCATTTACATCTTTATGCAATTTTATGTATATTTTTGACATTTCTGCATATCACACTTCACGTAACATTTTCATGATAGAAAAAGAGGGAGTCAAAAGTAGTCCCTTGAAAGCCAAGTAAAGAAAGTATCTCATAAAAGACAGTGAGGTGTAATTATTGATTATCTATAATAGGTTAGATTGCATGGCTGCTATTTATGGAAAACTGTATTTTCTAATAGAAGGCACAGAATTTAACATACATATCTATCTTCGCTGAAGGTGTGTAAGTCTCTGCCACAGACAGATCTGTCACTGGAGAAGAAAGTAACAAATTTTCCTCTCTGCATGCATAGTATTTTAGCAATACAGAGCAAGGGGTTCCATGCTTAATATATCCTTTCAAACTTATTAACCTCTTATGCAAAGAGAAAGAGAATGAGTGGGCACTAAGAGGACTACAGCTTACGGTACCATTTTTTCATGGTACCACTGCCTAACCACTGTGGAAGACAGTTTGGTCGTTTTTTCAAATGTAAACCAAGTTTTACCATATAGTCCTGCAATTGTGTTCCTAGGCATGTACTTAAATAATTTGAAAAGTGTGTCTACACAGAATATGTACAAGAATGTTTGTAGAAGCTTTATTCATAATCACCAAAAATTAAAAGCAACCAGGATGACCTTCGATAGGAGAATTAAGAAATAAAATATGGAATGTCCATGCAAGAGAATAATATTCAGCAATAAAAATACGAGTTATTAAGCCATTAAAAGACATAGATGATTCAAAGTTCATATTTCTAAGTTTAAAATCCGGTTTGAAAGTCTACCCACTGTATCTTTCCAATTAAATGACATTCTGGAAAGGGAAAACTATAGAGACAGGAAAAATTCGCTTAACTTCCTAATAACATCACCTTAGAGCTTAGTATATCAACGTGAATTTTGGAGGGACACAAATATTCAGACCATAGCGTTCTGTAAGTCTGAAACTGTTTAAAAATAAAATATATAAAAATATTTGAAGCCTTTAGTAAATGGTTATATTTCCTAAATATATTTTTTTCTGAAAATCTTATTACTCATGCCAAGGTTAAATTGAAATCAGAATAAATACCTGCCATAAATGATGGTAAAACCTACACCCAGATTCTTTAATGCATGTCTAAAATCTCCTGTGTTCAGGAATGAATGGTTAATGGCTTTGCTTTGTGTGTCTCTGTGATTTTTAATCCTTTTTTCTTTCATCCTAGTCCTCTAACCCTTTTAAAAGCTAAATTTTGTTGTTTTAATATCATGGTAATTGCTATATACTACTCTATTCAGTATCAGACAGGATTGCCTCAGGGAAAAAAGAGATAAGTGCCCTGTTGAGCTTAAGTAGATTTGTTCTGCAGATATGCCAAACTACATTTTATTTTTAAATCTCTATATGGATCTGAATCCATTTCAATTGTTGCATTTTATTGATAGTAAGACTTTTGGATGAGATTCTTTTTTGTTCTATATAAAATATATGAGAAAAAACAACCCTTTGGTATCAACTTTACATATTTTGTGTCTGATTTTACTGGAAAGTTTATTTAATGAGCCAGTTCTGCAATTATGTTCCGGAATTAAATGGTGATATCCAAATACAAAACATTTGTACTGTGAGCAGTAGCAATTTCTTCTGGTCACCATAAGGAAGGATGATTAACTATTTTAAGGGTAAAATTGCAACATGTGTTACAATCATTCAAGTTGTACACGGCATTACCCTAATTACACTAACAGAACATATATTTTATTAGATTTAATAATTGAAAATAGTAGGAACAGAAATGAAATCAATGGAATATACTCTGTTTAAAAAAAAAAGTTGGTTAAGATTGTCTGAAAAATACTGTATCTTTTCTTCATTTATGAAGCTTAGTTTTGCTAAGATACAAAAATATTGGCTAAATATTGTTTTCTTTAAGGAGGCTAAAGGACCCCAAATCCCTTCAAGCCTATATGGGTTCTGCTGAAAAATCTGCTGTTAATCAGATAGGTTTTACTATATAGGTTACATGATGCCTTTGCTTCACAGCTCTTAAGTTTCTTTCCTTCATCTTACTTTTTAGATTTCCCTGATGACTATGTGCATAGGCGATGATCTTTTATAATGAATTTACCAGGTATTCATTGAACTTCTTATATTGGGATGTCTAGATTTGTAGCAAGGCTGGGGTAGTTTTCCTCTATTATTTCCTCAAATAGGTTGTACAAGCTTTTAGATTTATATTCTTTCTCAGGAACATCAATTTCTATTTGTTCTAGTCTACTGTTGAATCTTTTCATGCATTTTGTATTTCTCTAAGTGTCTCTTTCATTTTCAGAAGTTGTAATTTTTTTTCTTTATAATATCTATTCCTCTAAAGAATTCTTCATTCACATCCTGTATTTTTAAAAAATTTCTTAAGTTGGTTTTCACCTTTTCTCTGATATTTCTTTGAGTAGTTTAATAATCTCCCTTCTGAATTCTTTATCTAGCAATTCAGAGATTTCTTCTTGGTTTGAATTTATTTCTAGGAAGATAGTGTGATGTTTTGGGGGTGTTATATAACCCTGCTTTGTCATGTTACCAGAATTTTCTGGTTTCTTCTCATTTTGGTAGACTGTTTTTACAAATTGCTCTTTATTTTTAATTGGACTGTCTTCCCCCCTCTTAAGCATCAGATGAATGTTTATCTTAGCCTAATTTGGTTCTTGGTACTTGTAGGTTCCGTGAAGACTCTGTATGAGTTCCTTAGTTACACAGTGTCTTTGTGTGCTGGCTTTCCCTGAAGCTGGTTGTAGTAGTTATATTCTTGGTATGCAAGTTACTTCACTGTCTCCTATTGTGTTGGAGTAGCAGGGATCTCTTGAAGCTTATTTCATTCTTTTGTGGAATACATTTCATTTCTTTTATTTATTTATTTATTTATTTATTTATTTATTTAATTTCTCCAGAGTTTCATTTACTCAGTTGATCATTCAGTGTCCAGGACAATTGGGGAGGTAACCCTGGGTAGGCACTGGTTGTGGCTAAGGCAGGCAGATAGATGTAATACCCGACAGTGGGTTGAGGTCCCAGCCTTGATGAGGATGGCTGGGGGAGATTTCAGTTAGATGTGCTGAGGTTTCATCAGGTTGATGAGTGGGAACTACCTCAGCTCCCCTGCCAGGTCAGCAAAAAGCTATTCACCTCACAGCCTCACTGCTGTTGTAGTGTTTTGCCTATTCAGATAAGATAAGCAGCTGTTTTCATCTATGGGAATGTTGTTACTCCAAGGAGGGAAGAATTGTGACTCTGCCTCTTGTGCAGGCCTGGATCTGGGGTGTGTACCTCCTGTGGACTGCTCTCACCTTGTATTATTCCAGAAGGGCTATCTGTGCCTTCATGCTGCATTGCTTTGGGGGAACCCCCAGCTGTGTTTGCAGTGTAGTACCAGAGAGGAACAAGGACCCCTTCTCTAAAGCCCTTCATGATCGCAGAAGCTGCCTGCCTGACGGGTGTAGGTACAGACTTCACCTACTGCACCCAGCACTACAATTGTGTCTCTGCTATAAGAAACTATGTACCAGTGGTAAGATCTGGAACTCAAGGCCTGCTGTTCAGATTCTTTTGTTGTACACGACGATCCCTTGAGGTGGTGCTCATCCCCTTCCTCTAAGGAGGGGCTTCTTGAGAGCTGGACTGCAGTGATTACTATTGCTCTTCTGGGGCTAGCCACCCAGCAGAGCTACCAGCTCTGGGCTGGTTCTAGGGAACATATGCAAAGAGTCTTGTGATGTGATCTGTCTTCAGGTGTCCTACACATGGATTCCAATACCTGCTACAGTGGAGGTAGCAAGGGAGTGAAGCAGACTCTGTGAAAATCTTTGGTTGTAGATGTTTAGTGTGCTGGCTTTCTTGAATGCTGATTATGCTACTGATGAAGTTGTCACGTGGACAAATGCAGCACCTCTGGTTAGCAAGGATGTTGCAGGTGGTGGTATTATTTGTTGTTTTATCCTTGCTGGGAACAGGGTTATTCTGTAATAAGTTGCTATAGTGGCCTGAGTTTATTGGCCTCCAGCCAGGAGGTGGAAATTGCAGGAGAGCAGCAGCTGCAGTATTAGCTGTGGGGTGTAAGCTTGCCTTAAGTTGGACAGGAGAGGTATTCTGGTTTCTCAGGGATGAGCAGGGCCATAAAGCTTTCAAGATCGTATGACTTTTGTGTTTGGCTGCCAGGGTGGGTAGAAAAATACCATCAGGTAGGGGCAGGATTATATGGGTCTTGTCTCAGACTTTCCTTGGTTAGGAATTACCACAGCCACTGTAGGGGACAAGGGTGTGGTTCTCAGGCCAAGGGACTTATATTCCAGAGGTGACTAAGACTGTCTCTTCTGTGGCGTATAGTTTGCTAGGGAAGTGGGGGATAGTCAGTAGTGAAAGGCCTCCTCCAGTCCCCCGCCAACAGCAGTTTAGATCTGGGCAGCCTGAGTGTGGAACTCAAACCTGCCCCAGGCTATAAGCTTCTGCACTGAGCAAGAACACTCAGGTTTTAGGCCTCACCTCTCCCTGTCTGTCTACAATGTCAGTGGTGGTTCTTGCATTCATGACTGCAACAGTTCCTGTTCACCCCTCAGATTCAGCTCAAAAAACTTCATGCCCACTCAAAATTATTACAAAATGCAGTTGAAGTGTCTTACACCTTGTGACCCCTCCCTAACTCTGCTGGGTGCCTTCCCTGAGGGTCTCTGTGAGGTGGAGTTAGAAATGGCTTCCCTGGGCTAGAGCTGGAGAGTGGAAGTGCCTATAAGGCTCTTCCTGCTTCTACTTCTACTTTTATATTTCATGCAGATCTCTAAATTCTTTCCAGCTCTAGGTAAGGTTAAATCCTTCTCCTGTAATCTGGATTTTCGGACTCTCCAGTGAGGATGTGTGTTTGGAGGCAGGTTTTCCCCCCTCACACTTTGGGAACTCACAGTTTTTTCCTGTCTCACAGAATTTGCAGTGGTGTGCTGCTTCTTTCAAATAATCTGTGAGTTACTTCAGTTTTTCTGGTACATTCCTTTGATGATTCTTGAAGCAAAAGTTCATGGTGAGAGTCTCTACACATTGTTCTGTACTGAACAGTAGCCCTGTCCCCTATCTGTCATCTTTCCTCACATTTTTTTCTAATTTTAAAGCAATTTATGTCAATTGTGGACAATATAAAAATATTTAATATAATTTTTAAAATTATTTCCCATATACAAACATTTTAATTTTAAAATTCAATATATGTACAAAAATGTACACACATCTCTTTTATTCATGACCATATGTATATTACTATTTACACACATTGTTCTTTACCTAAATAGACATTTTTCTATATCAATAATTATGTACTGATTTTCTGCTAAATTAATATACTAATAAATGAAAAAGTAAATGAGAAGACTCATGATTCTGAACATTTATACCTTTCAGAATTATAAATAACTAATGAAATGGCAACAAGAAAATTTAACCACCGTCATTCACACTTCTATTGCTATAATCAGAAATTTTAATTTTTTTTTTTAACTTCAGATTAGGGTAAAATGAGGGTGTTGAAAATACGGTCTTGTGGTATTGATAAAACTGAGTTGACCAATAAAAGTTCAGGGTAACAAGTAATAGAAAACAGTTTTGCTATATTAAGCAGAAACTTAATTAGAATGATACGATTAAGCTCTGAGAATTCATGGCAAGGCTGGAGAATCAGTCTAGGAATACGAGCAGAGCTAAGGAACCGTAGGTAGAAAATATGTAGGTATGATGATTGTATTGATCTATTCTCACACTGTTATAAAGAACTACCTGAGACTGAGTAATTTATAAAGGAAAGAGGTTTATGTACAGTTCTGTAGCCTGTACAGGAAGCATGGCTGGGAGCGCTCAGGAAACTTACACTCATGGAGCAAGGTAAAGGGGAAGCGAACATGTCCTACGATTGGAGAGCAGAAGAGAGAGAGAGAGAGGGAGGGAGGGAGAGAGAGGGAGAGAAGAGGGAAGTGCTACATACTTTAAAAACAACCAGATCTCATGAGAACTTTATCATGAGAACAGCAAGTGGGAAATCCGTCCCCACAATTCAGTCACGTCCCACCAGGCCCTTTCTTCAACAGGTGGGGCGTACAATTTCACATGAGATTTGGGTGGGAACACAGAACCAAACCATATCAATGATAGAACTGAAACATGTATTTAGAATTCCACTCTAACCTCTATCACAATCACTGGATTCTTGCACTTTTTTTTTTTTTTAATCATAAGGCACATTTCCAAAATTTGATGGACTATTACATGAAATAGTACTTTTAGCAATTGAGTTACTGGACTCTCAGTGTTGTCACTATGAATGATCTGTTCATTTTGATGGTATCTTTGTGTTAGTTCAGTGGAATTTCAGGTCCTGGGATGGAGCATCTGACTGGCTAAGTGACTTTGTACACTTTTAAGAGCTAGGGAATCAAAGTGTACATTTATGCAATGTAATGCTGCTCAACTATCAAAAAAAAGAAAATAATAAAAAGATTTCAATAAACAGTATTATATATAAATTCAGCCCAGAAAAAAAACGTGCTTAAAAAAAATCTGTAAACTAAACCCTACAGTAGCTACAGGTTGTTATTAAAATAACATCCTTTCTTGCATAATTACAGTTTTCTTCATCAGTGGTGTACTTTTACAATTTCTATTTCTTATCTCTCTTCTTCATGCATATATGCTTCCTTACCTAGACAGCTAATATTTTCATAGAATTGTTCATTTTGTTTATCTTAAGGGAAATGTGATTCTTCGTCCTTAACATCATAGAGAGGTTTTGCATTACGTATTGTAGCTTTGTCAATAATAAACATGTGACCTTGCACATGTTAACATTGCTGTATTTCAGCTTTTTTGCCTATAAAATTGGTAACATAATAGTATCTCCTTCTAGATTTATTGTAATGTTGCAACAAATTCTTATAAGTAAAGTACTTACAGTAGTATCATGCACATAGTAAACATTGTGAAATGTTAGCCATTGTCATGATAATCATGATTATTCCTATTATTACAAAAAAACTCCCATGAAAGTTTATATTTGTAGGAGAATCTTATGGAAGAAAATTCACAAGATTCAACGGGAAATATCTAGATTCAAAAGGGTATTTTTTGGCATTGACTTAAAACAGAATGTCTGATTCATATCCTCTATTCCATCTATTCATGAAGCTTGGCCTATTTAAACTGTATTCTTTATGATCTAGGCATTGGACAGGATAGAAGAAAGTGATATTTATAGCCTGAATTGCCAAATTCAACTTTGTTTACCGCTTTTGTCAGCTTCTCTCAAATAATATTTTAAAAATGATTATGCTGGACTTCTCTCCAATCCTGTGTGTTCATGAGCCATAGGGAGGTTATTATAAGATGTAAGTCAAAAAGTCTGTTATATAATACTCAAATTACTTTTTATCCTATTCTTGCTGTTAATATTCTTGGATAGCTAACGCAGATTAAAAAAACACTTTTTTTAAATTGTAAGGCACATTTCCAAAATTTGATGGACTATTACATGAAATAGTACTTTTAGCAATCGAGTTACCTGATAGCATCAGAAGATTTCAATTTGGTTTATATTCAAAATGTGATTTTTTAAATTATAAAACATATATTTTCAGGGGTAGGTCAAAATTCACCCTGTTTTAAACTTAATATTTGAATCACAGAAATATAAAGCAGCACTTTTTGTAGATGCTATAGTAAACTTAATTAAATTGTTTGATTACATTTCACATGATAAATGAATAGATGTTGCCTTTATTTTCTTAAATAAAATAAATATAGATAAAATGTGACAAAAATATCAAACTTTGACATTTGGAAAATTCAGTAACCACTATAAAGAAGTTAGAATATTAACTTTTGCAAATTACATTTAATAGGAATTTCAGTAACAACATTTCAATTTTTTGCAACTATTTTCAGAAATTTTATTGTCTGAATAACTCAGGGTTCATGTCTCGAAAAGTAGACATTACACTTCATGGTTAATATTTCATATCTCATTTTGCATTAGAGAAAATATGTTCCTCTTTTATATCAATAGTTCAAAGGAAAAAATACATAGAATTACAAAGAGAAACTATAACAGGTTTTGAGGCACGATTTGAAGAACTTTATTTATGTCAATTAATACAAGGGTATGCATGTTTTGACAATGTACTTTGTTTCACACCTTATGATGACATTATTGAATCATCGTCACTTTTGATTATTAGGAAGAAAAGACAGCGTTATAATTTTGAAGTGTTTGGTGGTCAAAGATAGGAGATGACAAGTAATTTACAAGTTATGGAATTTTTTATGTTGAGAAGCAGAGGTGTTTTAAGACCAGATATTGCACATCCACATGTCAGACTTATTTTCATTTTTAGATAAATGGCCTTTGCATCTGAATCAGTCACAGGGAAAAAAGTAAACAAATTGACAAGCAAACACAGATTTAACTTTGATAACTTCTTTCTACCTAGTCCTGTCATCCTGGCACGCCCCTTCTTAGACACTATACTTTTCAGAACACCTGCCTCTAGTCTCTTCAAATTCTATTTAGGTTCTTCAGAGAATAAAATTTAGTTACATTTCTGAATATCAAACATAAAAGTTCCTCCATGGACAGTTAATTCATTCTACTTATAATTCCCGTTTTTCTAACACTGTTGAATGTTTTTTTGTTTTTTTTTTTTATACTGATCCAAAAGCTTCTAGAGTAAACAGACAGCCTCTGTTATATTAAGACCCAATCTTACATGTGGCATTCATTTGTTAAGTCAAGGTAGAGATCATTAAGACCCAATCTTACGTGTGGCATTCATTTATTAAGTCAAGGTGGAGATCGTTAAGACCCAATCTTACGTGTGACATTCATTTATTAAGTCAAGGTGGAGATCTGAATTTTGATCTTGGACATTTTCAGATTATTATTGAATATTTTAAGATTATTAAGAAGAATCCAGAGTCATAGCATCACCTTATGTTAAATAAAAGAGGATGCTCTAGGAGGTCTGAGATGAACTGTTTTGCCACTTAGTAATATAGGGGCTTAAAGTCCAGAACTAAAACACATAGAAAGTAAAGATACTGTGTTTCTTGGCGCTTGAGTTGGAAAGATATAATTATATTCTTGATTTATATACACGTTTCTAAAATGTTATGCTCCTAGAGAAGGAATTTACTACATAGAGTTTTCTAAGTTTAATTTATTGATTCAGTTAACAACTTTTAGCCAGATACTATGTACCACACCTAGATCTTAAGAGTAGGCATACCGAATTGAATAAGGCAAATTAGATTAGATCATTTATCTTGAAGGCAGGACACTTTCTTTGGATGGGAGTGCACACACCCAATGGAACATTTTGGAAAAATGAATTGAGGATTACTACAAGTCAAGAAATCAAGGAATATTTATGGAATAATACTATAACTACCGTATTATTACAGGTGCTATAAACTTTGTCTTTGATATAAAACATCACATTTATAAGCTGCACTGTTAGATTCTTAAATATTTGTTTTTGTCTTTCTCTGTTACTTACTTATTTTACCTTATTCTCTCTCTTTTTCTTTCTTTTTCTCTTGTTCTTTCTGTTTTCCTCCTTTCACTTCCTCCTCTTTCTTTCTGTGAAGACTTGTGCAATTGCTTTGAATTAAGTACCCTTAGAGAGCTTGTTTGGAGAAACACATCAAAGAAAAACATGAGAAAAAAATGTTCTTACTTATTTATTGTAACTATAGTTATTCTATACAAATTGAATTTCTATTATCCATTTTTATATTAGCTTATCATAGTGCAAATTTCATTTAACTATAATAAGTATTTGAAAATAATGTTTGATCTAATTTTTTAGTTGGGCAATTAGCATTGAATCTTTTTTTTCCATTTTATAAATCAATAATCTCATTTTTTAGTTTTGAAAATATTGAAAGCCAATTTTTATTTTTTGTTTAATACAATATCTTATTCAGGAATCTGAAAGACTGCACAGTGGAAAATACTGTGAAATATATTATAATGTAGAGGGTTTTTTTTTCCCCCTTTGGAATTGAAACTATACAAAAACACAGTGGGATACCCCTTCTTTGCATACACAGTGTGTTATACAATCTTAGCAGACTCCTTTTACCATAAATTATGGACTGAAAAGGGGATCTTGCTGAGATCAGCTCCTCCTGTGCTCACCTGATTGATTAATAGAGTACATGTTTGGCTTAATTGCTCAATAATAGAAGCAAAATAGATGTCATTATACATATAGTACTTTCCACTTAATAACTGAAAAATCAGAAAAAAGTTTTATTTTTCTAAAACTTTGTCAACATGCTTCACAGTAAATTCTGAATAAGAAATTCTTAAAAAGAGATACATTTAGTTTTTATAATATGTTTATGTTTATATGTTATAGATACAGATATAAACACATATATACACAGAGTGATATATATATCTCTATAACATTTTGTTTTTAAAATATGTAGCATTTTCTCCCATTGCCTACTTTGGAACATGAATACTGCTTTCACACGAATTTTTCTTTTTCCTTGAATATAAGCTTCATGAAGGCAAGACTAAATTTTATACTTTAAATGTATTTGTAAACTAAGTTAGCTAGCAGACCATGCTCAGTAACCGCTTACTCAAATAATCCTGTCTTCTCCCTTCCCCACCCTGCTTACCCCTACCAAATTATTTGTTCATTGTGATATTTTCTCCATCTGTAATGGACTGTAAAGAGATGGTTCCCCCTCTCAATTTGATACTGAAAAGGGCACTATGACTTCCTCTAGGGAAGTGGGTCAAGTGACTATGTAACAGTCACTGCCTTTCCCCAGTCAGAGAACTACCTGCAGGTATTCCATGGGGAGATAGAGACTGAGATAGTACTTACTTGTTCTCAGACTTAGAAACCCTTCTTTGGAGTTCTCAAATTTTGGAGTGACACAGCTTCTGGGGATATCAGCAACATGTATTTAAACCACTTTTCTCTTCTCTGAACATGTAGAATTTATTTCTTATTCATATAAAATTCCACATCAGTCTTTCTTAATCAACTGACCTTTTTTTTTTTTTTACTTAATGAGATAGAAATTAACTGGAGGAACTCAGTGTCAGTGACAGGAATTCATATTTTCTCTTTTGTTTCTGTTACCCAGGTTTTTTTAAATTTTATCTTTTTTGATAAATCATATGTCTCCCAAATCTTTTTTCTTTATTTGCTCTTTTGTTTTTCTTTATTTTTCAATCCTGTATAATTACTAGTTTTATGAAAAAGAAAAATTGAAGTATTAAGTGCATTAATTTCTATTTTCATATAATCATACTTAATTCTAGATTTTAAAAGACTGAGTCATAAGGTGATACAAACACCAAGTTCTCTTTTAAAAATACTATTGTGTTTAGAGATAATCCTGTTATTGTATTTTAATTTTAAAATAACTTTTAGTGACATTAGGTATTTCAGCAGGTATACAAAATGCATTGCTATGATTTACAAAGGTACCAAAATAAATCCATTAACACTTGAAAGTTGTAACACAAATTTGAGTAAAAATTTCCCTGCTACTACTTATAAACTAATTTTAAAAGAGTTTTGAAAATAAATGTTATTTCTATCATTAAGGAATTCTCAGAAATATAAACATTTGCTACTAGCATGCTTTCATCAAAGCATACTAAATCAGGAGTGAAGAACAGATTCCCTATCATAATGAGTTAGCTTAAGTGGGCAGAAGATGCTACAGGTTTTAAGAAGAATCAGGAGAAACAATAGCCCTGTGAATAAACCCCTGGAACAGAAGGAAATTAAATGGTTTACATCATTGAATCTTGGGTGCAAAGTAATCTGCTGAAACAAGAAGGTTAAATGTTGCTACTAGCAAGTCAAAAGTTTACTGGAGTGTCAGAAAAGCATGCCAGCTCCCAGAGGAATTGAGGTATCGACAAAGTATTTTTTGTAATCACTGTTATTAATCAGAAGATGTCTGTGTTTTACAATATTTCACATAAAACTAGATAAAATTCCTTGTATGAGCATTCTTGGGTATACCAGTGTTACCTCTGATGCCTTTCTGAATAGATGTAGGAAAATATATTTATATGGGAGGAAGGAGATCAGGAAACACATTTGCCATAGTGAGGCCCTTCTCTTGGAACTAGTTGTGAAAACTTAATTTTGTATGTAAGTTAAAAACAGGGAGAAATCTGTTGAATTATTGTTCTTGAAAAGATCCTCTTATGTGGAATCATTATGACTCTTTCAGATATTAATTATTAAAAATAATATCAGAAGAGTTATAGCGGTGTTACATGACCTCATTCCAAAATTCTTTAATCAACTTTCTGAACTCCAGGAATAAAACCAGAAATGATGAATCTGTAGAATATAATTTTCAAAATTTTCATATAAGGTCATAATGAAATATAAAAATGCCACAAATTTATAGCCAATTCAGATACCAAAGGAAGTTTAAGTCATTGGAGAAAATCCATCTATTTGTCTTAAAATATAAGTAACAAGATTGTAATATTTAACTCTGTCCTGTCTTTTTTAGGATCTGTGTATCAACAAAATTGACTGATTATTTAACTTAATCCACTAAGTAACTCCTTCTAAATGTTCTATACTATTTTATCCTGTGCAAGTATTGTCTCAGTTGATTGAAATTAATATCACTAACTTTTTTGGATCGTCTATTAAAGCACACATTTTTTTTCAGAAATTCTAATTCTTTGAACATCCTTACAAGGTATGATGTATTATCACTCTCATTTTTGTAATGAAAAATGTGATAAATATAGTTTTCAGATAAAGTTATTTCAGTTTGGAAGGGGTGCCATTACTCTTTCTTGTAATTCCAGCACTTTGGTGAAACCGAGGCAGGTGGATCATGAGGTCGGGAGATTGAGGCCAAACTGACCAACATGGCAAAACCCCATCTCATGGTGGTGCATGCCTGTAATACCAACTACTCAGGAGGCTGATGCAGGAGAATTATTTGAACCCAGGAGGCAGAGTTTGCAGTGAGCCAAGATTGTGCCACTGCACTCTAGTCTGAGCAGCAGACGAAGACTCCATCAAAAAAAAAAAAATAGAGAAAGTTCAGTTTGGTTTATTGATATGACATAGTTCCTAACTGATATAGATAAGATAGAAACCCATCATCTATGTCAGACTCCGAAAACCGTATTTCTTTCTTTACCCCAGACTATCTCAATTGTTTCATTTCTTTAATTCTTGACCGTATTAACCAGATGACAATTACTTTTCACTTCTTAATTTTTTTAGTAGTTGAAATAGATACCAATCTCTTAACTTTGTATCTTGACATCATTTTTTCACATAGAAATATCTGAATTAAATGCTCATGAAAAGATTAAGAAAGTCTGCAGTTGAGCCTGAAGCCAGCAAAAGACATTATCATTAAAAGTATACACATGATATGCATTTGTTACCTTTATGGTCCTGACCCAAGATACTTGTATGCACCAGAATGGCTTAATATGGTATTGTAAGTACCTGTATCTGAAAACCATTAGGTAAGAGAGTGCACTGTATTGGCGATGCCAGTTTGTGGACTCCTTATGTAAATAAATGCAGGACAAGTTAAAAACTGCTGTCACCCATGTGAAATGTAAAAGGCTGGCCTAACCCAGTTACATGTCGAGGTCTAGCCCAATTTATGAGACTTAGAGAAATCACGTATTCTAATAAAATCAGAGATACTCCTGAAAATATAAGAATCGATTATAATTTTCAAATTCCACCACCTAAAAGTATTCCAAAAGACTGATGGTACTAATTGGGTTCTTATGAACCCAAATCCTCACTTATGAATTTTGCTGCCTTCTATCCATAAGTCACCAAAATTAAATCTAAATTGGAAATTGGTTTTTGACAGAAATTTTAAAAGATTAACTAAAGGCACTTGTTCAGGTACTCTCATTGGTGTATTATAACTTTATGGATCATAAGATTTTAAATGTGCTTGCAACTAGAACTTATGCAGACTGAACCCTTTGGCAGACAGTAAATACCGTGATTTTTGTCCAAAACCTCTTGTGTTTTGAACTTTAAAACGGCCAGATGCAACCACTTATAGAGTCTATTGGAAGACAATTTCTAATTTGCAATTGGGTGTTGAAAGAGACTTTTCCCACTCCTTAAGGGTATCAGATAATTTTGAAACTAGTAATGTCTACTGTGTCTTTGGTAATGTTGGAGAAAGAGTCTCAGAGAAAGCAGCACAATAATTCTCACTGATAAAGTGGAGATCATATTCAAAACCATGTATGTGAGAACTTTCACTATGCATTCCCACATACTGGACCAGATTTCCCCCCTGCCTGCAGAATTGATGATAGAGCTCTTGAGGGATCTCCCTGACCCATAGCCAGTATGGTCTGAACCCTATGCTTTCTTTTCAGCAAAGCAAATCATGTTGATTGGGCCACAATTAATATCTAGAAATGAGTGTTGAATGGCTGTTTTGGAAATTGATTGCAATATACTTTGTGGATAGTGTAAAACCCCAGGGGAAGAGGAAAATATACATTTTTACCCTAGGGAAAGCTGAGAGCAATTTAAATAGCAGGCACATAAGGATCAAGTCTCCCACTCTGAGAACAGTGTTTGGACATGCACTAATCCTTGTGATGTAGCCAATGGCCTTACAGTATATTGAGACAGGGAGGTGCTAGCTGACTGTGTGGCAAAGACGTCTTCTGTTTGAGTTACTCAATTATGGAATCTTTGTCCTCCAAAAAGGCTAAGTGGGCAGCTAAGGGATTGAAATATTACGGAGGCTGCCTTAATCAGATATTTACAGTTAGCCACCCAAGTTCGTGAAATGAGTAGGCATAATATGCCCAGACTGTGCACACACAATTGAGCCTCAAATCAGATGGAACCACTAATATGATAATAAGCTCTGCTTGTGCCAACAGGAAACCCAGCTCCTTTAGATGGCTCTAGGTGGAATTCCCAATGCTCAGGGCAACACCTTGCTGGAGTACTTGAACTACTTCCAGTAGCCCTGGGGGCAGAGGTAGCGAGGAGGCTGCCAACGGGTGTTCTTTAGAATTTCCAGCATTTTTACTCTATGCTTCATTTATTCAGTTTCAGAAGCAACTGTGAAAAATATAGTTAAGGCGTGGAATAGCAAACAGGCTGTTAATTTGGCTCACCAAAATATATTTATTCTAATTAACCTACTCACATTACTGCTACCAGTGTACAGCAAACAAGCAAGCAAATATAATTTTAAACATATATATCACATTTTTGATATCCTTAGAGTAGTTGTTTCACTCAATCCACAATTTTAAATAATGTACACTTATACTAAAGTCGATGGTAAGAAAATTTGAGAGCCTGGCTGAATCAGTTAAATGAACATGTCCTGACAGAATATGAAAGACATAAAGGAAGAACTTCATTGGAACAGTGCCTAGAAGGAGGAGACGTGAATGAGGTGTTAAACAATAATGCCATAAAACAACTTTGTATCTGTCCAACTTTAAAAATTTGTTCTTTGGATTTGCCTGATTTTGTTGCCCTAAGGCAAGGGCTGCATTTACATGTCCCAGGACAGAACAATATTGATGCATAAGATGTAATATCTGTTATCTGACTGTCAGGGAATAGTCCTAAATAAATTTAGGCCAGGCAAAATTTTAGCCCTTCTAGCCAATGTAGGTATAACTATGTCTGTTTCCTGATTACCAAGTGGCAGAAACAGTCCTATAACTTTTTACCTATAAGGTCCTAAAACTTCTTGCTAGAAATGAGATAACAACAGGATATGATGACGCAATTATTACTGATGTTTCTATCTATGGGTAATCATTACCTCCAAGCCAAAGTACCCCATCAAAAAATCAAGGATGTCACTTAAACAGGTAATAAGAAAGAAAGAAGAGTTCATGACAAATGGGAAAGGAACTGTATGTCAGTTGTAATCTCAAGGAAGAATGCAACAACTTTAATCCCATAAGAGTATCTCAGAGCAAGAGAATAATATTCTTAGCTATGATTAAGATCTGGCGTTAACTAATGGCATATGTGGGAAAAGCCACCTGATCTGTAAACATAGCCATCTGTACAAAGAATGGAAATTGACCTTTGCTGATTTATAGGTTCTGCCTAAATACTCAATCTGGAGAATACAGAGGAAAAAAGGTGTTGAAGTGTCCTTTGATTCAATCTATTGAAACTAACATTGGATTAATGATATGTAGACTATTTACTATTTTCATTTATATCAAAATATATCTTGCGATAAATATTGTACTTGGATCATGTTGCTTAGCTTCTGTCCAAAGTGTGGATTTGAAACAACCTGACAAAGTAAGACTGCTGCCAAGGGTTGATTGGAAGCCAGTTTATGTCACCTTCCTGGAAGGTCAGCATTTGACTTGCTCCTTTGAATATACTAAGAGTGAATTAGGATTAAATGCCTTTCAGAAAACTGGCATGGTAACTGAGCAGCATCTAGAGATGGGGACTTTGGACTGATATTGTGGCCAAATATCACAAATAACTCTCCTTTTGAGATGAAGACGTGCTATTCTTGACAATTCATACCAAGCTATATTTAAGATAAGACAACCCAGTGGAGAGTTTAGTGGGCTACATAATTTATCTGCATGCTATGTTGTACTCATCCTGTTTTATGCTACAGATATCCTATGGCAAGAACTTATGTGGTGACTTGATTAGAACTGAACATGTTAGGCTAGATATGATGTTAGCATTTCAGTTGCCTATTTTAATCATGTTTTTAGGAATCTAATAGGCACACTATTTCAGAAGAATCACATCCGCTATCAGTCACTTAGGAAAGATAAAGATAAAAAATAACCTGTGTGTTGGCTAGGCTTGTCACCAAAATGAAAAAAACAAAAAAAACCTATTAATAGTTCTGATAGAGGGCTTGTACCATGACCTAGGAAGGACAGTGTGAACTCTGGTGTTGCCAAAGATCTGTAGTTAGTAAGGCTAATGACTAAGGCTAACTTGGTACATTTTGGGGAACACTATGGATAACCTAAACCACAACAAGATGCCACAGGGTAATATGGCATTCAAGTTGCTTTCCAACGTCCCAGGTAATAAGATGAAAACAGAAATTCTCTCTCCTATGTTTCAAGTGAGATCAGACACATAAAGAATCAACATCATTTTGTCCCTATGGAGGGAGAGTTCATCAGTGGCATATGGTAATTGAAAGCCTTTATCTTTAAAAGCATATATTATGATATCCAGTCTGTGCTTAAATGAAATAGAATCTGCAATTTACTGAACAAGAAACATGGGAAGAGATATGTCATTTCTATTGGGAAGAAATGGAACATGCTAGTTAACTTTTTAATCTTTCTGTCATGGTTGTGTGAGGCAGTAAAGAATTTGTGTATTCATTAATAGAATTAAATAAAACAAATATTTTATATGGTGTACCCTTAACCCCAAAATTAAAATAAAAGTTTTTGAGACTGATTTGAAGCCCAGCAAAAATATAAAAATTAATGGACCAGGAATAAAAAAGTTAAGTTGGCCTAAGTTATATAAGAAGCTTTTATCAGCAGTACCTTCTTTCTCCAAGATCCAAAATATAAATGATTGATCTAGGTCTTACTTCCTTGTAAAGTCACCTGTCAGACATGGTGGTAAAAGTAATGTGGAAAGAGCAAGAAATAGAAGAGTAGAGAGATTCAAGAATCTAAAGCAGAAGATGGAGTAACAGAGACAGGATTTATCTTCCCACAGCAACCAACAAATAGACAAATGTGTGGAACAACAGCTGACAAGATGGTAGGCATCAGGAAATGAAAGTCAGATATCCCTGAAAGAAACAAATGACATAAGTCCCATGACTGTCCCAGCATGCTGCTTGAGAGAGTTTCCAGGCTGCAGTGCGGGAAGGAGAAACTCACATGGAGCACAGTAGACTCCCTGAGTTAAGGAGGTGATGGTCCAGAGAGACAAAGCAAGAGTTTGCAGGACAGAGTACAAGAAAAGCAACAGCTGCATAGAGAAGTAGAAAAACCTGAAGCTGACATTCCAACAGTATTCAGCTAAGTATTGATCTGCTCATACATTGAGGAGAATATCCGAGATCAAAGATAGAACCATGTGAAAGGGTAAGAGTTAAGGGTCCCTGGAATTCACAAAGAGCCAGGAGTCATGCCTATTTGCTCCAGTATGATTTGAAAAAAAAAAAAAAGAAAAATCACAGGCAATTTGGGACAATTCATGGATGAGTCATGTCTTAGTGATATGAAACAAGTAGTTCTAGAATGAGCACTGCTTGGGTCCGGTTAAACAAATTCCACAAGCTAGACCCAAAAGCATCACTCTGTTTGCAAGTAAGTTAACTGCATATCAAAACAAAGCTAAAAAATATAAGAATACAAAATTATCCTGCAATCAATGGGTAAAACTGATAATGTCTAGCATTCAATAAGTGGGTTATTAAGTCAGCCAGGAAACAGCAATATACAGTTATATGTGATAAAAAAAATCAACTGAAAATTGCCATACATATTAGAATTAGCAGACAAATATGGTTGAATATTT
This sequence comes from Sapajus apella, assembly GCF_009761245.1. Lineage (NCBI taxonomy): Eukaryota > Metazoa > Chordata > Mammalia > Primates > Cebidae > Sapajus > Sapajus apella. The sequence goes on from NW_022436948.1 coordinate 43,490,475, forward strand.
ATTAAATCTGTTGTTCGTATATTCATAAGTAGAAACATGAAACTTATGAAAAAGTTAAACTTCTAGAGATTAAAACTAATATATAAGAAGAAAAATACAGTGAATGGGAATATGACATAAAGCTTGAAGAAGAAAAGGTAGGTGAGCTTGAAGACATATGATAGAAACTAGATGAACTACAAGGAGAAAAGAAAACAAAAACATTAAAAACAAAGAAGGAAGGAAAAGTAAGAAAGAAAGAAAGCAAGAGAGAGAGAGGAAGGAAGAAAGGTAGGAAGGAGGGAGGGAGGGAAGAAAGAGAAAGAAAGAAAAAGAAGGAAAGAAAGAAAGAGAGAGAGGAAGGAAAGAAGAGAAAGGAAAGGAAGGATGGAAGGAAGGAGGAAGGGAGAGAGAAAGGAAAAGAAGGAAGGAAGGACGGAGGAAAAGAGAAAGGAAAGGAAGTAAGGAAAGAAATGAAGGAAGGAAAGAGAAAAAGAAAAGAAATGAAGGAAGGAAAGAGAAAAAGAAAAGAAAGGAAGGAAGGAAAGAGAAAGAAAGGAAAGAAAGAGCATTCATGAGTTATAGGACATCAAGAGTCATAAATTTCATGTACTTGGATTCTCTGGAGGAGAAACATGAAAAGGCAGAACAGAAAACGTGAAAAAATAATCGTTGAATTTATTTTAATTTGAAGAAATCTATAATCCTACAGGCTCAAGAAACTCAATGAACTTCAAGCATAAGGTAGCAGAAGAAATCTACATTAAACACAGCATAATGAAACTGATTAAACAGACCATTGATGCACAGAAAATCTCAGAAGTAACTATAGAAGAAAATACATGTTTCATAGAGAAGTAAAAGTAAGAATTGAAGTAGATTCCTGATTAGAAACTGTGTGTTCAAGCAACAAATATAAAATAAAAACAAAACAAAACCTGTCATCCAAGAATTCTAGTTTAATAGAAATACCTTTCATAAATAAATATATATATTTTTTGAAATAGAATATGTGAAATAACTAATCACTAGTATGCATGCATCTGACAACAATGTGAAAATCCAGTATGCTGAAGATTATAAAATATTGATGAGAGATATTAAATAAGACTAAATATGTATAAATGGATAATATTTATTATTTAGAAGAATAAATCTCGTTGAGATGTAAATTCTTCTCAAATTAATCTACAGATTTGATGCTATCCCAATCAAAATCCCAATGGCTTTTTTATTTGTAAAAATTAAACCTATTATAAAATTCATATGAAAAGACAAAGGACCCAAAATAGCACATCAAAGAAAAACAAAAATGGAAAAGCAAAGATTGGTGAACATGCATCCATTGTAATAGAAATGACACAAAAGAAACACAGACAGAAATAGGAACAACAACAAAAAATAAAAATAAAGCAAGCATTGACGAACCTATGAGAACACTTCAGGAGCCAAAAATACATACATGTATTATACCTAACAAAGTCATAGAACTAAGATTGCCTTGTTTTGGGACTATAGCAAAAGTTATAAGACAACATAGTTTAAAGATAGATAAAGTTGTCAGTGGAATAGGACAGAGTCCAGAAATATACACTGTTGGGGCTCAGAAATGGATACTCCAAAATATGGCACTTTCACATGCTGAACCAAAATCTCAAGGTCTCTAAGAACTCTCCCCTACTCCTGTCTCTCAATCTTCTATCAATTTCTAAATGCAGGATGAAATTATTCTCTAAAATTCTTTATGTATGTAACATCTATACCCATCAAAGAAAACAGTTACGTCTGACCTCTTCTCTGAGTTTTCCTTAGCTGAATGAACTCAGGTAGCAGGAAGAAAGACTGAAATCTCTCAGTGCACATGGACAGACTTTTGTCACAAACCATTCTCTGCTCTGTGGGCCCAACAGATTTTGTCCCAGGCCACTGTATGTTATTCAAGCCCACTGAATTTCCCTAAAAATTATTTATTACCCCCGTAAAATTATCCACACTTATCCATCCTGCTTTCCCCTAAAAAGTAGGACTTATAAACATTTGGACCCCATTGTGTGGCGAGGCAGTCACTATTTGATTCTCCATCATGCACCATAATAAATTTGTTTACCTCTTATCCTATTAATCTGCCTTTTTTCAGTTCATTTTTTTCAGTAAAACTTCCAAGGGTGAAAGGGAAGGTTTCCCTTGGCACCTGTAATTCACACATAAATATACAACCAGATTTTGACAAAGATGAAATAGAAGCTCAGTAGATGAAGGGCTGTCGTTTTACCGAAAAACTCTAGACCAAATGGTATTCATATGAAACAAGTATACTTAAATCTATACTTTGTATCATACACAGACATTTTATTAAATATAGATAATCATAAAATCAAAACCTATAAAATTTCTAAAAAAATACATGAGAAAACTGTGACCCCAGCTAGGCAATGATTTCCTTGGTAATGCACAAAAAGAAAAGTGTTTTGCCAAAATGTAAATAGTTTGCTCTATAAAACACACAAATATGAAAAGACAAACTATTCATTGGGTGAAAGTATTTACAAATTGTATGTCCCTCAAAAGGACATGTTTTCAGAATATAACAATAAGTTTTAAAGTTGAATTTAAAAATAAGGCAAAGATTTGAAAGAGACACTTGATCAAATAAAATATGCACAAGGAAAATAAACACACAAAAGTGTTCAATATTGTCACTTCTTAGGGAAATGTAGTATGACGCCACAAAGAGATCCTACTACACACTTACTAGCGTCATTAAATTAAAGAGACAAATCACACTAAGTGTTGGCAAAGATGTAGAATCTTCATATACCACTAGTGAGGATGTAAAATGGTATAATCACTTTGGACAAAGGCTGGCAGCTTTTGAAAAAGTTCAATATATATGTAAAATATGTTCTAGCTATTCCAATCTGAGGTATTTACTCAGGAGAAAAAAAAAGAAAATGTCTATAGAGGCTTATATGTGAAGGTTCATTAGAGTTTATTTGCAATAGCTAAAATCTGGATACAAATAAATGCTCATCAAAATAAATATAGTGCAGTTTATCTATGCAATCAAATATTAATGAATGCCTTTGCAAATTTGGACTATTATAACAAAATACCATAAACTGGGGACTTATAAACAACAGAAATTTATTTCTCACAGTTCTGGAATCTGGGAAGTTCAAGATTCAGGTGTCAGCAGATTTAGTGCCTGGTAAGTCTCCATTCTCTGGTTCTTAGAGTGGCACCTTCTTGCAGTGTCCTCACATGGAAGAGACCAGCTAACTCTGTGAGGGTTCTTTTCCAAGGGCACAAAACCCATTCATGAAGGCCACACTCTCATGACCTAATCATATCTCAAAGGCTTTACCTCCTAATACCATCACCTTGGGGGTCAGGATTTTAACACATGAATTTTGGGATGAACACCAACATTCAGAAACATTTAGCAATAAAAAAAAATGCATGAATTATTGACACATGCTATAACATGGGTCTCAAAATAATTATGTTAAGTGAAGAAATACATACTATATAATTCCAGAAATCAAATCAGTGATTGTCAGAACATGATGGAGAGGGTAATTGAGGGAACAGCAGGGTAGGATTATGAAGGGGTACGAGAAAATAGGGTATGATAATTTATTTATTTTCTTTATTGCAGTGACAGTTTCACACGTGTTTCATCCATCACAAATTGCACACACAGACACACAAACACAGACACACACGTATTTCCTGAGTCCAGAACTTGTACTCTACCCACTCTGCTCTGCTAACATTTTAAATCTGCAAAGATGCCGTCTTTCCCAGCTGCATTCCTCCCTAATGGAAGCTATGTTGAAGTCAATATCCAGAGAGAGTAGTTATTTTCTAAAGGGAAGCTTATGTGATTTCCCATTGCTTAGTTTCCATTATTGAGTTGAGAAGCAAAGTTGTCACTCACAGCCTGAAATATCTGGAAACCCACTTCATTTAAATCAGTGCGTGAATTTCCGCAAGAGTTTTACTAGAGGGAAATGCACTCTTTTGGTTAGAACTATTATTTACCGCTTCCCTGGCACCACTCCAAATCCTGTGTTTTTCTGCTTTCCATGATGGCCAAGTGCTGTACAGAAAGAGTCTGAACAGTCTCCTCCCTAATCTATAGGTATATGTTAGCATGTTTAGAGAAAGTGATTGAGAGGTTCAACTTACTTTTAATTGCAAAAGGATACTTCCAGGATTTAGAAGACAGAATTCATTAAGACAGAAGGAGAACTCAGGTAGGTAGGATGATTCCTGACAACTCTGGCCCTTGCTCCCTGAATGTGAACAGGACTGTGAGACATCACTCCTATAAAACTCTGTTTATATTTAAATGAATTTTTTGTGGATGTGAATAAGGTTATTAATCAGTTGACTTTAGGATAATCAAAAAGGGGATAATTAGTGTGGGTTTGAACTAATTATATGGACCCTTAAATCTTGGTCAGCAGATCAGAGATAGAAAAGTCAAAGATTAGAAGTAACAGAGCAGTTCTCTCCTGGCTTTGAAGGCACAAATACCGCATTATGGAGAGGGCCATGAGGCAGAAATGGTGGGTATCCACTAAGAGGCAGAAACAGCCCCTGCTTCATATCCAGCAATAAAATGGGACTATCAGTCCCAGTTGTAGGAAATAGAATTTTATAAACCAACTCTATGAGCTTGGAGGAGAATCCTGAGCTTCAAATGAAAACATAGCCCTAGATGACACCACAATTTCAACTATGTAAGACCCTGAGCAGAGAATCCAGTCTTGAAATGCCAGACCACAGACTCATGGAATCTATGAGATAAAAAATTTGAATTGTCTTAAGCTGCCAAGATTGTGATTAATTTTATATAGCAATAGGAAACTAATAAAAAATGGTGTTTAAACTACAATAGTAATAAGCTGTGACCATATGACCTATCTCAAGGTATTATCATGTCGAGTGCCCCCTTGGATCTCCTTGAGGTATGGCAAGACTCATTGTCAAAATATTACAAATAATGACCCTTATATATTTAGTTATATATGGCTAAATTTAACTTAATTTGTTAATACTGGAATCAGCAGGGCAAAAAACAAAACAACTGATTTAATGAGGATATAAACAAAGAACAAAGAATAGTGGAATGAGACAATAGTCAATGAAATGCAAAACTGGCTAGTCTCCTAGAAGGTAATTAAACCATAACCTTCGGAGATACCTTCTCTACCAGATGAAGAATCATTTTCACATTATCAATTCTCCAGAAATTAACCAGTAATGCAGAGTTTGTTTTCTAAACAATAGTAAATTGGAAGTAAAAAAAAAAAAAATGGACTCCTCTAGTTCATAACCCTAAGGAGATTTTACTAGGCAGTGTTCTAATATGGCATTGAAATGGCAGGCAAACCCTTTTCTCCTTGATTTCTATGTTTTGAATATGTCTTATTAGTGGATACTTTGCTTGTGGGATAAAGTGATGACTAAGAGCTTTCCCACTAAGATTATAGGCCTGTGTATTATTATTGTTCTGAGTATTAAAGTGACTGCAGATTTACTGTAAGTCAAAAGAAGTCTAGGAATATTCAGAACTTGTAATAATAAATAACATAATTTACTATGTTACAATCTACTTGTGATAACTAAATACAAATTGTATTTCAATAAAAACTCTTCTGAAATTAATATGTGTACTTAATAAATATATATTAGTAACAACAATAAAGACTTTCTATTTAATTTTTGATTTGAATGAAAATTTGTAGAAAAGTGATGCACCATACTACTTGTCTTAGAATTGTGGTGAAGAATCTTGACCCCTTTAATATTTTAAGATTTCTTTCAGTTAACTCATCAATTCTTTCAAGAGCTGTTGTCTCGACTCATTCAATGTCTTGATAACTTCAATTTTCCTCCACTTATTGTGATACCACAATCAAAGTTTAGGTTCAATTCAGTCATATTTCTCTAAGAAAGCTGCCATCAAAGAGTTCATTGAAAAACTTCATCAAAACTAAATAAAAATCTGTTGTTAACCGATTTCCCTTCTTTGCTCCTATAATATATTGTACTTATCTCCATGAGGATATAAGAGTACTTGCATTTTACTGTTTTGTAATTGTTTCCTCGGATATTTCCTGAAAGTAAGGAAATATAAATTACTTTTTTTAATTCACAGAATTCACCAGAACATTGTTACCTACCAGGCATTCATTAAATGAATAGAAGTAATTAAAAAGAAAAGCGAAAGAAAAAATCTTACATTTGGTGAGTGATTTTTCGCCATGCCTATGAGGAAAACAATTCCTTGAGAAGATTGGAACACCCAACATTGAACTACCTAGATTTTGGATTTTGGTTTAGGTTGTCTTAAACTTGTGAAGCTTCTCTAGTTTGCTTTGTTTTTCCTAGTCTTTCTTTTCTTCTGGTCTTAGCACTCTGGAAATCAAAGGCATATACTTAAGCCATGCTTATGGAATGAAATACAATTACTTAATTTCCTTTTTGTTTCTTAAATCAACATTGTCATTTGTCATTTTAACTCAGCCTAACCCAAATTGATGTATATTTTATACCTATAGTTTAAATACTATAAATGAACAATAGATGCCTGTGTATTCAAATAGAAATCATTAAATAGTGTAAACAAGTTAACTAGCTCAATAATGACAAGTTGCTTAGCACAAAGAATGTAGTGTAGAAATTGCAAAGCTTTGTCTTTGTTTACATGTATGAATTAATATTTTAAAGTGTGTTCTTGGAGGATTTTGAACCAGTGTTCCTTTTTAAGCCCCTTTCACCTTGGACTAAATGAGAGCATCGTCCCTAATATTGCTTTGCTCTTCTCTATTTTCTGTTGAGTGAATAAGCCTACCCTTTTTCAAATATGATTACCCTCTTCTTCAGTTTTACTATTCCTGTGGAATTAGATCTCCTTATCAAGTACAGCAGTTCAATAATAGCTTTCCTTAAATAGGTACATGAAGGTCAACTTGAGACTTCCTTCTCCACAGAGATCAAAAAAAGGTATGAAATGCCATTACAGCCTAAATTCTGTTTGACTCTAACCAAGCAGAAGGTATTTTTATAAATAAATCTAGGTTTACAACAGATGGCTTAGCACAAGCAAAAAAGAAAATCAATAAGAAAAGTGAAAAAATGTATCAGTCAATGAATATTAACAGCTTAATATTAAAAGGATCATATGAATTCATAGCAACTATATATACTATTATTTCAGAACCCTTATGTTTAATAAAGAAGAATATATTATTGTCATATGTAGTGCAGTTGGCTCTTTCGGTAGATGCTTATCTCTAACATCTGTTTTCATACAATTTAAACTAAAGCAATTTACAGACATGACTATAAATAAACAGCATGTTTATATGTCCGCATATTTTCTAAGCCCTGTAAATACATCATTTATTGCTCTTACAACTATCAGAATGCCAAGAGTTTTCAGCTCTACCACCTGCAATAGAATTTGTGTAAAATAACCTTTATAATTTCCCAGATGGTAAGATAGAGAAGTCTTTTACACATGTTTATGAATTTTTATGGCCTCTGATGTTTTTCTTTAGAAACGGATTGAATTTTTATCTTTGTATTGAATATCTTAATGCCAACAAAGAGCTTAAAGGTAGAAAAGCTCCCTAGAAAGTGCATTAGAATTCAATTATTTTCAGTCTCTATTTATAAGTTATGATAAGCTTTAGGTAAAAATACAATGTGTTAGCTGGTCATATATTTCTGCTAAACTGAATTTCATATTGGAATGACTGCTTTCATTAATTTTGTGAAGATGATTGCAGTCACATTCTGTCTTTTTCGTATTCCTTGTTTGTCTCATATAATTAAACTTAACTGAAACTTGACTCTGTCTCTGAAAACACCTTTGACATGAAAACCCCACAGTGAAATGTATGTTATTGGACTGTAGAGCCATGATTAAGTCATCGGTCAGACAGGTAATACCTAACCTCAACAATGCAGCCAGGGCAACACATTTCAGATCTATCAGATTATCCTCACTGCTTTCTCAGAGCCTACCAGTCATTTCCTAAATTATTCAAGCACAAGTCCTCAGACTATGATCAGATGCTCTGTCCCTCTCTAAACTCACTGACTGATCTCTACCTTCCTTTTTCAATTATACCCACAAGAGTGCCTGAGTCTTCGAACTTGCTGTGTGTGTGGTTTTTGTTTTACTTTTTTAGTTTTCGTGAGTGTGTGTGTTTTTTGTTTGTTTGTTTGTTTGTTTGCACTAGAATGCTCATCTCAGGCACATGACAAAACCCATGGCTGGATACATCACCTGATCTTTTGGGACTTAACTGTAATATCACATTCTCTATGAGGGCTTCTCTGTCCACTACCCTACCTAAAAATGCAATTTCTTTCTCAACATGTTATTTAATCCTTTGCTGCTTTATATTTCCCTATCGTTTATTATTTAACATAGTGTGTGTATGTATGTATGTTTCTTAATTATAGTGTTTAATTTATCTCTGTCCACTTGAATGTAAGCTCCAGGAAAGCAGGAATATTTGATTTGTTTACAAGAATAACTACTACATGATAGGACTTATTAAAATACTTATTAAATGAACTAATCAATGGTTGTATAGTGTATTACCTAGTGTGTTCTTATTTATAAGAGTGTATAGAGGTAATCCTTAAAATATTTTAATACAAATACCTGTGTATATTAAGCTAGAGAAATTAAGCTAGAGAGATGCATCAACAAGAGTGCCTAAGATGCATCAGTAAATACATTGTCCTTTGGTTTTTGAATAAATATAATAAAATGTCAAGTACAAAAGCAGGAGAGTAATTCATCATTAGTTGGTAACGCATTAATAAAAAGTTGATTTTCTAATTTTGATTCTTCTACTTTGATTTAGATTGATTTTATATAATGGAAAGAAAATCATCTAATGGATAAATATTTTCTTTTGCCTTTGCTTATATAATAATATTAAATTTGCTGTCCAGCTAAATATAAACATGTTGAAAATATTTTATTTTCTTCAGCTACATATAAAATTTTATTATAGCCTAACCATCTTTTAAAATTATAACAGCATTTTCTTCCCTTTATTTATGATTTCTAGAATCTAGAATTTATCCTGATTTTTAATAAACTTCTATGTATTTCAGCTACTAGAGAAACCCTGAAGAAAATAAATTTAATACAGTTTTTATTTTCTTTGTTTATTAAAGGAAGATTAAAATTTGACATGACTGAGTGAAGGAGAAATTATTGAAGAATCTAACAGTAGACTGTTTTTTTCTTTGCAGTGGCACAATTATAGCTAAGTGCACAATTACAACTAACTCAGACTCAAGTGACCCTCCTGCCTCAGCCTCCGAAGTAGCTAGGACTTCAAGTGTGTGTCACCACACCCAGCTATTTCTTTTTAATTTTTATTTTTTTGAAGTGTCAAGGTGTGACTATATTGTTCAGCCTAGTCTCAAATTCCTAGCCTCAAGCCATCTTCCCTCCTTAGCCTCTCACAGCATTGGGATTACCATTGCACTGGGCCTAAGCACAGACTTTTAAATATAGCATAGCCTATGTACATAATCTAGCCTGACATCCTTCATGAAAAGAAAACAATCTGCGGCCCATAAATAAGAAAACTTGTAATAGCAGATGTGTGTCTAAATCAAGGGTATTTTGATATCTTGGTTCTGCACCTTTTTTATCTGATATAAAAGGTAAAATAAGGGACTTAGAGAAATGGTTCCCTAAATTAGTCATATTCAATACTTAGAAAGAGGTTAAAGTTTTGTTTGTTTGTTTGTAGTATGAAGTCTTAGAGCAGAGTAAAAGCCATTAAAGGTTTTAGAAAATTAGCTAAAGTTTTGATAACACAACAAATAATTAGATTAATTTCAGGAGCTGCCCAAAGGACTAGTTTCTGTCTTGCCAGTCTCACAGTGCTACAACACTTGGCATATTCTAGTTGTCTTGGAGGCAGTGACAACAAAGATGATGGTTTGATCTAGCTAGCAACTAGCTGCCATCCTCCCACCCCTGCAAGCTTAGCACAGAGAAAACAGGTAAACACCAAAAGAAATGAGATTCCAGCTTCACTCCAGGAAGAAAAGAGTTGTACAGGGTATCAAATGCCACAACTTTTCTGGGGGCTGACTGAAGAAGTGTTCTGAGTTCTTGTCTTGGAGCACCGACAGGACCCAGCATACTGCAGACCCATGAGGGTCAACAAGAACAAAGAAAGTGGGTTTGAGTAGCACAAAGGTTGGAGAAGCCTGAAAATCCCTGAACAGGCTGATTGGTGAAGACCTTATCCTCTATGAGGCCAGGCTGTGAAGACTGGTGGAGATGACTTCTTGTCTAACGTGTAGACAACAGCACAGAGAGTCAAGGATAAAGAAGGAAGAGGGAAATATGTTTTAAATAAGGGAACAAAACAAATATCCAGAAACTAACTTTAGCAAAGGGAGGTGTATAATTTACCTAAGAGAAAATTGAAAATAACTCTCATAAGATGTTTACTGAGGACAAGAGAAAATGTATGAACAAAGTAGAAATTTTTAACAAAGAGAAAATATTAAAAGTATAAAATGGAAATCATGGAGGTGAAAAATACAATATCTGAATTGAAAAGAAATCTGTAGAGGGTTTCAACAGCAGACTAGGTCAAGCACTAGAAAGGACCTGTGAAGCTGAAAATAGATTACTGCAGAAAGAGTGAAGAAAGATTAAAAACTTTATGGGACACCATTAAATATATATAAACACACACACACATAAAATGGTAGTGCTAGAGGGAAAAAGAAGTTACAAGAAAGATTATCCAAAAAAAAATAATAACTGGAAACTTACCAAATTTGGGGAAAAAAATAGACATTCAGGCAATTTAGGAAGCCCAAAGAAACTCAAATAAAATAAACTCGAAGAAATATACACTGAGCCACATTGAAATCAAATTGTTAAAAATTTAAAGCAAAGAAAAAATTCTGAAATTAGCAGAAAAATGTGACTTGTCACATACAAGGGATACCCTTCCCCTCATAAGACTACCAGCAGAATGTTTATCAGCAACCTCAGAGGACAGACAGGATTGGGATGATATGCAGAGGTTCCCTTTTATCCATGATCTTGTTTTTCACTGTTTGTCTTACACATGGTCAACCTCCATTTGAAAATATTACAGTCTACTGATAGACACAGGAAGACCACAATCACATAACATTTATCACAGTATAACATTTTATTTAATTGTTCTATTTTATTATTAATTACTGTGCAGAATATATACATTAAATTTTATCATAAGTGTGTATGTATAGAAAGAAAACATGATATTTACAGGGTTTGGTACTATCTTCAGTTTCAGGTATCCACAGGATGTTGTGATACCTCTCCCCAGTGAATAAGGGGAAACTACTACATTCAAAGAACTAAAAGAACAAAAACAGCCAAACCAGAATACTATATCTGGCAAAACTGTAATTAATAAGCGAAGGAGAGATGAAAACTTTGTCAGGCAAACTAAAGCTGAGGGAATTGGTCATTAGATATGCCTTATAAGAAGTACTAAAGAGAATTCTTTTTTTTTTTTTTTTTTATTTTACTTTAAGTTCCAGGGTACATGTGCAGAATGTGCACATTTCTTACATAGGTGTACATGTACCATTGAGGTTTGCTGCACCTATCAAGCCATCATCTAGGTTTTAAGCCCCACATGCATTAGGCATTTTTCCTAATGCTTTCCCTCCCCTTCTCCTCTGCTCCCCAACAGGCCCCACTGTGTGGTGTTCTCCCCATGTGTTCTCATTATTCAACTCCCACTTCTGAATGAGAACATGAGGTGTTTGGTTTTCTGTTGCTTTGTTAGTTTGCTGAGAATGATGGCTTCCACCTTCATCCATTTCCCTGCAAAGGACGTAATCTAATTCTTTTTTATGGCTACATAGTATTCCATGGTGTATATGTGCCACATTTTCTTTATCTAGTCTGTCATTAATGGGCATTTGGGTTGGTTCCAAGTCTTTGCTATTGGGAATAGTGCTGCAATAAACATATGTTTGCAAGTGTTTTTATTGCAGAATGATTTATAATCCTTTGGGTATGTACCTAGTAATGGGATTGCTGGATCAAATGGTATTTCTGGTTCTAGATCCTTGAGGAATCACCACAGTGTCTTCCACAATGGTTGAACCAATTTACTCTCCCACAAACCATGTAAAAGGATTCCTATTTCTCCACAGCCTTGCCAGCATCTATTGTTTCCTGATTTTTAATAATCACCATTCAGACTGGCGGGAGATGGTATCTCATTGTGGTTTTGACTTGCATTTCTTTAATGCCCAGTGATGATGAACTTTTTTCATGTTTCTTGGCCACTTATATGTCTTCTTTTGAGAAGTGTCTGCTCTTATCCTTTGCCCACTTTTTGATGGTTTTTTTTTTTCTTTTAAATATGTTTAAGTTTCTTGTAGATTCTGGATATTAGACCTTTGTTAGAAAGGTAGATTGCAAAAATTTTCACCCATTCTGCACGTTGCCTTTTCACTCTGATGCTAATTTCTTTTGCTGTGCATGCAGAGCTCTTTAGTTTAATTACATCCCATTGGTCAATTTTGACATTTGTTGAAATTGCTTTTGGTGTTTTAGTCATAAACTGGCTAGCCATATGCAGAAAACTGAAACTGGACCCCGTCCTTACACCTCATACAAAAATTAACTCAAGGTGGATTAAAGAATTAAATTTAAAACCCAAAACCATAAAAACCCTAGGATAAAAAATAGGCAGTACCATTCAGGAGATTGGCATGGTCAAAGGGAGTTCTTTAAGTTGAAAAAAATGATGCTAACGAGCAACATGATGGAATAAAAAAGGATAAAACTCTGGCCGGGCGCGGTGGCTCAAGCCTGTAATCCCAGCACTTTGGGAGGCCGAGGCGGGTGGATCGCGAGGTCAAGAGATCGAGACCATCCTGGTCAACATGGTGAAACCCCGTCTCTACTAAAAATACAGAAAAAAATTAGCTGGGCATGGTGGCGCTTGCCTGTAATCCCAGCGACTCAAGGGGCTGAGGCAGGAGAATTGCCTGAACCCAGGAGACGGAGGTTGCGGTGAGCCAAGATCGCGCCATTGCACTCCAGCCTGGGTAGTAAGAGGGAAACTCCGTCTCAACAACAAAAAATAATAAAAATAAAAAAGGATAAAACTCATGGGTAAAATTAAATATAAAGATAAATATGGAATGCTACATAACTAATGTGGCATGTAAATCACTTTTAGAGCCAGTGTAAAATTTGGAAGACAAAAGTATTAAAAATAGCTATAATTAAAAAGAAAAACTAATGGTATATAATATAAATGAATGTAATTTTGTCAGCAGTAATGTAAAGTATATGAATAAGACAATTAAACATAAAATTTTTGTATACAAGCTTATCAGATTAAAATGAACTGTTTAAAATATAAGATACTTTGTGTAAGCCCCACATTAACTACAAATAAAACACCTATAGAAGATACACAATGGAAAAAGAGAAAAGAAAACATACCAATACAAACACACACACACACACACACACACACACACAAAACAGAGAGAAAAAAGAAGGAACAAAAAATAAAAAAAGAGAAACAAATTAACAAAAATAGTAATTACCTATCAGTAATTATTTTAAGTGTAAATGGATTAGACCCCCCCATCATAAAGTATAGGATGCTTGCTACATTGCTTATGTTTCTTATAGATTCTAGATCTCTGTTGGATGCATAATTTATGAATATTTTCTCCCATTCTGTAGATTGATAGTTTGTTTTGCTGTGCAGAATCTCATCAGTTTAATTAGGTCCCACTTGTCAATTTTTGTTTTTGTTGCAATTGCTTTTAGGGACTTAACCAAAAATTATTTGTTAATGCTGATGTCAAGAATGGTATTTTCTATGTTTTCTTCTTGAATATTTATAATTTAAGGTTTTACATTGAAATCTTTTATCCATCTTGAGTTAATTTTTGTATATGTTGAAAGGTAAGAGTCTAGTTTTACTCTTCTGCATGTGGCTAGCTAATCATCACAGCACCCTTTATTGAATAGGATATCTTTTCCCTATTGCTTGTTTTTGTCAACCTTCTCAAAGATCTGATGTGTGGCTTATTTCTAGCATCTCTATTCTGCTCCATTGGTCTATGTGTCTGTTTTTATACCAGTACCATGCTGTTTCGGTTACCGTACCCTTATAGTGGGGTTTGAAGTCAGGTAGTGTGACGCTTCCAGTTTTGTTCTTTTTGTTCAGGATTGCTTTGGTTATGTGGATTCCTTTTTGTTACATAGGAAATTTAGAATAGATTTTCCTAATTCTTTGAAGAATGATGTTGGCAGTTTGATAGGGATAGTGCTGAATCTGTAAATTTCTTTGGGCAGTGTGGACATTTTAATGATGTTAATTCTTTCAATCCATGAGCATGAAATGTTTTTCCATCTATTTGTGTCATCTCTGATTTCTTTCAGCAGTGTTTCATCATCCTCTTTGTAGGGATCTTCAACCACCTTGGTTTGCTGATTTCTCCACTAAAAAATGGGCAAAGGACCAGGTGCTGTGTCTCACATCTGGAACCCCAGCACTATGGGAGGCTAAAGATAGTGGATCATATGGGGTCAGGAGTTTGAGACCAGCCTGGCCACCACGACAAAACCCCATCTCTACTAAAAATACAAAAATTAGCCAAGTGTGGTGGCAGAAGCCCGTAATCCCAGCTACTTGGGAGGCTGAGGCATGAGAATTGCTTGAACCTGGGAGGCAAAAGTTGCAGTGAGCCAAGATTGTGCCATAGCACTTCAGCCAGGGTGACAGAGCATTACTCCGTCTAAAAAAAAAAAATGGGCAAAGGGCATGAACAAACACTTCTCAAAAGAAGATATGATATACAAGTGGCCAATAAACATATGTAAACCATGCTCATACTAATTAATCATCAAAGAAATGCAAATAAAAATCACAATGAGATACCATGTCACACAAGTCAGCATGGTTGTTACTAAAAAGTAGAACACACATATACCACACACACAGAGAGAGAGAGAGAGAGAGAGAGAGAGAGAGAGAGAGAGAGATAACGGTGGGGCTACAGAGAAGAGAAAAGGGAATACTTATACACTGTAGGTGGAAACGCAATTTAGCTGCTGTAGAATGCGGTTTAGAGATGTCTCAAATAACTTAAAACAGAGCTACCATTCAACCTAGCAATTTCATTATTGGGTATATAACCAAAGGAAAATATACCATTATACCCAAAGACACATACACTTGTATGTTCATCACCTTGATATTTATAAAAGCAAAGACATGAAATCAACCTAGATTCCTATCAATGGTAAATTGAAGAAAGAAAATATTTTACATATATACCATATAATACTATGCATCCATAAACAAGAACAAAATCACATTCTCTGCATCCACAAGTATGGAGCTAGAGGCTATCATCATAAGCAAACTAACGCAGGGAGAGAAAACCAAGTAGCATATGTTCTCACTTATGAGAAGGACATCGTCATTGAGCACAAAGTAGAAACATAGGAAGAATCAAAACTGCAGACTACTTGAGGGGAGAGAAAAGGAGGGGGCATGTTTTTTGGGTGCAATCGGTTTTTTGGGTGCAATATTCCCTGAAACAAACCAGCAAATGTGTAGAAGGGAATCTGTAGTAAATAGAAGGGAATATCTGCTCCAGGATAGAGCACATGTTCAGTAACAAAACAAGTCTTAATATATTTATACAATCTGAAGTCATACCAAGTTATCTTTTCTAACCAAAATTGAATTCTACTAGACATCAATAATATAAGGAGAACTGGAAACTTTAAAGTAGGTAGAAATTAAGCAATACATCCTCACTCCTGAATAATCAATGAGTCAAAGAAAAATCAAAAGAGAAACAAGAAAATAACTTGTAACAAATAAAAATAACAAAACAACAAAACTTATGAGGTGCAGCAAAAGCAGACTACAAGAAACATTTATAGTGATGTATATACACTGAAAAATAGGAAAGATGTTACGTAAGCAATCTAACTTTACACTTCAAGGAATTAGAAAAAGAAGAACAAAGTATTCACAAATCTAACAAATGGAAGGAAATAAATTATAACAGAAACAAAGGACAAAGAGAGTAGAAAAAAATCAACAAAATGAAGACTGTTTTTGAAAAAGATAAATTGACAACCCTTTTTCTAGACTAACTGGAGTCAAAGACTCAAGTAAAGTCAGAAATAAGGGAGGAATATTCAGTCATTATAACTGATGTCACAAAATCTAAAGAAATGATCATAAGATACACTTAGGAACAAGTATACACCAAAAAAACTAGATAATCTAAAAGGAATAGATAGACTTTTAAAACATACAGCATACCAAAACTAAATTATCAACATATAGAAAGCTTGAAAGACCTGTAAATAGGATGAAGTTTAAATTGGTAATAAACAAACTCCCATTTTTAAAAAGCCCAGGACCAAATAGCATCGCTGGCAAATCCCACCTAACATTTAAAGATTTTCAACCCTTACTGTTTGAGGATTGTTTTTGAACAATCTCAAACTGTTCCAAAAATTCAGGAGGAGGGAACACTTTCAAGCTAAATTTATGAGGCCTGCATTACCCTGACACCAAAGCCTGACAAAGACACTACTAGAAAATAAAACAGTGTGTCAATATCCCTGATAATTATACACGTAAAAGTTCTTGACAAAATACTAGAAAATGGAATTCAACAGCCTCTTGAAAGGATTATACTCCATCACCAAGTAAGATATATGCCTATAATGCAAAGATGGTTCAACATAAAAAAATTAGCTAATGTGATACACCACATTAACAGATTGAAAGATAAAAATTATATAATAATGTCAATAGATACAAAAAAGTATTTGATAACATTTACCACCTTTTTATGGTAAAATATTTCAACAAAACTAGGACTGGGAGAAAATTACCTCAACATAATGACGACCAAATTGACAATCCTACAGCTAACATTTTACTCAATAATGAAAAGTTGAAAGGCTTTTCTCTGAGATCACAAACAAGTCAAGAATGCCCACTGTCACCACTTCTATTCAACATAGTACTGAAAGTCTTATCCAGAGTAATTAAACAGGAACATGAAAGAAAAGCTAGCAAATCAAATAGGGTTGTGAAATTGTCTCTTTACACATGACATGATCTTGTATATAGAAATAACTCGACCCCATTTAAAAACTTTTAGAAATAATAAGTGAATTAAGAGAATTTGCAAGATATAGATTCAATATTTAGATATCAATTGTATTTATATATACTAACAACAAACTATCTGAAAAGGAAACAATAGCATAAAAAAGTATAATTAGGAATAAACTTAATGAGCAACTTACAAACTAAAAACAAGGAAACTGATGAAAAGACAATCCAAAGATATGGAAAGACATATTCACGAATTGGAATTTTTTATGTTGTAAAATTGCCCACGGTAACAGAAGCAATTTATGTATTTAGTGCCATCCTTATCCAAATCACAATAGCAATTTTTTAATTTATGTTAAAAAATCCTAAGTTCATATGAAACCACAAAGGACCCTAAATAGCCAAATAAGTCTTAAGAAAGAACAGCAAAACTGGAGGGTCACATTACCTGATTTCAAGCAATACAAAACTACAGCAATTAAAACAATATGATACTGGCATAAAGAGAGAGACACAGGTCAGTGCAACAGAATAAAGATACCAGAAATAAATCCACATATATACTGACAATTAAATTTTATCAAAGTTGCCAAGAGTACACAATGCATATAGGATAGTCAGTTGAACACATGGCGTTGGGATAACCGGAAATCCATATGCAAAAGAAAAATGTTAAACTTTATATTACATTACAAAAAAATACATTCAAAATCAAGACAAACATGAAATACGAAACTGTAAAACTTATAGAAGTAAACATAGCATAAAAACTTTATGACATTGGTTTTGGCATTGCTATGACCTCACATCTATTAAGATAGCTTTAATCAAAACAACAAAGGACCAGTGTTAATGAGGATTTAACGAAACTGGAGACCTTGTATACTGCTGGTGAAAACACAAAATACTTTGGCCACTACTTAAAATAGCATGGAGGCTTCTCAAAAAATTAAAAATGTAACTACTATATAATTCAACAATTCCATTTCTTATGGGTACTAATCCAAAAAAATTGAAATCAAAATCTTCAAGAGCTGTTAGCATTCCCATATTTCTTGCAGCACTATTGGCTATATGTGAAAGCAATCTAAATATCCTTTGATGGATGAATGGTAACATATATAAGAAATATTATTCAGCCTTAAAAAAGAAAGAAATTCTGTAATATGTGACAACATGAAGAACCTGGTGGACATTATGTGAAGTGGAATAGGTTAGTCACCAAGGGACAGATGTTGCATGATTCCACTTATACAAGATACCAAAAGTAGTTAAACTTATAGAATCAAGGAGTGGAATGGTGGTTGATAGGCTGAGAGGGGGAAATTTATTAATGTTATAAAATAATAATTATACAATATAAATAAGTTATTGAGGTCTTCTGAACAACATTGTCTTGATAGTTAACATTATTTCATACACTTAAAATTTATTGGGGCATAGCTATCATATTGTATTTTTACCACAATGAAATCATTTTTTTTAAGATTTATATTGACTATACAGATTTATATGTCTAATTATAGTAAAGTGAGAGCATATTGATCTATTGATCCTGGCTTAATGAAAGTCTCATATGAAAGTATATAAAATGGAGAACTACATATATATGTATGTGTATGTATTGGTTTACATATCTAACATTTCAAAATTTGTAGACCTTTAGGTATACAACAAAGTAATTTATCTTCCTGAATAACATGGAAAGCCTCAGTAATTTTAATGGTGACAATAAGTTATTTGTACTTTTTTGGCAATATGGTTTTAGATTAATTTGAACTTAGCTATGTGTTGTTTTTCTGAAACACAAACGGTAGTTGATTCAATGAGTAGTCCCTCCATGTAGTTACTATTATAAATTTGAAAGTGGGCTTGTTTCATGTATTAGAATTATGTCTCTCTACAGGTTCCCTTTAGTTCACTTTAAAGGTTCCTACCAAACATATCTATGTTAACATCCTCTCAAGTTTCTGTCTAATGTGCTAAAATAATAGAAAAACTGGAAAATGAGGGATTTGTTTTATCTAGATTCATAGTACGTCTTGTGTGATCTTGCTAAAGGGACTACTCCAATTTTTTCATATTCTAGTGATTTCTCCCTTTTTATTAGTACATCCTTGAAAGATAAACATAGGAATATCACACAGATATTTACATATTTATTTTGTGGTCACCTATGGCGATGAGATAGATCCCTTCCCAATTAATAAGCTGAAAGTTTAGTCTGATAACACTGCACACCAAAAGAAATACACAGCAAAGTTTAGTGCTCATACAAGAAAAACCTAGGGAGAGGAGGACAGCCACATGTAAGTCCAGACTGGCTTGTGTGAGGTGTTTCAGTGGCTAGAGAGTACAACTAGGGTACCAGCGCCAAAGGGATCCCATGGGCATTCTTATGTGTTTGCCCAGATGTGAGGTAGAGGGGGAATGAAGAGCTGGGCATGAAAGCTGCCAGCGCCTGGGCACATCTGTAATCCTAGCACTTCGGTAGGCAGAAACGGTGGACTGCGTGACCTCAGGAGTTACAGGCCAGTTTGGGCAACATGGTGAAACATCATCTCTACAAAAAATATAAAATTATCCATGCATGGTGGCTCATGCCTGTAGTGCCAGCTACTTGGGTGACTGAGATGGCAGGATGGCCCGAGCCCAGGATTTGGTAGTTGCAGTGAGCCAAGACTATGCCACAGCACTACAGCCTGGGGACACAGTGAGATCCTGTCTTAAAAAAGAAGTTTGTCAGCATGAAATATTAGAAGTGGAGTCAGATATAGCAATCATATTAATATTTAAGGATGAATTACTTTAAGTTATGAAATAAACAAAAAATTATTGTACTTACCTGTTTCCTGTCTGTAAATCAGTAAGTATATTTTACAAAATGAAGTAAGATAAAACCAAGATCTCTATTTATTAGCAAATTACACATATACTTCATTCTATATCCAAGTATATTATGATGCCAAGAAAAAAAGAAGTTGGAGAAAAAACTGTTACAGATGTTGAAAACTAAGAAGCCACCTGAATGGGCTGTGAAGATAATCAACACAGCAAGTCAGACCGGATACAATTGAGTCTAATTGAAATTAATACAAGAGCTTTAAAGTTCATTCAAGAAACAGGGGTAGTGACTGACATTAGAACATATAATATGCCCAAGATGTAGAAGTTAAGAATCAAATAAACAGTGTGTTGCAATTTTCAATTCTGAAGGTAGGGAGCTCACTGATTTTCTAAAAAGAAGTGGAGGATACAAATGGTATATTCTTTAGGCAGCAAAATTCAAGGATGAAGTTTTCCTAATGACATGACTATTACAGTGTTTTTGTTTTGGTTTGTTTGACAACCTGCAAGTGTGTTTACTCAATTTCTCTATATTTGAAGCTGTCATCTTATAATATGAATGCATTTCCTGAAGACAGCTAACTCAATAGAATGCTGTTAGTTCCTGAATAATTCTTGACCTGGGTTTTTATATAAATTTGCCATTAAACATCAGTCAATATTATCCAACTTTTGATGGCATGAACACATTGTCTATAATCTGGCTACCACTAAATGGAAGAATTAGTAAGTTTCTTGACTTCAATGAAGTGTATGTTCTTGTCTATGGTGACCTCACTGAGTTTGGCAACCTTTAAACAGGCATCACAAATATTGTAATGCATTTCTCATATCAACTTTGCTTTAAATATATTAAATGTAGGCTAGGGAAATGATGAAAAGTTACTTAATGGGTACATTGTGTGTTATTCGAGTGATGGATATACACTAAAAGCCCTGGCTTCACCACCGTACAATGTATCCATGTAACAAAATTACACTTTTGTCCCATAAATTGATTCAGATAAATAGAAAAAATGTGGACCAGGATTAGATAATGTCTGCTTATTTGATTTCTGTCACTTTTTAAAGCATAGAAACAATCAGGGAAAAATTATTAAAAAAAAATCAGTACAGTCAGGGAAAAACAGAGTTTATGTAGTTATTGGTCATGATTTAGGGACAAAAAGCCTTGTCATCTGGTAAGTAGAAAATAAATGAAGACCATGATTTGAAATAATAAAGCATCCTATCTTTCAGAAATTAGATTACTATAATGAGGTAATGAATAAAATCCAATATTTTGTTTCAAGCAATTTGCTTTTGGAGTAGCCTGAAGCCAAAGAAAATTACCCTAGAATTTTTACACAATGCACATGAGTCCAGGTTCTCTAGCTTTCAGAGCTCACCCTTTGAATAATATGTAATAAACATTATATCCAAGCCTCCAAAATGGCTAAGTACAGAATTTTCTGTTTTTATTCACTTTTCCTTAGCATTACTGATTTCCATAATAAATTACTCACAAGTTTCAGAAGTCTGTCATACTTCTCTCCTCATTATATTTTATTAAAAACTGCTCCATATTTCTCACTTTACATCTTTCCTTTTTGTAACTAAGTTCTTTCATGTATGTCTTAGTCCATTTGTGCTGCTATAACAAAGTATCTGAGACTTGGTAATTTACAAACAATATGAACATATTTCTCTCAGCTCTGGAGGTTGAGAGGTCCACGATCAAGGTGCCAGAACAATTAGTGTTTGCTGAGAGCTGCTCTCTGCTTCTCAGATGGCACTTTATTGTTGCATCCTCAGGAGTGGGGAAACGCTGTTCTCACATGAGAAAGGGGACAGAAGGACAAGAGAATCCTCGCTTCAATTTCTGGCCACTTTTACAAGGGTGCTAAACCCATTAATGAGGGTAGATCCCTCATGACTTAATCACCTCCCTAAAGCCACACCTCATAAAAGTGTTGTATTGAGGATTAGGTTTCAATGTGAACTTTGGAGGGGACATCATCTGTCAAACCAGAACTCTGCCTTTTGCTTCAACCTAATTCCCTAATGTCTAGCATATTCTAAGCTGCAACACTATTGATAGAAAGTTTAGGAATACTATAAAGAAATTGCAGTGATGTCACAAAGTCCATTGTATTCACATGTATACACACTCACAGATAACTAGTATCATACTCCATATGAAGTATGTGTTTCTTATCCCCTTAATAGTATATTGTCAATATTTCTCACATTATTAAATATCGAGAAACATTATATTAACCCCTATAAATTATTCCATAACATGAAAACACCATAATTTAAAAAATTATTCTCCAATAGGAAAACTAAATATTTTCTTTATTATAACAAACACCAAGACATGTATTACATAGTTTTACATTTTTTTTAACTCTAACAATTTAGGAAAAATCCACTTTATGAAGAAATATCATAACAGGGGTATGCTGGGAAACTTTTTTGTTAACTGTGTTTTAATATTTAACTAATGCATTTGATATCACTAGTTTCAATCTACAAAAAAACCTAAAATTAGAAATCAAAACTATTGTAATTTTTTCAGAGTCCTTAATTGGTGGACTGGTTCTTCTTCACTTTTGTGTACAAAGAACACTAAGTGATAAGAAATAACTCGTTGGCCAGGCACAGTGGCTCACACCAGCACTCTGGGAGACTGAGGCAGGTGGATCACCAGGTCAGGAGTTCGAGACCAGTCTGACCAACATAGTGAAACCCCATCTCTCATGGTGTGCACCTGTAATCCCAGCTACTCCGGAGGCTGAGGCAGGAGAATTGTGTGAACCCGGGAGGCAGAGGTTGCAGTGAGCTGAGATCATGCCATTGGACTCCAGCCCAGGCAACAGTGAGAGACTCCATCTCAAAAAAAAAAGAAGAAATAATTTTATCTTAATAAGTATTTATACATAAAACGGAATAGCTCATCACCAAATCAAATGTACTTTTAAAATCTGTTCATTACTCTGACTATATTTATGCAAATAATATAATAATAAAAAATTTAACAGAAGCTTAGATATTGAAGATTTGTAATAAGCAGAAGAAACTGAGCCAGCGTTCCCATGCTTCCATCATTTGGTGGAGGAATCTGACTTTTCTATCTCTTGGTTTAGCATTCTTATTTTATTGTACCACCATGTAGATATCAAAAGTTTGGTTACATATGTAGATGTTTGACCAAAAACTAAATAATTCAAAATATCTGAGGAATATCTGGTGATTTCCTTAACTGTTTAAGAGTATGTTGTTTTTCTGCTATGTGTAAATTAGTATAAAATTTGTCTCATCTGAAATACTTTTTTTCTGAGTTTCATTATATTCAAAGAGTTACAACACTTGGGCAGAGAAGTTTCAATGACTGATGTGATCTGAAGCAGATTTTCTGAGGAAGTTCTCCTATTTCTCTAAATACTTTTTAAATTCCCTCTCTTTTTTTTCCATAACTGGTTTGTTTTACAAATATGCACATTTGTTCTTAGGAACATCATTGTCTAATTAATGTTATTTTGCAGTTACACTAGAATGTATTCCTTATAAAAATATTTAATTGCATTGCTTATTGTTATCAAGGAGTTTACAAATCGGACAAAATGAGTAAACTAAATGAGTAAATTTCACATTTTGAGTTAAGTTTACTGTGTGAAGATTTTTGAGTTTTCTTAATGGAAAAACAAAACATAAAATATCAGTTTGGTCTCTAGAATAAGATGGAATTTGTTGTGACAGTCATTTCAAAAAGGGTAAAAGCACAAAGTTCCAGGTGTTTGGTTAAAAAGAACTATTTCAAAAAAAGTCAAATGAAGTGCCAGAGTTTTTCTTGGAGCTTGCTTTGGCTGATGTAATTAAGAGATGATTTCCAGTGTACGCTGTCCATTTGAAAAGCAAATGTGGAAGAGGTTCTAAAGGAATATGATGGCACTGTGGGAAGGCTGGCTAGAGGTTAAACATGCTCAACATCACAAATCAGAAAAGACAAACCACATGAGATACTGTTTCAGTCTGGTGACAATGCTTTGTATCAAAAAAACAGACCATAACAGATGCAAAGATGTGAAGAAAGGGAACTTGTATGCATTGTTGCTAAGAATGTAAATTAGTATAGCAACCATATAGAACAGTATGGAGGTTCCTCAAAAAAACTAAAAGTAAAACAACCACATGATCCAGTAATTCCACTACTGGGTATCTATTCAAAAGAGGAAATCAATATACTGAAAGGATATGTGCTCTCCTATGTTTATTGCAACACTATTCACAATAGCCAAAATATGGAATCAACCTAAGGGTCCATCGATGGGTGAACGGATAAAGAGAATGTGGTTTATATACATACATAATAGAGTATTATTTAGCCATAAAAGAATGAAACCCTGTCGTCTGCAGCAACACAGATGGAATTGGTGGCCATTATGTTAAGTGAAATAAGCCAAGCATAGAAGAACAGATATCGCATGTTCTTCCTGAAGTGTGGGAGATAAAAAGGTGGAACTCATGAAGACAGAGAATAGAATGGTGCTTACCGGAAGCCTGAAAGAGTAGCAGGTAGTGGCAGAAAATGGGAAAAAGGAATATAAATATATTTATTACCAGTGAGGTGTACACTTAAATATAGTAAAATGGCAAATTTTAAAGGTATCTTTTACCTCAGTAAAAGCAACCTAAAATTTATGTAAAAGTATATGTGAAAACCACAGTAGTATTTTCCTTCTCGTTCTTGTATATGATGATAAATAAAAAAGAAACTACCAACATATTAAAAATTATAATGTCCCTTTTTTTCTTGCTTTTTCAGAATCGCATGGTAACATGCAATGTTTTATTTAAAAGAGTACAAAGTATACAAAGTATACAATCAGTTAGCTTGAACCCTGCACTTGGAGTTTGGAGAGAAATCTATAGTTTTGAATACGGAGGACATGGCTGGGTATAAGAAGAGCTTAAAAGGTTGTGGAATAACTGTATACCCTGTGACAAATGCTGATTTTAGCCAGAGTTTCTTTTGTTCGGAACACCAATAATGATACATACTATTGTCAGTCAACATTTTAAAATATAAAGTATTTTAGAGAAGAAATTATATGGCTCAGAAACTTCTGACATGGGAAAATGCGAGATTGCAGTATCAACTAGTTTAAATTGGAGAAGAGTAGGAAGGAGTGGGGAAGGATAAACAATTGCTGAGAATTATTGATGGAAGCCTGCTTACTTTCTTATGCTCACACATAAGAAGATGTAATTTGCACTGATGTTTTTATTGAGAAAAAACTATATGTTAGAAATATTATACTAACTAAAATTTATACTAATCGCTTAAGTCATGACAAAAACTGTAAATCATCAGTCCTGTTATCTACCCCTGTTTCACAGTGGCACAAATGCAGATTACCACAATTGGGTCAATTAGTGATCAATAAGAGAAAAATATATAGCTACATTAAAATCTCTCCCACACACACATACACACACAACTCACATCAGCGCCATGTCCAAAAATGAGATGATGTGTTTTTTGCTTTAGTAAATGCATTATTGCATTCTTTCAAGAACTTAAAAGGAGACAAAATTTGTCTCAAAGCCAGAATTATTGAGAAACTCTGTGCTCAATGTGGATATGCATATTAAGATTGAACTCCAAAGTTCTCAAAGTCTTTTATTTAACCTGATGTGTGTGTGTCTGTCTGTCTGAATTTTCTGTGTTATTTGAGATACGTTTTGATTCCTGATTCTTTATAGTAAATATTTACACTACTCACATAGTTTTATGGCATTCCATTTGATTGTACTGTTCAAAATAAGTAAAACCATTAGTTATAGTAAATTCCAATGTCATGTGAACTATAAGCAATTAGCTAGCATTCAGATTTTTATGTTATGGTAAGTGAATAGCACTATATACTCTTCAGTGACTCATTTTTTTGTGCTTGGTGAAAGGTGGACATCGAGAAGCATGCATATGTAAACCTCAACCCCTGACTTATTTTTTTGCCTTAATTTTCTTATAGAAAAATAAATCATTTCAGGTGTGTGAAGAGGTGAATTATAATGCTTGATTGCTACATAGAAAAGTCAATGGAAATAAATTTTCCAGGTCAGGGAGTCAAGTATAGCTTTTTATTTAAAATACTGAAAGACATTAAGAGCAAGAAAGACTGTGAGTCGTTTTTTTAATGAACCATGTATTACAAATGACATCTTCACAAAAGGGAGTAACTTTGTTGTCAATTCAAGAATCACCTTAAAAGTGAAACACTGAGCACTTAACCTTTACAAAAAGTATATAATGTAGAGGACATTTTTTTTTAAATATTTTTGTGAAATGCCAGCTTTAAAGTAACTATGCAAAATGCCAACCCGAAATGTTGGGTTAAATGACTTCACTAAACAATGTAACTCAGCGACATTTCCCTTTCATTTAATCACTAAACTAATGCATCACCAGATGCACAGCTAACATAAAATATCTAAACGTGTTGAAAATAATAATGATGAAATGTGAACTCATTCCTTAGTGTTGTTTACATCTGGAGAAGTAACATTAATGTTGCCTTTAAAAATGAATTGATTTATTGAAATATATGTTAGTTGGTTTTTTAAAAAAATTAATAGCGGAGAGTTTCTTGACACAATTCCTGTGAAATACCCCAAATAAAATGGTTAAATGCGGCAGTATTTGAAACACTTCCCCACCTTCTTCCTCCTCCCAGTTACTTTTCTCTGCCAAACACCAAGGAAACATGTTTGAGACTGGGGAGCCCCTGGTGCTTTACCAAGAGCAATGAGAGAAACTCTGATTTTGAAAATGTCCTTAATGTTCGCAGCCCCCAAATCTTTCCCTATATTTTGCTGAAAAAAAAAAAAAAAACACCACATGCTTTTCAATGTATTATTGAGGTTAGGTGCATGAAAAGTATTCAAGACACTGTAAAAAAGATTACTGGGGATACTGGATGGAGAGTGGAGTCTTGTGGTTGCCTTTCTAAGATATCTTCAATGGGAGTCTAAGAAGACAGCATTGGAACGTGCAAAGGAAGGTGATGCATAACTCTGAGCCAAACAATTTCTGACAAAAAGCATAAGGTATACTGCTGAAGCTCAAAGAAGGATTGACCTCCACGTGTCTCCTTCCAACTGAGCATAAAGAAGTAGAAAGTTTAGTATTTAGACAAGTTGGAGGAATACAGTTGCTCTTCTCCTTGAATATAGTTGTAAAATGCAAATGAACGTTAAGAGCCTCTTGGGAAGCTGCATCTAAAAGAAGTAAGCTACTATATAAGAAAATGGAAAATCTGAAATTGTCAGCTGGAGAGGCTGCATAAAGGCATGCTGATCAACAACCCTATGACCGGTTTGGAGTAAATCATCCCGAATAATCAACCACACCAAACCTGCAGACGGCAGTCCTGATAGAATCTGACTATAGCATGACGAGGAACCTCAAGTATGTACTTCAGTACCCCCTCTTCCCAGATTCTGATCTCTAAAAGTCTGACCTAAAATTGTGGTTGTTTTAAAGCATTGCGTTTTGAGATAATTTGTTTTATAGCAAGAACCATTGTAATAACATTTTTTGTAGTCATATCTGTTTATATGAGCAGAAAAATCAAACTCTGTTCCACATCAAAATAATTATATATATGTACATACATATACAGCTAAAGTAAATGATGAGCAGATTATTTGATTGTGAATTTGATTTAATACAGATTCTAACAACTGTGTTTAATTTTAAATCTCCTACTTGATAAGACAAAACGAAGTCAAGATGCCAAATTTGGTTTATAATGCCTGACTGAAGAAAACATACCATTAATTTAAGAGGGACAAAAATCTCCTGGTTCTATATTTTGTGAAAACTAACATATCAATTGCTAAGTAATAGAAATTGAACAGTGTGCATTTATTCAGCAAGTATTTTTAAGGACTATTCAAAGCCAGACATCCTCGTAACTTTGTATAAAATAGGCATTGTCCTGTTCCCTGGACGCTTATAGCCTTAGAGGTTATGAAAGTAGAAATTCATTTCTTCCTACTTTTATTTCAAAATAGTTCAAACTCACTAAACAACTGAATGTAGAATACAATGAACTGCATTTATCTGACTTCCTTTACATGTATTTATCAATTGCTATTTTGTTAAATTGCTTTCTTTTCTCTTCCTCTTTCTTATTATTCCCTTCCTTTCCCGTCTCTTCTCTCCTCTCTCCATGACCTCCTACTTTTTGGAGGATGTGTGAATAAACTATGAATAGATAAATTCTAAGTCCAAATATTTAGAATTTACTCTCAAATGTAAAAATATGCTCAAAAACTTGGTTAATTTTCAAGATTAAAAAAAAAGAATATAAAATGGAAAACGGAATTAAATTACCACCCCATAAAGCAACTTCTTATACATTAATTATCACTCCTATCTCTCCAACTTCCTTCCCACTCAGCCTTAGGCAAGAACTACTCTACACCATGACTGTGTAAATTTCTGTGTTCTGAACATTTCACGTGAATGGAATCATCTGTGTCTTTTTGTGGCTGGTTTATTTCATTTAGCATAATGTTTTCAAGGTTCATTCATATTACATGTCAATACTTCTTCTTGTTTAGATCAGAATAATATTTTGTAGTACATATAAACCACATTTTATATATATATTAATTCATTGATAGGTATTTGCGTTTTCTCCTTTTAGCTATTAAGAGTACTTTTGTTACAACAATTATGTCAAAAGTTTTGTGGTGACATCAGTGTTTTATTTCTCTTGGGTGTATTCCTCAGAGTGGAATCTAGGTCATACAATAACTATGCTTAATCATCTGAGGGACTAGTTGACTGTTTTTGAAGGAGTTGCACCATTTTACACTCTCACTAGCGGTGTTTGAGTCCACCACATTCTTAATGACTCATTATTCTCTGATTTTTTGAGTCTAGCCATCTAGTGAATGTGAAGTGATTTGTGGTTTTGAATTGCATTTTTCTGATAACTAATGAAATACCTTTTCATGTGTTTATTATCCATTTTCACAGTTTCTTTGGAGAAATATCTATTAAATCCCTTGCCCATTAAAAGAAAAGGTTGATTTTTAAATTTTGAGTTATTAGAATTTCTTATGTTGTCTGGATACAAGTCCTTTATGAGAAATACAATTTTCAAATATTTTCTCCCATTTTGTGAGTTAACCTCCTCACTTTTTTGGGGGGCCTGGGGGGGTGGTCTTACTGTGTTGCTGAGGCTGCAATACATTGGTGTCATCATAGCTCACTGCAGCCTTGAACTCCTGGGCTTGTTGGATCCTCCCATCTCATCTTTGGAGGTGCTAGGATTATAGGATTGAGTCACCACACCTAGTAGTAAAGTTTAGAATAAATTTGTCATTTTCTACAAAAAAAAGTTAGTTGCTACTCTGATATGCATTGCATTGCATCTGTAGATCAGTTTTAAGAATATTAGCATCTTAATGTTTTGTTCTAATCAATGAACATCTGATGTTTTTCTACTTATTTTGATCTTCCTTAATTTCTTTCCAAAGTATTTCATAATTGCCCTGGGTAGAACCTCCATTACAATGTTGAATAGAAGTGGTGAATGTAGATTTTTTTTCTTCTACCTGATATTAGAGGAAAGTATCCTATCTTTTGGCATTAAGCATAATGTTACCTATGAGCTTTTCACAGATGTCAAGTTGGAGAACTTCTCTTCTATGACTAGTTTGTTGAATAAAACATGTTAGATTTTGTCAAATGCTTTCTTTGATCGTGTAATATTTTTCATTTTTATTCTATGAATACAATGTATTACTGTAGTTGGTTTCTTAATGTGAAACCAACTTTGCATTCTTTAGATAAATCCCATTTGATCATCATTCATAATTAATTTATATATTGCTGTATGCCATGGAATGAAATTAACTTTGTGCCATTGGAAGCTTATAGTTGTCAATTAAAAATCAGGATGATATGGATGTTGTAGACAGTGTGTATTTGAGGATAGCAATCAAAAGGTAAAATAAGAAAAGAAAGAATAACCAAATGATAGTGAGATTGTAAAGTCAAATAATAATAATAGTGACTGCTATTTGTTGTGTTCCAAGGATTGTGTTAAGCATTTTATAAGTATGAATTCATTTATTCCATACATCGTCTATTAAAAAGTTATTATCATTATATTCATCTAACAGATGAAGCAAAGATTCAGAGAAGTTAAATAACTTGCTTAAAGTCATATAGCAAGACCTGCAAGATCAGTATATTTGACTTCTTGCTGATGTTAAAAGGTAGCTTAGAGTAGGAAGTTCGAATTAGCTATGCAGGAGGTGGTTCACTTTATGATAATGAAAACATGCACAGTGTCAACATAATAGGATAAAGGAAAATAACATTTTTTGGAGCTGAATATGTAAGGAGCTTGAAGAGTAAGATGAGATATACAAAGAGAATTGAAATATCATAGAAAGGAATGGGATGGGAAGATTAAGAAATATGTGGTAGCTGGTAATGTCTGTGTGTAAAGGAATAATGCCTGAGATTTTGATGGAGGACCACTAATAAAAAGTGTAGAGAATGTATGCCGTTAATGTTGAGAATTCCAAAACCTGAGAAGAAATACATATCTGAAAAACAAGGAGGATACCAACACTGCTCTCGAATTTAAGATATGTAGCACATGAAAAGAAAATTTAAGGACTGCAGGAAATGGTCCATTAAGAGGGTAAAAATATTTCATCCAAAAAACAGAAGTAAAGAGGAAATTCAGAAGAGTTTGAGGATATTTGAAACTTGATGAGTAGGCATTCCAGAGAACAAAATGGGACAAGAAGTTAGGGAGGGGAGAAGACTTTAGTCAGCTAAGATCATAAATTGGACAGCTGGAAACGATAGTTTAGAATCAAATGGGTACACAGAGAGATTTTTCATTCTCTTATTGACAAAGATTAGAAAGGAGGTCATGAAAGACGGTGAATTTCATTTTACATGTGCATTTATGTGCGTTCTTAGGCAAAACGGTATTGGTCTAAACACTGGGGTTATGGAAATAATTGCTTTTTTTCTTTCAAATGGAGATGAATACTTTAATATGGTAAAAAGTGGTTTTGTGTGAAATATCTTATTTTACCTTCTCCCTGGTAATAATTCTGACTTTTATTCTATTAAATTGTAGAATGCATATCAGGTTTTTGGTCAAATATGAGTTACAAATTTTAGGAAGTTCTTGGGAGAATCAGAGGATCTAGATGACTCAGTGGTCTTCTTTAGAATTTCATATGTCAGCCTAACAACTGAGGTTGATAAATATTAGAAATAGAATAAATGATTTATCAAAAAGTTCTAATGTCTGTATCAGCAAGTCCACCTCTCTTTCATTCCTTTGTGTCTGGCTGCTTTTTGCCCTATTACATGGGCGATTCAGCTGCCTAACCTGAATGGAGATGTGCTGCCTTCTTTCATTTATTGTTAGGTGGCACCTAATAAATTATGAAGTAAATAATGGCGAAGAAAGCTTGTTTATACTTTGTGTAAAGAGGATCATAGGATTGCAAGTAAATTAATTATTGACTAAAATGGCATATTGATTTCATATTGTTTTATATATATGCCAGTCTTAGGATGACCACAGTGTTTTTTATTGAAAGTAAAAATAAAAAAGAGCAAGAATATTTGAGAGAGTAATATTTATCTTAAAATCTTATTTTTAAAGCATCCAGGCACTTCAATGCGGTGAAGTTTTTAAGGTGAGAAGCACTTCTCACAATGTACAAACTGTGAAAATAACACCTTTCCTTAAAATAGGCATCTGTGAGCTAAGCACTAAGTCACACAAGGAAGCCTAAGAGGAAGAAAGGGAAATCTTTGAAAAAACAGTATTCCCCGGTGATTCGGAGTCAGCTGCAAATATTCCCTATTTTTAGTGTTTCCTTATCCTAAAGTCCTCTCAGCTGCCATTATGTAACAACAATGAATCTTGTAACTTTGAAAACAGATTTTTAGATGTGTATATATATATTTTGGAGGACTGTGGGGTAGAAGTGTGGAGTCAATTTTCTTTGACATACAGCAATTCAAACAGCTGAGGAATGATGAAGAGAATAGAATTGACCTTAGACCAAGAACATTTCCATCAGAAGTGTAATAAATAAGCTCTCTCTGAAAGATTTAAGAACTTATAGAGAGGGATATGAACAAAACTTGAACAAATAGATGAAGAAAAATAAATTTGTTTTAAAAAATATTTTAAAAACTTTTTCAAAAATTTATTTTCTGCATATACAATTAAAATGTTTCTTATTGAAATACAAAAGTACAGAATACTAAAATTATGAAAATTAAATGCCCCATAATCTTATATCAGGAGAAATTATCTTACTATTGGGGAGTATTTGTTTCATGAATGTATCATCTCTATAAGCTCATTATTTTATATGCATATAAATGACCATACATAGTCGTGGATACCTGAATAAATCTCTAAGTGTGTACACTGCATATACACTTAAATCTGCTTTTACATATGTAGATTGACTGTATCCCAGGTAAAATGCTTAATTTAGTAAATTTAGTGTTCTTTTCTTCCTCAAATATTCTAACAAGAAACACTAACATCTTTTATAAGATATTTTCTGTTGTGTTGTAATTATAGCTGCTGTTCTATGTGTAACTCATTTCATGATTCAGTACCTGTCATTTAGTAACACATTTCCTCTCATTCTTTTTTAAAATTTTTATTTGCATACATTTATGGGGTTCAAGTGTAATTTTGCTACATGCATAAATTGAGTAGCGGTGAAGTCAGGGTTTTAGAGCATCCGTTACCTGAATAACACACAGTGTACCAATTTCTCATCGTTTACCTCCCTCCTACTTCACCTGCATTTCAAGTTTCTATTTTCTATTATTCCACACTCTATTTCTATGTGTAGACATTGTTTAGCTCCCCCTTATAAATAAGGACATGCAATACTTTGCTTTCTGTATCTGAGCTGTTTCACTTAAGCTAATGGCTTCCAGTTCCAGCTACATTGCTGCAAAAGACATGATTTTATTCTCTGGTACAATTGAATAGTATTTCATACCACATTTTCTTTATTCAATTATCTATTGATGGACACTTAGGTTGGTTTCATATCTTTGTTATTGTGAGTAGTGCTACGATAAACACTCAAATGCAAGTGTCCTTTTGATATGATGATTTCTTTCCTCTGGATAGATACCAACATGCTGAATCAAACGGTAGTTCTGTTTTTAGTTCTTTGAGAAATATCCATACTGTTTTCCCTTAAGTTTGTACTCATGTACATTCCCACCAACCATTTCTAAGTGTTCCCTTTATTTCTGCATCCTTGCCAATACTGTTATTTTTTCTCTTTTTAAGCATAGCCATTCTGACTGGTGCAAAATGACATTTCATTGTGGTTTTATTTGTATTTCTCTGATGGTTTGTGATGTTGAACTTTTTTTCATATGCTTATTGGTCATTTGTATGTCTACTTTTGAAAAATGTCTAATCATCCCCATAGCCTACTTTTTAATGGAGGATTTGTTTTTGGCGTTGTTGTTAGTTACTTGAGTTTCTTCTAAATTCTGAATATTAGTCCCCTGTCAGATGCAGGGTTTGCAAATATATATAGATATTATTTATTTATTTATTTGAGACACAATTTTGCTTTATTGCCCAGGCTGGAATGCAGTGGCACAATCTCAGCTCACTGCAACCTATGCTTCCTGGATTCAAGCAATTCTCCTGCCTCAGCCTCCCAAGTAGCTGGAATTACAGGCACACGCCACAGTGCCTGGCTAATTTTTGGTTTTTTTTTAAGTAGAGACAGGGTTTCACCATGTCAGCCAGGCTGGTCTTGAACTCCTGACTTAGTGATCTGCCCGCCTCAGCTTCCAAAAGTGCTGGGATTACAGGCGTTAGCCACGGCACCCGGCCTGCAAGTATTCTTGAGTTAGTTATTTTGATTACCTCAGCTGAATGCTATTTTCAAGCGGTTGTTTTATAAAGATAAAGTGATAAATGTTTGAAAACTTTTAAATATGGAAGTAATGAATTCATCAAAAGTAAATAAATTAATAACATTTTGAATTTAAATATTTGTTGGTGAGACAGTTTTTCAAATCTAAAATTTCAAATGTTGTCCCTTTATCTTTCTCTAGCATTAGTGTTAAAGAGGACACTGAAAGGTGTCTGAGGACAATTTAATTTTTTTGGTCAGAGATAAAAATATTAGGTTGGTGCAAAAGTAATCACGGGTTTTGCTATTACTTTTAATGACAAAAACAGCAATTAGTTTGGCACCAACCTAACATAACATTTCTTTTCTCTCTCTGAGAAAAGTCACAGACTTAAAAAAAAAAATTCTTTACATGCCAAGTTTCTTTATTTCTTCCGTCCTTCCTTCCTCACCCTCAGGTCTAGGTTAACAACAGGCAATTGTGACAAGTCCGGTGTGGGTTACTGGCCATGAAGAATCTATTGTTGATGACATCCCAGAAAAGAACACTAAATCTTATCTCTCTTCTTACCCCTGAACTTCTCCTCCTCTGAAGGTAAAACACATAATATATGCAAAAACACAAAAACATTTACTGTGTTTGCTTGTGGTTTGAGACCTAAAGTTGAGGTTCAGTGCTATTTACTGCTTTGCTATCTGGTAAAATTGAGAGAGACTAGAATGACCTCACAGCAAATTATCTTCTATACTGTGCTTCTGCAGATAATGTCCCCTAGCCAAACAGCCCTTCTTATCAAAGAATTGTCAGTTTCTGCTTACTCCTGAGCAGTGGGTTCAGTTCCCTGACAGCCCATTGAGTTATTCAAACAAGGCAATCATATTCTTCCTTGGGAACCAGGGAGCTCTTCACCTTTTTGATACTACAAACCTGCATTCTCCTGCCTCTGGAAATTTACCGTAATCCCAAATGCAACTCCTGTGTGGGTTTTCGTGGTCTGGGCACCCTTCTCTCTACAACTATGAGCTTATGTAACCAATAAACTGCTGTTGGGCTCATTTTTTCTGTGTGTCAAGTGTTGTGTGTTTGGCCATCACCAAAATCCAAGGGCAGGAAACTCTCTCTCATTAATGGGGTAAATCAGTTATGATTAAACCTTGGCCACTCTTATAATTTAAATCAGTATTAAGCGTTAACGAATTGTGATTCGTTTTTTATAATTTTAAATGGAACATCATTTCATTTTCATTTATTTTGATTTTTTTCTTAATGCCTTCTATCTCCTCTCTGATTTAATTTATTGATTCACATAACTAAGCTTCACTGAGTGACTAAGTGGCTAAAAACTTCAAGTAGTGAATTGAAAAATCCAAAAATTATATATTCAAATTCAATTTTAGTATATGTGCTGCCGAAGCGAGCACTATATTCAAATTCAAAGGTAAATTTCCAAAGGAATTTCAAAAAGAAGTTAAAATAAATGAATTACAAAAAAAAAAAAAAAAAAAAAACGTAGGAAGTAAGTAAAGTGTTTAAGAATTTGGCTATTACTGAAAGTATAGAAAACAAATCCTTGCCAAAATACCTAAAAATAGAGTTCAAAATTGAAATATTTTATGCACGTTTGTTTTAAAGCTTCCTCCTGAAAATGCGGTATTATAAATAGAAACTAATAATGATGGATCAACCTAAAATTGTCCCTAGTACAAAGTTATTTGATACAAAATGCCTTTATTTAACAGACTAAAGGAAATCACAACCCTGTAACTTAGCATGGATAATAAAAAGCAAATCACTTAAAATGCCCATTAACTTATTTAACTGTATTTCATGCCATTATTTCAGGTAATTAACATCCTGCAACCTTATAGAAATGGCTTTTACTTCTGCCCATTCATCTTCACTTCCGTTTATTTCGCATTTATTTGTATCTATGAGTGTCAAATTAGATTATGCTTTGGAGGTTGTTTCTGTTTTTACTAAAATACGTTTAAACAACACTAAAATGAAGAAATCAGTGTAATGCTTGTGTGTTTCATTATACACAGTAGGCTTTCATTCCTAAGGTTTTCTAGAAAGATAATTGGCCCTTGATATTTTGTAAGTTTCACTGTCTTTTACACAACGACATTTTTATTCTCCATTTCATCAATATCATTTGGGTTTATTAAACATTAATATTTTCTGACTTTTTCTGTTTGTGTTTCCCTGACATACATGGATTTTTGACTTTAAGAAGAAAATTGGTTGCTGTATAAAATATAGGACACTTAGTTAGATTTGAATTTCAGTTAAAAGACATATTAAAATATATTTATATATGTATATATTTATATTTGTATGTCCCATGTAGTACTTGGAATGCTTATATTTAAAAAACTATTTTGTACTGAAAAATATATTCATTTTCCAATTTGAAATTCAAAATTGACTGGGTGCCCAGCATGCATCTATCTATTTATTTATTTATTTTTACCAAATCTGACAAAAAAAGGTATAGAGAGCCAGAGTAGCCCACCTCCTCTGGGGGGGATCAGCAGCAAGGCTGCTGTGAACTTTGGGTGAACTCCAGAGAAGCAAAACCATCACAGGGGAATGTGTATGTCTCGGAGAAGAGCAGACAGACCTAAAGAAAAATAACCAGCTTTCACTAACCTTGTTGCAAAATAGTTGTTAGCTTAAGTATGTTAACTGAAGTATGAGAATTATAACCATAGGCTGTTCTAAGAAAATGCACCCTCCCTCTGCTATGTGCTTTGCAAACATATAA
This sequence comes from Sapajus apella, assembly GCF_009761245.1. Classification (NCBI taxonomy): domain Eukaryota; kingdom Metazoa; phylum Chordata; class Mammalia; order Primates; family Cebidae; genus Sapajus; species Sapajus apella. Next base: position 43,527,232 of record NW_022436948.1, read on the forward strand.
AATAAAGTCCTCTGAGAAAGGTCGGGGCCAGAGAAACTAACATGCTCATTTTCCCGGAATGCCTGGCCCCACTTTATCTATGTTATGTTTGTCTTTGTGTTTTTCCTTATCCCCCAGCATTCCCTCTTACGTCTTTGAAAGCTTGTGCAGCACGGCACGCTGCAGGAGCCAGAAAGAGTTGAACACAATGAGATAAAATACCTATGCACACCAATAAAGATCATGAAAAGCAAACAAGAAAACACTGCTTTTAATACAATGTCAATAAGATGTGCATGTGTGCACTAATTTTTATCTGTATTCTGAACACATGTATTTCTTGCAAGCAATGACAAGAATGCCCCTCTGGGGGGTCAAGAAGAGATGCTTTAGTATCATATCATAAATAAATACTGAATCTGGCCATTTTTTACTTAAAATGTTCTTATCAATCTGAAAGGCAGGATATTGGATACACTTGATTTATATCACGATGCATAAAACAGTGTTGTTGTGTTGGCTCAAGAAGCCAAGTTTATGTGAAATAAAAACGAGTTAAAACTTCTAGAAAATGAGACTGACTTTTAGTTTGTATGAAGAAACTAAAGAAAAACACCATTCTCACTAATAACAGCTCAAGAAGCCAAAATTTTCCACAAAATATATTTCTTTAAAGACATCAGAAACCTACTAAAGCTGTGAGAAAGAGATAGGTAAAAATTCTTGAGAAGGGAGAAATGTGGAGGCATGAGCTAAAGTTTACTAGCTGGTTTATCCCTGGGTTTGTATCTGAACTGAACCTGGGTCTGCTTGCCTGTCGCCAAGCAAAGCTAAACTGACACCAGGATTTATAGCCAGAGAAAGCGAGGCATTTATTGCAGGGTTCCAAGAAAGAAGAACAAGCGCTAATGTTTAAGACTCAAACTCAATGATGGCTCACAAGCAAGGGATTTTCAAGGGCTGGTAAATTTCTGGAACTTCTTTACCCGTTTTCTGTTTACAGGCTGGCAGAGGTCTATTTGACAGCAGTTGATATTTTCAATCTGGTGAGGGTCCTGGTTTCTGAAAAACTACTTAGGGCCGTATGTCAAGATGTTATCTTCAGTTTCTGTAGAGGACTGAGCATCTTAAGACTGATTTGCTTGGGTGACTATTACTGATTAATTTACTTCCCTAATCGCTGGTCACAAGACTAGCTAGTTGCCTGCAATTTCCCTTGAAGGGTCTCAAAATTTTTCCTTTATTTCCATCCCAGTGCAGGGTAGGGGGAACCTGCAGGCCCCTAAGAGGGCTCACTGATCTACCTCAGTTGCATTAAAAATGGCAAGAAGTCATTGTCCAAATTCGAATACATACTACTAGATTCTAGAAACTCAAATTTTGTTCAGTTAGATTGTTGCTGTTGGGGAGAATAGAATAGCAAAGGTTGTCTTGGTTACATGGGGATGGAGAAATAAAATCAGTGGTTTGTGAGGCCTCAATAATTAGATTTTTCTTCCAACACATTTACTCTTCTAAATATTTAAGTTAAACAGAGTTAACATAGCAGGCACACAAGTCTCTGAAAATTTAAGAAATATGTGTTTTCTTGTTCCTGCAAAATTATCATTTTAATTATGACAATAGTCTTTTTGTTTATTGACTTTTATAGCAAACTCCTCATCTATTTTCTCTTAATTTCCTTGAACCACTTGGTATCATTGTAAAGATAGTGTCCACCATCCTCAGATACGTCAATATTTATGTCTTAAAAATGGAGACAATTTTCTACATATCCACAACACAACCATTAAGGTTAAGATATTAATATTAATATATGATACACTCAATAATAATTCAGTCCTAAAGGCATTAGATGAGGCCACGCTATTTTACTAATTATGCCAAGTTTGAGGGAGATGTGATGTCTCACTACAGTGTCAAAACCTGTGAAGGCTGACAAAGAGATGTGCAAGTGGTAACAATGCCCAATGCAGGACAGAAAACCCCAAGCAGAGCCATAAAAAAGAATAAGTTCATGTCCTTTGTAGCAACATGGATGAAGCTTCAGGGCATTATCCTAAGTAAACTAATTCAGAAACAAAATCAAATACTCAGATACCATGTATTGGCACTATGGGTATACATTCACACAAAGATGAAAATAATAGACACTGGGAACTCCAAAAGTGGGGAGGAAAGGAGGCAGGTAAGGGTTGAAAAATTATCTGTCAGGTACAATGTTCACTATCTGGGTAATGGGGGCACTAAAAACCCAGTCCTCATCAGCATACAGTATACCCATGTAACAAACCTGCATATGTACCTCTTGAATCTAAAAATTAAATTGAAACCAAAAAGAGCAAAAGTCTTTTCATGACAGCATGGTCCAGCTTAATACGGTGAGGTTAAAAAGGGCAAGTAATACACCCACAAAAAGATAGGGGTGAGGGATAGGCCATTGCACATGTCAGAGGCAGGTTTGTCTGAGGATGGTATCCACATGATGGGGAGTGCACTGCTTCAGGGAGTCAAAGATAGAGCAAAGTGAAGAAACTTAACCTCTGGAATGTAATATCAGAGTTCAAGTGAAGTAAGGTGTCTCCACAGAGCAATAGCCTAGGTGGGGTGTTAATGTTGTTGTTTATTTTATAATAAAGTTCAAATCACATTCAATTCAAGTAGGTTTGAGCCTCTTCTTTGTTTTTAAATTTCATAATTTTTAAACTTCTGTTTCTTTAGATTCAACATGGTTTGGGATAGAAGTTTTGGTAAATCAATAATTAGTTTCTTGTAATATTTACAAAGTAGATTTATATATTTTTATGTGCTTTATACTATAACTATTTTTTATTAATTCATTTGTTAGGAAAGATTTCACGTTTTATTTCAAAAAGTATATATCATACATTTCTGTGATACAAGATTTATATGAATGAAAATGTATACTACCTTGAATGTTTTTCTACTCAATAAAATGTTAAGAGAAATAACATAAGAGAAATAAAATGTTAACATATTTTATGTAGGAAATAAATCATAATTATGTGTTTTTAATTTTTATTTTGAGATATTTTAAATTTTAATAATTAAAATTAAATTTAGATACTGCTAAATATTATGAACTAGGAACAACCACGTGATAAAAGTCATCATATTTCTAGAAAATTTCTAGAAATTTTCATCTAATTTCTATAAAATTACTTCATTCTTTCTGTACAGATAAAAAACAGAAACTTTATATAACTTTTTTAAAAGACTAATGTTTAGTAACCAATGTGTATTATCTCAAATACCTTTTTTGAGATATTTGGGTATCTCTATGTGAGTTCTTCCGACAAGCATTGCCAACTCTTAGCTCAGTTAACTAATGTGCAACATTAATTTTCTAATTCAGAAGATAGCATCGAAGATGGTTATATAAATCCATTTGATTCTGTAAAATTCTGACAACTGAAAGAAATATGATATTTTTTTTAGCACTTCCAGCTAGTTGAAAATAACAATTACTTATTTATTTCATACATAATTAATATTTTGTAACCTAATGAAAAAATAAATAAGAATAAAGATGTAAATATAAAACATGGAAATGTTTATAAAGAATTATTTATAGGCATTCCAAAAACCCAGTTTATATTTATGCACAATTAATTATAATATATTAAGGACAAGCAAACTTAGTGGAAATCATCTCTACAATAAGAGATTTATTTTATAATAAATTATATGAGAATGAAACAAGAAGAACCAAAAAAAGAAAACAATGCAGTTAAAATAGTCACATTTCGGCAGGGACGGAACAACATGGAAGATGAAAACGAGAAACTCAGATGGATCCATTGATAGCATTGTCTGCCTAACGTCTAATGTGACATAAGGGATGGGAAAAAGTTCTCCTGTATGTGTAATTGAAGTCTCAGAAAGAAAACAGAGAAACAATGAGACTAAATAAATATTTATAAAAACACTAAGTAAGGAATTTCAAATGCTAATGACACACAGCAAACTAGATATTCAATAAATTATTTGAACCCCAACCAGGACAAATATAAAGGAAATCACATATAGGCCCAATGTAGTCAAACTGCTGATAAATTAAAAATGAAAAGCTTAAAAGCTGTTAGAGAAAAATAAGCATTAGTTTTAATAGTGTTGGAAAATAATCTGCTAGCCTATATTTCTATCTCTAGCAAATATGCTTTTTAAAAGTAAATGTAAAATAATTTTCAGAAAAAAAATTTCATGAAGTTCAAAAACTAAGATAACAAATATATGTTGAGACTATTAAAACAAAAGTTCTTCTGACAGAAGAAAACTAATTCCAGATGCAGCCATAAAAACACATAAATGAAAGAAGGGCAAAGGAAGAATTAAATAGAATAACTTTTCAAGCTAATGATGGTAAGGTCTCAGCAAGGAGTTTAAGACACGTGTGGAAATAAAATACATAACAGCTGTTTCGGGAATCCACAATACCACCCACATACTAGGACTCACAAACTCAGCATATAGTTTCTTCCATGGTTCAAATTTTTACAGTAACATTGTCAGGATACTCAGTTTATTCAGTTAGGGAAAAAGACATAGTCTGAGCCTCGAGTAGTATATATGCAGGTTTCCTATACGCTATTCTTCCCATGAGGGATCACACAGAGTGTACCATCTTTGTAACAGAAAAAATACAGCACATATGCAATGTCTCTGCCTAGGCAATCCTATTTGAGACTGAGAGTTTAGGGTTTTTTATTGGGATCTGGTCATGTGGACATATTCTGAAGAACTACCAATTGTCCAGACTCAAAGAAGAGAAGCAGCTGTTCACAATAAACCCTATTATAGGCATAAAGAAACATTGTATCAGTTAGGAAATATTTCAGAACCTAACAATACAGACACAAGCTAAGGGCCAATCTTGTGAGTAGATCCTTGCAAAGATCTCAGCCTCAAGCCTGCTGTAATTCTCTTCTGGGTAATAATAGTAACACAAAAAGTGGGAAGAGTAAAAGAAGTTAAATTGTTACAAGGTATTTTATTGTTCCAAAAGTGAGAACAAATGTTGTAATTTTTAGAGTAATAACTAAAGTTATAACTACGGATTGTGAACCCAAAACATAACAGATGAGAAAAGTAAAATGATACATAAATACCTGGTTGATGCAAAATAAATAAATAAATAAAGGAAAAGATTAAACTGGTGCCATAAATAACACCGAGAAAGTTGGTATAGTAACCCCAAGATATCACATAGTACACCATCAGATGAAGATTCTCAGACTGGAAAAAGAATCAGATAAAAAGACAAACAAAATAGACCGAAACCCAAACTTATGGTGTTTAACAAAAATATACTCAAATATTCCTAAAGATCCAAAAGTTTGAAGGCAAAGGAATGAAAAAGATACACCATATAAACACACCAAATAAAGAAAACTGACAATGTTAATATTACATAGTAGAATGCATCCAACAGAAATGTGTAGCAATCCCAAATTTGTATGTACCAAATACTGGATGTGTAGAAAACAAATGAAAACAATATTAAATGATATTATTTGCTATAGTAAATCATTAGAGACCCATTTAAGAAAAAGCCTGTAAGATTTTTACATGGAAAACTAGAAAACATGATTGAGAAAATTTTTAATGTGTCCTAAGTAAGTGGAGAGAAACACCATGTTTATTGATTAGAAGGAATAATGCTGTAAAAATATCAATTTCCCCAAAGACTCAAGCCAAGCCCAATAAAAATTCCCCAAATCGCCAAAAATAGAAAAGAATCTCATACTAAAATGAACAGATCTGGAAAATAATAGTATAAACATAAATCTTAGAAAAATCTATGTTAAATAAAAGTACATGGTACAGTGTAAACAATAAATAGAGCAATGAAACAAATAGTAATATAGAAACTTGCTATATAAGTATTGTCATCTGATTTAGACAGTGTAGTGAGAAGGACCACCTTTATTTTTCCTTTTTTTAAAATTTTTAATCAACAAATTATATTTATAATTTATAAGATGGAATATGATATTTTGATATGTGTGTACATTGTAAAAAGATTAAATTATTGAGAGCAATGCAGGTGAGTGATCTCTGCATTTACAACTGAGGTACCAGATTCATCTCAATGGGACTGGTCGGACAGTGAGTGTAGCCCAAGGAGGGCAAACTGCGGCAAGGTAGTGCAGTGCCTCAACCGGGAAGGGCAACAGACTGGAGGACCCCCCTCCTACCTAATGGAAGCCATCAGGGCCTTTTCCTGCCACTCCAGCACTCCGCTTCAGCTACTGTTTCTCCCATGGTCTTTACAGCTGGAAGACCTGAAGAGTTCCACCAGGCTGACAAGAGCCATGGGTTTCCAGCATAAATCTGTGTGGACCTTTCAGCCAGTGCCCAGGTTTTCAGCACAAATCTGGGCGACAATTTTAGTTGTCACCTGGAACACCTGTGAGACAGAGCCACCCATTCCCCTGAAAAAAAGGGGGCTGAAGGCAAGGGAACCAAGTGACCTGGCTTGGTGGGTCCAACCCCCACAAAGACCAGCAAACTGAAACCCACTGGCTTAAGATTTTCACAACCAGTAAAGCAGTTTGAGCTTTATCTGGGATGGTCGAGCTTGGTTAGGGGAACCATATTAGTAGCTATTGTAAATGAGACTACTTTCTTATTTTTCAGATTGTTTGTAAACAAAATTGCAAGGAAATTTATACAGCAGCTGGGCGGAGCCTACGGCAGCTCAGCAACACCTCTGCAAGCAGACTGTGACTAGACTCCCTCCTTGCTGGGCAGAGCATCTCTGAAAAAAGGCAGCAGCCTGCCAGGAACTTATAAGTAAAGCTCCACCTTCCCAGGACAGAGCACCTGGGAAAAGGGGAGGTTGTGAGTTCTGCTGCAACAGACTTAAATGTCCCTGCCCAGCAGCTCTGAAGAGAGCAACAGAGCTCCCAGCACAGCATTTGAGCTCTGACAAGGGACAGACTGCCTCCTCAAGTGGCTCCCTGACACCTGTATATCCAAAGAAAACCTCATAAAGGAAAGATCTGCCTGACATCTGGTGGGTACCCTTCTGAGGAAGGAATAGGCAGCAATCCTTGCTGTTCTGCAGCACCCGCAGGTGATCCCCAGGCAAGCTGGGTCTGGAGTGGACCTCTAGCAGCCCTGCAGCAGAGGGACCTGACTGTTAGAAGGAAAACTGAAAAACAGAAAGAAATAGCTTTGACTTCAACAGAAAGTACATCCTCTCAGAAACCCCATCCAAAAGCTACCAACTCCAAAGACCAAAGGTAGATAAATCCACAAAGATGAGAAGAAACCAGTGCAAAAAGAATGAAATCACCAAAAACCAGACCACCTCTCCTACTCTAAGGGATCACAACTGCTTACCAGCAAGGGAACAAAACTGGGTGGAGAATGAGTTTAATGAATTGACAGAAGCAGGCTTCAGAAAGTGGGAAATAACAGACTTCTCTGAGCTAAATGAACATGTCCTAATCCAATGCAAAGAAACTAAGAACCTTGATAAAAGGATAAATGAAATGCTCACTAGAATAACTAGCTTAGAGAAGAACATAAACAACTTGATGGAGCCGAAAAACACAGCATGAGAACTTAACGAAGCATACACAAATTTCAATAGCTGAATCAATAAACAGAAGAAAAGATATCAGCTATTGAAGATCAACTCAATGAAATAAAATGACAAGACAAAATAAGAGAAAAAAAGAGTGAAAAATGAACAAAGCCTCCAGGAAATATGAGATTATGTGAAAAGACCTAATCTATGTTGGATCTGTGTACCTGAATGTGACCAGGAGAATGAATCCAAGCTGGAAAACACTCTTCAGGATATTATCCAGGAGAACTTCACCAACCTAGCAAGGTAGGCCAACATTCAAATCCAGGAAATACAGAGAACACAGCAAAGACATTCCTCAAGAAGAGCAATGCCAAGGTACATAATCATCAGATTCAACAGGGATGAAATGAAGGAAAAAATGCTAAGGGCAGCCAGAGAGAAAGGTTGGGTTACCCACAAAGGGAAGCACATCAGACGCACAGCAGATCTCTCAGCAGAACCCCTACAAGCCAGAAGAGAGTAGGGGCTAACACATCCTTAAAGAAAAGAACTTTCAACCCAGAATTGCATATCTAGCCAAATTAAGCTTCATAAGTGAAGGAAAAATAAAATCTTTTACGGATAAGCAATTGCTGAGAGATTTGATCACCACCAGGCCTGCCTTACAAAAGCTCCTTAAGGAAGCACTAAACATGGAAAGGAACAGCCAGTACCAGCCACTGCAAAAACAGACCAGATGGTAAAGACCATCGAAACAATGAAGAAACTGCATCAACTAATGGGCATAACAACAGCTAGTATCAAAATGGCAGAATCAAGTACATACATAACAATGTTATCCTTAAATGTAAACAGGCTAAACGCCCCCCAAAAAAGACACAGACTGGCAAATTGGATAAAAATTCAAGACTCATCAATGTGCTGTATTAAGGACACCCAACTCACATTCAAAGATACACATAGATTCAAAATAAAGGGATGGAAAATTTACCAAGCAAATGGAGAGTAAAAAAGTGCAGGTGCTGCAATTCTAGTCTCTACGAAAATGAACTTTAAACCAACAAAGATTAAAAGAGACAAAGAAGAGCATTACATAATGGTAAACAGATAAATGCAATAAGAAGACTTAACTATCGTAAATATATATGCACCCAATACAGTAGCACCTAGATAAATAAAGTAAGTTCTTAATGAACTACAAAGAGACTTAGATTCCCACACATTAATAGTGGAAGACTTTAACACTCCACTGTCAATATTAGAGACATCAACGAGACAGAAAATTAATCAGGATATCCAGGACTTGAACTCAGACCTGTACCAAGCAAACTTAATAAACATCTACAGAACTCTCCACCCCAAATCCACAGAATATACATTCTTCTCAGCACCACATCACACTTACTCTAAAATTGACCATATAATTGGAAGTAAATCACTCCTCAGCAAATGCAAAAGAACAGGAATCATAACAACCAGTATCTCAGACCATAGTCAAATCAAATTAGAACTCATGATTAAGTAACTCACTCAAAACTGCACAACTACCTGGAAACTAAACAAGCTGCTGCTGAATGACTACTGAATAAATATGTTCTTCAAAACCAATGAGAAAGAAGACACAGCCTACCAGAATCTCTGGGACACATTTAAAGCAGTGTCTAGAGGGAAAATTGTAGCACTAAATGCCCACATGAGAAGCCAGAAAAGATCTAAAATCGACACCCTATCATCACAAGTAAAAGAACTAGAGGAACAAGATTGAACAAATTCAAAAGCTAGCAGAAGACAAGAAATAAATAAGATCAGAACAGAACTAAAGGAGATAGAGACACAAAAAAATCCTTCAAAAAATCAATAAATCCAGGAGCTGTTTTTTTGAAAGATAAACAAAATAGATAGAATGCTAGCCAAACCAACAGAATAGAAAAGAGAGAACAATCGAATAGATGCAATAAAAAATGATACAGGGGATATCACCACCGATTCCACAGATAAACACACTACCATCAGAGATTACTACAAACAACTCTATGTGCATAAACCAGTAAATCTAGAGGAAATGGATACATTTCTGGACACTTATAGCTTCCCAAGACTAAACCAGGAAGAAGTTGAATGCCTGAATAGACCAATAACAAGGTCTGAAGCTGAGGCAGCAATTAATAGCCTACCAACCAAAAAGATTCCAAGTCCAAATGGATTCACAGCCAAATTCTACCAGACTTACAAGAAGGAGCTAGTAATATTCCTTCTGAAACTATTCCAGACAATACGAAAAGAGGGAATCCTCCTTAACTAATTTTATGAAACCAACATCATCCTGATACTAAAACCCAGCAGAGACTCAACAAGAAAAGAAAATTTCAGGCCAATATCTATGATGAACATTGATGCAAAAATCTTCTATAAAATACTGGCAAACCAAATGCAATAGTACATCAAAAACCTTATTCATCACAATCATGTAGGCTTCATCCCAGGGATGCAAGCCTGGTTCAACATAACAAAAGTCTATAAATGTAATCCACCACATAAACAGAACCAAAAACAAAAATCACATGATCATCTCAATAGATGCAGAGAAGGCCTTTGACAAAATTCAACAGCCCTTTATGCTAAAAACTCTCAATAAACTAAGTATCCACGGAACGTATCTTAAAATAATAAAATCTATTTACGGCAAACCCATAGCCAATATCATACTGAATGGGCAAAAACTGGAAGCATTGCCTTTGAAAACTACCACTTGACAAGGATGCCCTCTCTCACCATTCCTATTCAACATAGTATTGGAAGTTCTAGCCAGAGCAATCAGGCAAGAAAAAGAAACAAAGGATATTCAATTAGGAAAAGAGGAAGTCAAATTTTTTCTATTTACAGATGACATGATTGTATGTTTAGAATATCCCTTCGTCTCGGCCCAAAATCTCCTTAAGATGATAAGCAACTTCAACAAAGTCGCAGAATACAAAATCAATGTGCAAAAATTACAAGCATTCCTATGCACTAAATAGCAAACAGAGAGCCAAATCATGAGCAAACTCCTGTTCATAATTCCTACAAAGAGAATAAAATACCTAGGAACACAACTAACAAAGAAAGTGAAGGACCTCTTCAAGGAGAACTACAAACCACTGTTCAAGGAAATAAGAGAGGACACAAACAGATGGAAAAACATTCCATGCTCATGGTTAGGTAGAATTAATATCATGAAAATGGCTATACCACCCAAAGTAATTTATAGATTCAATGCTATCCCCTTCAAGCTACCATTGACCTTCTTCACAGAACTGGAAAAAACCACCTTCTACTTCATATGGAATCAAAAAAGAGCATACATAGCCAAGAAAACCCTAAGCAAAAAGAACAAAGCTGGAGGCATCATGCTACTCACCTTAAATCTATACTATAAGGCTACAGTAATCAAAACAGCATGGTATTGGTACCAAAACAGAGATACAGAAAATGGAACAGAGCAGAGCCCTCAGAAGTAACGTTACACACCTACAACCATCTGATCTTTGACAAACCTGACTAAAACAAACAATGGGGAAAGGATTCCCTATTTATAATTGATGTTGGGAAAACTGGCTAACCATGTGCAGAACGCTGAAACTAGGCTCCTTCCTTACACCTTATACAAAAATTAACTCCAGATGGATTAAAGATTTAAACATAAGCCCTAAAAACCCTATAAAAACCCAAGAAGATATAAAAACATCATAAAAAACCCTAGAAGATAACCTAGGCAATACCATTCTGGTCATGGGCATAGGCAAGGACTTCATGACTGAAACACCAAAACCAATGGCAACAAAAGCCACAATAGACAAATGGGATATAATTAAACTTAAGACAAGAATCTAGAAATAGAAATACCATTTGACCCAGCAATCCCATTACTAGGTATATACCCAAAGGATTATAAATAATTCTATTATAAAGACACATGCACAGGTGTGTTCATTGTGTCACTGTTTATAATAACAAAGACTTAGAACCAATCCAAATGTTCATCAATGATAGACTGGATAATGAAAATGTGGCACATATACACCCTGGAATACTATGCAGCCATAAAAAAGAATGAGTTCATGACCTTTGCAGGGACGTGGATGAATCTGGAAACCATCATTCTCAGCAAACTGACACAAAAACAGAAAACCAAACACCACGTTTTCAGTCATAAATGGGTATTGAATAATAAGACCACATTGACACAGGGAGGGGAACATCACACACTGGGGTCTGTTGGGTGGTGGGGAGTCTAGGGTAGGGTAAGCAGAGGACGAGGAGATTGGGGAGGTATAATATTAGGAGAAATACCTAATGTAGGTGACAGGGGGGTGGAGGCAGCAAACCACCATGGTATGTGTGTGTGTATGTAACAGTCCTGCAAGATGTATTCATGTACCCCAGAACTTAAAGTATAATAAATAAAAAAGATTAAATTGATCTAATTAGCATTTCTGTTACCTCACTCCTTATCTTCTTCTTTTGTGGTCAGAACATTTAAAATCTATTCTTTAGTATTTTGAAATACACAATACGACATTACTACCTATGGTCACCTTGCTGTGCAATAGAACACGAGAATTTATTTCTCTTATGTATCGGAAACTTTGGATCCTTTCATCAACCTCTCCACTTTGCCTGTCCCAACTGCCTTCCCCATCCATTAGTAACCACCAATATGCTCTTAGCTCATTCACACTGAACTTTTATAGATTCAACATATATGTAAGATTTTGCACAATTTGTCTTTATGTCCTTGGCTAATTCCATCTACAATATTATCCTCCAGTTTCATCCATGTTTTTGGAAGTGGCAGAATTTTCCTTTTTTATTAAAGCTCTTTTGTATTCCTTGTGTACATACCACATTTTTCTTTGTTCATTCATCCGTTGATGGACGCTTATGTTGCTTCTGTATCTTGGCTATTGTGAGTCATGCTGCAATGAACATAGGAGTACAGTTACCTCTTTGACATTATGAGTGACTTCCTTTAGATTTATACCCACATGTGTCTTTTCAATTAACACTGCTTGATCAGGTGACTGGGAGAGGACACAGGGAATTTCCTAAAATACAATAAATGTTTCTCAATTGACCTGGATTATAGTTATACAAATGTATACACGTGTAAAGACTTGTCCAGCTGTTCACTTAATATTTGTGCATTTTATACAATGAAATAATAAAACTATGTTTTATTACTTGCCATATATTGAGGTTAATATATTTAAGAGTATTTATTTCATGTGGAGTGAATCCAGCAGTAGTAACATGTTCCAAGTTAAATCTCATTGAGAACCTCTGTCACTTGGTCCTTAGAAATGGCCTCACTGAGCACAATGAAGAATTAGTGTCCCAAAAGACAGTTACATTGACATAAAACAACACTAGAAATTGAAAATGTATTGTGTCTAAATGAGAAGACTAATAGCGTATTCAGATTTTCTCTTAGGAGGAATTATTCTGTGAAAATTATTGAGACATATTTGGGACCCATCCCTTGGGGGAGAGTCATAAGTAGCAACTGTCAAGTGATTGGAGTCTTGGCAGAGAGTCAGAAACAACTTTGAATATGTAGAGGTTGAGGAACATAACAAATTTCCATGCTGTGAACAGCCCAAGTGTTAAAGCTGCAATTCTAGTATGGCAATCAAAAAGCTTAACTCATCTACATACCTGGATATTTTAGGAAAAATTGAAAAGAAACTGAAAGGAGATTATTGGTTGTTCTGCCTAGTGCTGTTCTGCTTTCTCTCCACTTTTCATTGTCTTTGAACTATTTTACATGATTGTAATTATAGAAAATTTATAATAATGCAAATTATTCTTCTTAATAAAAATATACATGAATTTTATCTAGTTAAATGCAATTGTTTATTGCTCTGTAAATAGAGAATATTTTGTATATATTGAAAATTTGTTTCACCTTTCAGGACTACCTATTTGTGTTCCTTTAAAGACTTCTCTTTGAAATCACTTTTTAAGACTTAAAGCATTTGATATACGTATGCCCATTTTATATTTGCATTGGAGTAAATATTACATCTTTTCTAAAAATTTATTGAGGAAGTGGAAGATAAGGCTCTTAAATTTTCAGTCCTATTGAAATTGTGCTTTGAACTTTTTGGTTTAAAATGGCAGAATAAAGATGCATCTGTTTTCTTGTCCTTTTTAATATCACACGTAAAATCTTATAGGAAGAATAAAAAACGTAAGTTTTCTTTTAGAAGAGAGCAGGAGACATATGCATGTGTGTGTGTATATATACATATATATGTGTGTGTGCTGTTCTCAATGTGAAGGTGAACAAAAGTTTAGGAAAGCACCCCTACATAATGCCTAAAGCTTCAAATATTAGAAAAAGATAAAAGGCAGAATTTCAAAAGAGAGTTTGTACTATGGTGTGAAAAAATCAAAAGACCCCTTGCTTGGAGCTATAGAAGTGAGATAGCTATAGATTATTTTCTGAACCCAATCTGTTAACAAAAAATAACGGCAATGACAGGATTAAAGAAAATAAATTAATTTGGTATCATTGGTTGCTATAATGGTAGAAAATGGTTGGTCTTTGATTCAAGATGAAGGAAATAACTATTTGTAAACTATCCTGTAGCTATGTATATTTGACAAATAGAAGGTATAAATGTTATTACACTGCAAATATAAATATACATATGCATATATACCCCAAAATAGAAAAGCAAATATGACCCTTATGAAAAGTTTTACTAAGAGCCAGAGAGAAATACTGCTATTCCAGAACACCTTACTTCTACTCCCCAGAGCAAAATTTTGTAAATTATCAGTATGGGGTAGAAATCCTCTCTCGAATAAAACTAATAAACAGAAAAAAATAAAGATAGGCTACATACCATGTTACTATAAAAATAGTAAAAAGAAATAGGAAAAGCTAATAATTAGTAAATTTTAAACAATAGAAAAATTTTCCTCATAACACATTAAAACCATGACAAATACAGTTATTTAGCCCCATAAAACAAAAGATCCAAGCATATATGATGAAACTTAAGGAAGATATTATAAAGCAGAAGAAGGAATTGAAAAGACGGCAGGGTTCTGAAAAACAAGTTGAAAGAAGGAAATTAAGTCATTATACAAACTAAGTGTTGATTTGAAATGGCAAAATCTAATTTACCTTAGATTACTATAAAGATTAATGTAATTCCAATGAAATCACAATAGGAAAGCTTGTTTTTAAGCATAGAAGTTGATCCTTCATAATATATTCATGTATATATGTGTTATTTAGTTATATACATATTTATATAATATATACAATCAGAATATACAAATGAAAATGTTTTAAGTATAGAATATATTTATACACATATATTTAGAACACAGGTACAATTATACACAAATATTAAAAGATACAAAGTTAAAATTTTGAAAGTGACTTGAATGAGGGAAAATGATTTATATTCAGTATTAAGATCTATTAAAAATCTAGATGAATTAAAATAGTATAGCAATATGTGCACATAAAACTATATATAACAGAAGGTTTTAAGCAAATACAAATGCATATGTAAGATAAATATGTCACTTCATATTGTTATAAAAACGGTAAATTATTCAATGAATAAAGTTGACACAATTAGAGATAGTCTTTTGTAAAAACTAGAATTACAACCTCATTTCAGTAACATAGTTTCAGTTAGATCAAAGTAAAAATTCAAGAAATAAATATAAGATGAAAATATGAGAGATAATATGATGGAACTAAGAATAATATTATACCAGTATTTGAATTAGATGAAATCCATAAATACCTTGGAAAAAGTTTATCTAGTTGGCAATTTCTGAGCAGTCACACTACAATTAGTAAATTTAAATTAAATATTTTTCAGAAATAAATCTCCAGACCCATGAGTGCACCAGAAGAGTTTGCTAACTATTCAAATTCTAAACAATTCTACTCCTAGAGATACACTATTTTTTTTTTTTTTTTTTGAGACTGAGTTTTGCTCTTGTCGCCTAGGCTGGAGTACAATGGCGTGATCTCTGCTCAGTGTAACCTCGGCCTTTCAGGTTAAGCTGATTCTCCTGTCTCAGCCGCCCGAGTAACTTGGATTACAGGCACCTGCCACCACGCCAGGCTAATTTTTGTATTTTTAGTAGAGACGGGATTTCACCAGGCTAGTCTCAAACTCCTGACCTCAGGTAGTCCACTGCCTTGGATTTTCAAAGTACTGAGATTACAGGCATGAGCCACTGTGCCCAGCTGGAAATACACTTTTTATAAAATATAAAATGAAAATGCCTATTACATCTCTTTTATCATATCAGGATAAACTTAATTCCAAACCTAAACATTAAATTTTATACACAAAAAGTGATAACAGAACCAATCTGCCATATATAATGATGAAAATATAAATCAAACTGATTTTATTCTAGGAAACTGTTTAGTATATTATTAGATTTAAATAGAAATAAAATATGATCACAACAGATGCAGAAAAACTGACAAAATGATAAAATAGGTAAAAGTAATATTTCATCTTAAAGCTTTTGTAAACTAGAAATTAGAAGAGAAGTCATAGCCCATTAAAGAGTGTCTACAAAAACCAATAGGAAACATATGACTTAATAGGGAGATACTAAAAGGGTTTATTTTTGAATAAGGTTTTAAAAACCAATAATGACCCCACTATTAACAATTCAATTTAACATTGTCTCATAGATCCTATCAATGGCATTAGGAAAACATAATAATAATTAAATGGAAAATATAAAAGGAAAAGCAGATATTACACTTTGCAAAGTTATATGATTGTGTATACATTTTAAAGTATCTCATATGAATTTCAGAAACAAACATGTAATTATGCTTCTCCATATGGGTGTATAGACAAAATATATGACATAGGTAGGACGATAACTAGAGATGAAACCATTAGAAAATAATAGCTAAAACATGATTTAATATAACATAACAAATCAAATACTTAGGAATAATTAAAAGAAAAACTGTCTTAATATTTTTATGCAGAAAGCAATAAACAGCAAAATGAGAAAATTTTAGAAAGATCTAAGTAAATATTTACATATGGCATAATCATTTGGAAAACTCATTGTAAAAATGACAATTTGCTGAAAATTTATTTATGGTTTCAAACCGATTTCATTGACAATCCCAATACCTATTTTCATTTTTAATAACTGTATATATTGTTTCTTTTGCAGAATTTGACAAACAGATACTAATTTATAAAGAAGTGCAAAGATTGACTATAGGCATGTCACTTAAAAAAAAAAAAAAGAAACTAAAGATGCAAGGACTTGCTCTATTGTATACCATGCTTTTTTATCCATTTCAGTAATAAAGACAGTGTGATATTGGGCAAAGATAGACAAATACATCAATGCATATATGATCACTTGATTTATGATCAAGTACATTTAACTAATTAGCGTGTAAAATAATATCCAAATGTATTAGTAAATGTGGAAATATAAATTTTAAAATGGCAAAAAGGTATCTGTATATCTTTTAGTGGTGATATTAGTTTTCTTCTCTTTTTCTTCAGAAAAGCTAAAATCGACACTTTTTTGTATTGTACTTTAAGTTCTGGAGTACATGTGCAGATCTTGCAGGATTGTTGCATAGGTACACACATGCCATGGTGGATTTCTGTCTCCATCCCCCTGTCACCTACATCAGGCATTTCTCCCAGTGCTATCCCTCCCCAACCTCCACACCCACTGCTGTCTCTCCCCTAGCTCCCCTACCCCAACAGACTCCATTGTGTGATGTTCCCTTCCCTGTGCCCAGGTGCTTCAATCAACACTTTGATGCTAAGTATTGGCACAGATTAGCACAGCAGGCACTCCCATACCCTGCAAATTGGACTATAAATTGGTACAATGTTTTGAACCAAACAAATGAAAAAACCATTTTATCCAAGTACTTAAAAAAAACCCTTTTGTTCATTTAATATACGAAGTTATCTGTATATTCCTAACAGAATTGCATGTCCACACGCATTTTTAACCTGTGTGTAGAATTATGATACAGTCATGTGTCACTTAACCACAGGGATATGTTCTGAGAAATGTATCGTTCTGTGTTTTTGGGGTTTGGCTAACATCATAGAGTGGGCTTATACAAATTTAGATGGTATTGACTACTATACACATAGGTAACATGGTGTAGCCTTGATATGGTTTGTCTGTGTCCACACCCAAATCTCATCTTGAATTGTAGCTTCCATAATTCAGGGAGATAACTGAATCATGGGGTTGGTTTTCCCCATATGGTTATTGTTGTGAATAAGTCTCATGAGATCTGATGATTTTATAAGGAGCTTCACCTTTTGCTTGGCTCTCGTGTCTTTTGCCGGCTGCCATGTAAGATGTCCCTTGCCCTTCCTCTGTAATTGTGAGACCTCCCTAGCCAAGTAGAACTCGGAGTTTGTGAAACCTCTTTTTCTTTAGACCCAGTACCAGGTATATCTTTACCATCAGCATGAAAATGGACTAAGGGTAATTATTGTTTATCTAAATATATCTCAACATAGAAAAGGTACAGTGAAAATAGAGTAAAAAGCCAGGTGCCGTAACTCATGCCTGTAATCCCAGCACTTTGGGAAGCCAAGGTAGAAGGATTGCCTGAGGCCCAGAGTTCAGGACTAGCCTGGGCAACATAGCAAGATTCTGTCTCTACAAAATAAATAGCTGGGCATAATGGCTGGCACATATAATCTCAGCTACTTGGGAGGCTGAGGTGGGAAGATTGCTTGAGCACAGAAGTTCAAGGTTATAGTGAACTATGATCATGCCGCTCCAGCCTGGGCAACAAAGCAAGACATTGTCTCAAGATTAGCATAAAACATAATAAATGGTACACCTGTATAGAACCCAGAAAACCATTGGAAAATAATAGCTAAAACATGATTTAATATAACAAATCAAATACTTAAGAATAATTAAAAGAAAAAAGGTCTTAATATCTCTATGTGGAAAGCAATGAAACAACAAAATGAAAAAATTTTAGAAATGACTAAATAAATATTCAAATGATAAGTTCCTCTGGATGAGTCAGTGAGTAAATGTGAGGGCTTAGGACATTCCTGTACACTGCTATGTATTTTATAAATACTGTATACTTAGGACACTCTTAACTTTCTTTTAAAAATTATTTTAATAATAAATTAACTTTAGTCCACTGTAGCTTTTATAAACTTTTAAATGGTTAAAAAATTGGCACTTGTAATAACACTTAGCTAAAAATACAAATACTTTGTATAGTTTCACAAATATATTTTTATTTTTATATACTTAGTTTATTTTGTTTTCTATTTTAAAAACTGTTTTAAATTATTTTGTGAGAAACTAAGACACAAGCGCACATATTAGCCTAGACATACACAGGGTCAACATCATCAGTATTGCTGTCTTTCACCTCCACATCTTGTTCCACGGGAAGGTATTCAGAGGCAGTAACATGCATGGAGCAGTCATCTGTGCTCATAACAATGCTTCCTTTTGAAAAACCTCCTGAAAGACCTGCGTAAAACTGTTGTTAAGAAGGTGCGTCTTTGTAGTAGAATGATTCACGTTCTTTGCAACACTATTCACAATAGCAAAGACATAGAATCAACCTAAATGCCCATCAATGACAGATTGGATAAAGACAATGTGGCACATGTACACCATGGAGCACTATGTAACCATAAAAAGTATAAGGTCATGTATTTTGTGGAAGCATGGATGGAGCTGGAGGCTATTATTCTTAGTAAACTAACACAGGAAGAGAAAGTGAAATATCACGTTTTCACTTATAAGTTGGAGCTAAATGTTGAGAACTTATGAACACAAAGATGAGAACAACAAACAATAGGGTCTACTTGAGGGTGGAGGGTGGGAAGAGGGAATGGAGCAGTAAAGATAAACATTGAGTGCTGGGCTTAATATCTGGGTAATGTAATAATATGTACAACAATACTGGTGACACAAGTTTACAAACCGTCGCATGTACCCCAGACCAAAAATAAAAGTTAAAAGATAAAAGGTGTACTCTTCAGAAATATGTTTCTACTGGTTTTCTTAGTTTAATTCTGTTTTCATCATAGATTTGCTTGGAAACAGATAATGTACCCTGAGTTCTCCTTTCTGCTAATGAACATCTTTCAGTATTTGGGCCCATATATTCAATTTTTAAGTTGCTTGTTGAGGTCTGCGAAAGCTTCTGCTATACTCTTCACTGTGAATTTTTCTGGAGGTTCTTCTTTTTCTTTTCCTGAAGTTTCCTTTTCTCTTGTCTTTTAAGCTACCTGCTCCTGTTCGTATATCTGGTCCATTATTGACCGAAGCATCATTATGCAGTGCATGACTGTAGTTACTTTTTACTTTTTATTGACTACATACTGTGTGCCATAGATTTTAGCAAGCACATGATATGTAATCTTTTCAACAACACTGCGACAAATTATTTCTATTCATATTAAATTTGAGAAAAATTACATACTTAGACTGAGTCTACTCTGTAAGTAGCAAAAGCCCATCAGTTCTCTAAACCTTGTACTCTCTGCCTCTTGGTTTAATAATTGCTTCATTATGCAGCTATTCAGTGCATTAAGTTCTAGGTTGACCTCACTGTTAATATGCAGTTAGATTTAGAAAAATTAAATGATTTACCCACATCACAGTAACCCAAACTTCAGTTTTGTAAGATTGTTTGTATTGTATACCATCAATGTTACAATAATAAAAATAATAAAAAATAAAAATGTCTTTACCTATTACGTTACGCTAAATAGATAACATATTTTAATATGTTCACTATGATCATTTTGCACCTTTTATTCCTTATAATCCTTTGTCAAAAGGTAAAACATCTTGCTTTATGAAGTTTATATTCCAAATTGGTTCTTCAGTCAGCATCTGTGACTAATGTGTGACAAAACAACCAGACTTCAAAAGTCAAGATTCTGAGTTGCATTTTTACTACTGTCACCTTATCAAAAAGAGCTCCTGATAATTTAGCCTATTAAATTACTATTAAGTAAATTTATCTTATATAAATATTGTGGAATTTACTAAAATTCAAGGGAAGCTGGTATCGTGATTAATGCCCTCTTATTTTTATTATTTATGGGGCCAAAAATTAACCTCCTACGTGTACTCCCTTAGGCGGATAACTAAGTGCTAAAGCACTTGCTTCTTAAGATATTTGAATTACCATTTTTTAAACACATATTTGTTCAATATTTAAATTTTATATATTTTCCAGCTGAAAAATATGAATAATAAGAAATCCTTTGCTATTTGTTTTTAAAATGGAGATTTGTAAGAAGTCAATAATAAAGATTCATGATTTTCATGTCTATTGTTTTCAAAGTCTGGATTCAGAGAAGCAGGCATTTTATGAAAACATTTACAGAAATTTGGCTTTGCAAAATAATCTCTAAATCAAGCACATTTTTTCTATTGGAATATTTCCCCAGCTTCAACAGATTCACCCTAGCTTCTCTAGAACACCTTCTTGTAAAAACCTGTTGACTGAATCATTTATTATGAATTTTGAGTCTCACATTTTTCTGCCATTTATGTAAAGTGAAATATTCAATCCCTCTGAGTGTTAGTGCTATCTCTGTAAGAAGAAAATAAAATCTATTTCTAAGTTAGGTAATGAAGATTAAATGAGGTTGCATGTGAAAAATGCTTAGTAATATGTATGTCGTATTTAGGTTAAACTGTGTCCTCATTCACATATGCAATTTTATGGCCTACATTAATGCCTGTAATGTTCACTCCAGACACCAAAATATTGTGCCCTCCGATGTTTTCATTCTCAGAAATAGTGTACGGTTTTTTAAATTTATAACACATAGACAGAAAATCATGAATAAAAATAATTGTAACTGATCGATATGTCAATTAGCTTGATTTAATTATTCCAATATATATTAATTAATAATAACATCACTTTGTACCATATACATATATAAAACTATAATTTGCCTATTAAAATATTAAAAATAAAAAACTAAGGAATATATGAGAATGTGAATAAATATAGCTATCTCAATGTAATTATTTTAACAATATTGAAAAATAATTTTTATATATTTAAATAAAGGGTAAAAGTTTTATTTTTGTATCTTGCAGAACTTGCTACAATAATGAAATGAAAATAATTTTGGATTTCTGTATTCTATATTCACCAGAAGCTGCATCAATTAAATATTTGTGTTACTCTCAGTTATAAATTCAGTATTTAACATTTCTATCAAAATAATCTATTATAGATATTTATTAAAAATTACATATTCAAATTATTTGAGAATTATTTATTTAACTTTGTGTATTAAACGATTTTCTAATTGTATTTTCCCCAACTTTGGAAGGTAATATCTGCACTTAAGTGGATTTAACATTACTCTTTTTGATAACTTATTTTCCTCAGATTAAAGCAATTTACAATTAACAATTATGCATATATTTAAAAGCTAAATTGACTTACCTAATAATATCAATTTTCTTTCTGAAATAGGTTTGTTTGATTTTTATTCTTCTCTGTGACTATTTTACATTTAAAAAATTGTATTCAATGGAAATAATTAAAGAGGCAATTATAATACCATCTGTTGTGCATCACAGTCATGTTTTACTGTGGCTCACTGACAAAATTTGTGTGAAATTGACATGTTCTGCTTTAATACAGTCATAATCTGAAAAGACAAAATTACCTGAAATAAAATCATGAAAAGAACATCATTGCTTTTAAACACATCTACTTCTCTTCCAACTGCGCTACTATTTTTTATTTCATTTAAAATTGATTGTGCTGATAATATAATAGCTAGGAAGATGTTTGAAAGATTTTAAATAGCAATATGTTAAGCAATAGAAACATTCCAAATTTGATTTTTTATAATTTCTGTTTAATATTTGATATTTTAGTTAGAAAATATGAGTATGATTTTATCTTATAGCTGAAATTTTTTTCCATCAATTAAAAATATATTGTATACTAGCCCTTTTTCCCTTCAAGCTGTAGGACTCACATTTGTATTTGCATATTTTATATATTATTATAAGATTTTATCATGTGCTTTGTGAATTGCTTTCAATTTGAATATAAAAGTATGCAAGTAGATTTATAAGGAATCAGTGGTTAAATTATCTGGTTATCCAGAAAGATGAAAAATTAGGTCACGCTACACAAATATGGCTACGAACTGAACTGAGATAGAAGTACATGAGTCTGAAAAGATGATACTAAATGAGATAAGAAACTGCTGAAAGAGAGGAGACTTTTATCCCTATAGGGAGGAAATTACAGCCTGTATGGGAAAGTTATGATCCATAATTGAGAATGCTTTAGAGGAGTACTTCACAGAGTTGTTCACATATGGAAACTTATGTGGCTTCCACTGAGTTCTCTTATTATTCAGAGAATAAGCAATAATACCCAACATGAATGTAGATGGTAGTTTCAAAGATGCCTTTCACCTCAATGGGACACTGATATGCAAATAGTCTACCTTGGAGCCTTGGAGTTCATTCAACTCTTCTTTTTTTTTTTTTTTTTTTTTTTTTTTTTTTTTTTTTTTTTTTTTTTTGACAGAGTCTCATCTGTCACCCAGGCTGGAGCGTAGCAGCGCTGTCTCAGCCCACTGCAACCTCTGCCTTTGGGTTCAACTGATTCTTCAACCTCAGCCTCCCCAGTGGCTGGGATACAGGCAAACATCACCACACCGGGCTAATTTTTTTCTATTTTTGGCAGAGATGGGGTCTCACTGTGTTAGCCAGGCTGGTCTCAAATTCCTGGCCTCAAGTGATCTGTCCCCTCCGCTTCCCAAAGTGCTAGGATTATAGGCATGAGCCACTGCTCCCGGCCAACTCCTCTTTCTTTCTAGAGTAACCAAGAAGGATAAAACTAAGGATGTCTTTCATCTCAAAGAGATAAAAGATAACAGAAGTTATCCTGAACCAAATGGGAATAATGTGATTAAACTACATGAAAATTAAAGAATTCAAGAGATTGGATAAATAGAAAGATTTTAGCCAACAAATATAAATTTTACCAGAAGGAACCAACAACTGATAAAGTTATGAGAAATATTAAATAAATGATAATGTTTAAGAAACAAGCAGATATAATGAAAAGCCATTTTATAAGTGTCCAAAATAGGGACAGAAAACAGATACAGAAATAAACATTTCTAAGAAATTTTCAAAAAAACTTGAATATAAGATGACATATTATGTTAAAGTTTCAAATAGGATAGTTTTCTTTTAAAAAAAAATAGTTGAACACATTATCTTGAAATTAATTTACATCCTATTACCTAATACATCATGTCTTGATTTTGGCAACTATATATATATATAAGACATGTTGAAAGGCAAGGAAAATGCAAGAGGCAGAGGCAAATATCAGGGCCACACTCAAGGACCACACTCAGAAATGACACAAATATTGAAAATATCAAATAATCTAATGTAGCCATGATTAACATGGTAATGTGTCAGGAACAGACAAATAATATAAGCAGAGAAATAAAACTCTAAGAAGAAATCAAAAGGAAATGATAGAAATAAAAAACATTGTTACAGTAATGAAGAAAGTCTTCAAAGGGCTCATCGGACAGTTGGACATGACCAAGGAAGACTCAATGAGATTAAAAATAGGTCAATTGAAACTTCCAAACTGAAACACAAAAAGAAAAAAAGACTAATACCAAACAGCAACAACAAAATACAAAACAAAACATCCAAGATCTGTGAGGCAGTTTCTTTAAAAAAAAAAACAAAACAGAAAAAACCACTTTTTTTTATTAAGTTCCGGGTACATGTGCAGGATGTGCAGGTTTGTTACACAGGTAAATGCATGCTATGGTGGTTTGCTGCACCTATAATCCCGTCACGTAGGTATTAAGCCCAGCATGCATTAGCTCTTTTTTCTAATGCTCTCTGACCGCTGCCCTCTCTTGATAGCCTCAGTGTGTGTTGTTCTCCTCCCCGTGTCCATGTGTTCTCATTGTTCAGGTCCACTTATAAGGGAGAACATGTGATGTTTGGTTTTCTGTTCCTACATTAGTCTGCTGAGGATAATGGCTTCCAGCTTCATCCATGTCCCTGAAAAGGACATGTTCTCATTCCTTTTTATGGCAACATAGTAGTCCATAGTGTATATGTACCACATTTTCTTTATCCAGTCTACCATTGATAGGCATTTCGGTTTATTCCATGTCTTTGCTATTATGAATAGTGCTTCAGTGAACGTAGGTTTGCATGTATCTTTGTAATAGAATGATTTATATTCCTCTGGGTATATAACTAGTAATGAGATTTCTTGGTCAAATGGTATTTCCAGTTCTAAATCTTAGAGGAAATGCCACATGTTCTTCCACAGTGGTTGGACTAATTTACATTTCCGCTAATAGTGTAAAATTGTTCCTATTACTCTGCAACCTCACCAGCATCTGTTGTTCCTTGACTTTGTTAATAAATCACCATTCTGTCTGGCGTGAGATGATATCTTACTGTGGTTTTGATTTGCATTTCTGTAATGATCATTGATGTTGAGCTTTTCTTTGTATGTTTCTTGGCCACATAAATGTCTTCTTTTGAGAAGAGTCTGTTCTTGTTCTTTGGTCACTTTTTAAAGGGGTTGTTTGTTTTTCTTTTGTAAATTTGTTTAAGTTCCTTGTAGAGTCTAGATACTAGACGTTTCTCAGATGAATAGATTGTAAAAATGTTCTCCCATTCTGTAGGCTGTTGTTTGCTTTGAGGATAGTTTTGTTGAGCAGAATCTCTTTAGTTTAATTAGGTCCCATTTGTCAAAGGTACTCAGTAGACATGTCCAGCAAGAAATATTAAAAGAAGTTATTCAGAGATATGGATTAGAAACTCAGAGCAATATAAAGAAAGAGCATCAGAGAAAATAAATGAAAGTAAATTAAAATTTGTACATTTATTATTCTTAATCTAAAACTTAACTATTAAAAACTAATAGTAGCAATGCATTGCTTAGCTATATCACCTGGATAAAAGACATGAATGATTCCAACATTATAAGTAACGAGAGGGAGAAATAGATCATGTGGTACTTGCACTACGTGTGAAGTAGTATAGTGTAATTTGAAAGTGGATTAGTATCCATTTAGTGTCTTGAGTGTATATGGACTATGAACAATCAAGAACAATCTATCTAGAGAAACATGTTACAAAAATGTTCCCAATTCATATGAATAAGCAATTTATAAAAAAAGGACACACAATGGCATAAAAGGATGAGAAAAATCATTCAAATCAACAAGAAAAATCCTGCAAACCAACAAATAAGTAACAATTTTAATGGCAACAATTCTGTATATGCTTAAGCTTTCTTGAAATCATGAAAATGTAGATTAAAACATCAATGATACACCATTTTGCAAATGACTAAAAAGTAGAAAGAGGGAGAATGGCAAGTGTAGGTCAAGATGTAGGACCAGTCTCAATATATCAATTAATAGATGTTAGATGATTGATAGATTCATTGATTCAGGACTAATGTAAACATATTAGAAGCGATGCTGTAGCTGGGCTTTTTCTTTGGGTGCTGGTGAGGCACAGCTTACCCGAGAGAATGCTGTGGGTTCTTGGTCTCCAATCTCTTAAAGAATAAGGGATGGGACCACTGCAGGTGCGTCGTATGCTCATAAAAGTAAATATTGAACCCAAGAAGTGTTGCAGAAAGGTGATTTTATTTAGGCAGAGAAAAGAGAAGAAGAGAAAGACTTCCACAAAGAGTATGGAAGGGGATTCCAGAGGGAAAATCCCAGAGGGGAAAGGGAGCTTCCACCACGCGGGAGGGGATTCCACAGAGCTGGAAATCCAGCGTGGGTGAAGGAGCAGGGGAATTTATCCTGGAAGACATTCCCACCTTCCCAAGTTCCTCTGGCCAATGAAACGAGTTCCTTTAAACTTTCGCTGGGGTGATTGACTTCTAGTTTCTTCCCACACCCGCTAAATTCAAACATAAACCATTAAATCTCCCGGATGGAGAGAGATGGGAGCAGGGGGCATGGCGCTGGGAAGTTCTTGCCCTGAAAACTGTGCCCCCTCGTGGACCTGGAAAGAGAACACATTTCCTCATTCAGCCCTCTGAGCAGAAAAATTCAACTTCTGTTGGAATAGGTGCGTCAATCCTTTTTAACTACTTCCTGTTGAAATGGGGCATAGAAGGGGCCCTGCAGTTGAGGTTTCCTCTGGAAGGGAGAGTTTCAGGGGTGCAGGTTGATCTAGAGGTCCAAGATAGAGCTTACAAGCCAAGGACATCCGGGGTTCCACCAACAGAATTATTTTGTGACCTTATGGTTATATAAGAAATGAATATGACAAGGTGGTTAAAGATGAGAGGCCCAGAGTTATAAACGAGCCTAGTAGAGAACAGAGCCAGGTTCTTGAATGCCTTTAGCCCTGTGATTGATTGATTCCTGAGTTCTATGTTCAAAACAACACTAAACTGGTTTACAAAATAGCAGCATTTTTCCTAGAAAGAAACAGGCTCCCCTCCTCTCTGTTGTTAACAGATTTAGGGCCCTTTTATTTTTAAAGCTATGGCAGCTAAAGATGTCAGCTGGTTTGCAGAGAGAGCTGCCTTTTGCAGAGAAAATTAGCAACATTTTTTGTTATATTTTAACTTCTGTGATAGCTTATAGTAACTGAATAGAGGTAGTAGCTTTCCTATAAGTTGTATAGGAACAATTCTATAATTGTTCCTCATTCGATCTTTATCAGTTAGTTTCCTTTTATCATTGGTTATTTGTTTACATAGTCATAAGTATTTGTTTGGTAAATACTATATGATTACACTATGGGAAATAGGAAATTGAGTGCAAATTGAGTAAAAATCAGACAGGATGTTGTAGGAGCTTATATTTCAGAAAAAAATCACGTAGGTATGTAAATAAATAAATGTGGGTAATAAAACTTATGCTTAATGCAATTTAGAAATAACCCATAGAATCAGTTAAAAAAAAACAAAATTGATTCGGAGGACTGACAAGAGAAGAAAGAGTGGAGGTAAGGATGGAAGTTGAGAGAAAGTACTGACATTACATTGTAATAAGATTCATATTTATGGCAACCAAAAATGCTGAACTGACATCTCAGGTCATAGAATCTTCCAAAACTGAAATGAAAAAAGAAAAAGAATAATAAAGCCAACCAACCAAACAAGCAACAACACCACCCAAAACAACATTTACTCTGAGATGTCTAAATCACATCTATTGCTTGCTACATTCTGAAATGTATAAAATATGAAACATTGATTATAAGCCTGAATAAATGGTTATTTCAGAACTCTGGGCGACCAATTCAAGCAAACATAGGTTTATAATTGTTGTACATGTTTATGAGATTGGTCTAAGAAAATTAGACTAAAAATACAGCCTTTCGTTAAGCTTTACCGTATAATTTTCATGGCTATTTCATTGAAATTATCCTGACTTTTACATGATGATTTACTGCTGGGATAATTTGACTCTGATAACTTTGGACTTTTCAGGGCGTTGTCCATAAAAAATATACTTCATACCAAATGTGAATATATTTTATGTCGGCACCACATGCGATTTCATTTTTGTAATGTTTTAGGGTTGGCATTTGTATTTCCCATTTTCTCAGAAGAGTTAAAACATACAATAAGAATTTTACCACAAAAGTTATAATAAAATCATTAATTCAGCATTACATATATGAAGTGTCTATCCTACATTTCCATGTCTCTTCCAAAAATCCTGTCTGTTGTGTCTGAATGAGGTTTAA
This sequence comes from Sapajus apella, assembly GCF_009761245.1. Classification (NCBI taxonomy): domain Eukaryota; kingdom Metazoa; phylum Chordata; class Mammalia; order Primates; family Cebidae; genus Sapajus; species Sapajus apella. Next base: position 43,555,583 of record NW_022436948.1, read on the forward strand.
AAATCCTAAAATAGGACAGGTATTTTTCCCTGTCTGGAAAATTAGACATATACCTCAAAACGAATTTTATGACTTCAGTGCGGTACCGCAGGCCACGTCACTAAACGACGGGTGCTTCAATGGCCAAAACACAAACCTTTTGCCTGCTTGACTCACATCACATTTTAGACATGGGAAGTAGCAGTGGTTTTGCTGTTGGTGGTGGTGGTTTTGCTGTTGTTGTTGTTGTTTTTGAGATGGAAAGTCACTCTTGTTGCCCAGGCTGGAGTGTAATGGTGCAATCTGGCTCACCACAACCTCCACCTCCTGGGTTCAAGTGATTCTCCTGCCTCAGCCTCCCAAGTAACTGGGATTACAGGTGTGTGCCACCACTCTGGTTTAATTTTTTGTGCTTTAAGTAGAGACAGGGTTTCACCATGTGGGCCTGGTTGGTCTCAAACTCCTGACCACAGGTGATCCATCCTCCTTGGCCTCCCAAAGTCCTGGGATTACAGGTGTGAGCCACCACGCCCAGCCAGAAGTAGCAGTTAATTAATGTTTCTTAAGTTAGTCAACATGTCTCTTTCTTGGTATTTAATTTTTCTCTTTTGTTTTTAAAAAGTTTTATTAACATACGGTTTACATACTACACATTCCAGCCCCTTAATGTGAAAAATTTATTTTTAGTGTGTTTACAAATAGGTAACTATCACCAGTTAATTTTAGAACATTTTCATCAACTCAAAATTAAAATCCTGTAATCTTTCGCTGTCATTTCTGCTGTCCTCTGTCTCCCACCCCTTTGTTCTAAGAAAGCACAAGTGTATTCCCAATCTCTATTGATTCCTCTGTTATGAACATTTTCATATATGAGGACTTCTGTGACCGACTTCTTTCACTATGTGTAATATTTATTATGTAATATTATTGTGTAATATTTTTAAGGTCTATCCAAGTTTTACCTTGTGTCAGTAATTCATTTCTTTTTATGGACTGACATATATAATTTTTGCATTTGAGATCCTGTATGCATTTTCTTTATTTGTTCTGCCATTGATAGACATTTGGGTGTTTTTGCCATTTGGCTCTTTAGATGCTTTTGTAAACATTTATGTAATTTTTTTATATAGACATATATTTTCCATTTTTTGGTTTATATATTGGTAGTGCATTTGCCAGGTCATATAATAACTCTATATTTAATCATTTGAGAAACTATTATAATGTTTTCCAAAGCATCTGTACCATTTTACAGCAGGAGGGTTTTAATTTTGCTACGTCCTCGCTTAAGAGTGTGTGTGTGTGCGTGCGTGTGTGTGTGCACACGTGTGTCTATGTGTTTGTGTGTGTTTTTTTGTTTGTTTGTTTCAGATAGTCTCATTCTGTCCCCCAGGCTGGAATGCAATGGCGTGATATTGGCTTACTGCAACCTCCACCTCCTGGGTTCAAGTGATTCTCCTGCCTCAGCCTCCCAAGTAGCTGGGATCACAGATGCATGCCACCACACCCAGCTAATTTTTGTATTTTTAGTAGAGACAGGGTTTCACCATGTTGGCCAGGATGGTCTCGAACTCCTTGTCATCCTCCCACCTCAGCCTCCCAAACTGCTGGGATTGCAGGCGTGAGCCACTGCCTGGATTAAAGTTGTTTTTATCTAGATTTTGATTCTAGCCATCTTAGTAGGAGTAAAGTGCTATCTCAATGTGGGTTTTGTTTGCATTTCTCTGAGCCTGATGACGTCAAACATCTTTGTTTGTGCTTACTGGCCATTTCCGTATATTCCTGAGAGAAATGTCTATTCTGATTCTTTAGCCATTTTTAAAATTTGAGGTTTTTAATTACAGAAGTATAAAGGTTCTTTATATATTCCAAATATATAAATGTACATAATAAGCAACAAAGCTAAAAAGACAACTAGGGATTATTGGTTATGGCTGATAGAACATGGAGTTCCTAGAAGCTAGATAAATATGGAGTCGGTAATATTGCTTGATATCTCCAATGACAACAGTAACAAGAAAAAAAAATCAAAAGTGAGTGAGAAGTATCCTTTCTGCCACCACACTTGAATATCACAATCTCTCACCCAGTTTCTAGATCAAAGTCAGTTCTGAGAGATAGAGAGCATATGGTGAATGAAAGTTTATGCTCACTTTAAGAAGGAGACACCAACCATTTGGCAAATATAGACAGTAGTCATTATTCCAGCTCTCTCTTAAAATGATTGATATTTAGTTACTGAGTAAATTTACATTGAATAAAGTGGAACACCCCATTTTTCCAAGACCTTTGGAATTGGGCTGTGCACTGACTGTTAAAAATGCCACCTAGGAACCAGCTTTGAGATATACTCATCTAGTCTTTGCAAATTTAGGCTCTACTAGACTAAAGATTTGGGATATGGGTAATTGAAAAATATGAGCAGACAGAGTGAGGTTTCTTTGAATTTAACACAGTGGCTGCTCTCTGGTCATTCTTTCATGTCTCATGCCAGAAGACAAAAGAAAAACCAGGACTATACTTATAGGGGTGATTCTTCTGAATTTTCATGAGGCTATGAGATTGGAAGGAATATGCCTGCAATCCAGAAGAATTACTAGGATATCTTCTTAGATATTGTGAATAAGCAATTGTGCAACTACAAACTAAGATCCCTTTATCTTATTGGGCAAAGAACCTAGATGAGCAAAAGTGCTGGGAGCAATTTAGGAGAATTTTAAATAAGCAATAGAATAAGGAGATAGTGCTTTACTAATAGTACCTTAATAGGACAAGGAATGACAGCCTTAAGACTCACTGTGATTGGTCCCTACCAGAGACAGGATAGAGGGACTTAATACCATCACCTGCAGATCTAAATCGTATAAGAAGTGGCCGGTATCAGTAGCTTTTATGTCATATCCACATTACCTTAGAATCCTCCATTGGCTGCTTATTGCCTCCCTCTGTGCTCTGTCTCCAGAGATGCTTTTGGTCATTGGTCTATGCTCTTCTCATGTACAAAGCAAACAGATTTAAGGACTGCCACCTGGTACCTTGAGAGTAGACCTTCAAACAACTGCATATGGAAGTTAGTTTATACATTATTTATAAATAATAACTAGTTATTTAGTTATAAATTTACATTTATAATTTATATATAATTTATAAATAATCAACTAGTTCCCTCTATCCTCAGTTGGAAAACCTCTAAGATTCTCGACATACAAGGACGCCAAACAACTGGAGTAGATGGAGCTCCAGTTTACCATAATAATAATTAGCTTCATAACACATCTTAATTGACTTCCTTCTAATTCCCTTGTCACTTCTCCACATATCACTTGATGTTTTTACATATCATCTCTCAGAAAAACTACTTATCATCTTTGTACTGCAAATCAAGAAACACTGAGAATCACATGAAAAAATATGCTGATATATAATTCTATTACACAAGAAATTGAAAGACTGAAAATAAATCTGGCACAGAAGGTGTATCGATCAATGTTATATGCCAACTTGGCTAGGGTATGATGGCACCATGTTTGATCAAACAGTAGTCTAGATGTAGCTGTCTGGAGGGTATATTTTTTAAATGTGATCAACTTTTTGATTATCAGAGTAAAGCAAATTACTCTACATTATGTAGGTAAATCTCACTCACTCTCTTAAAGACCGTAAGAACAAAAATTGAGGTTTCCAGAAGAATGGTTTGGACTCAAAACTACATCAACTGTTGCCTGAGTTTCCAGTCTGTTGGTGGTTTGTCCTGTGGATTTTGGACTTACCAGCAACCTCTCTTACATACATACACACACACACATATAAATAGATAGATATAATATATAATAAAAGATGCAACATATATGAAATATAATATACAAATATAGATATAAATATAAATATTTATACTATTCATTTTTTTTCTCTGGAAAACCCAAATACATATGGACAAAACATATAAAAAAATTGGGCTGATTAAACATAATTAATAGTTAATATTTTTAAAACACGACTAAATGAAATGGCAATGCACTGCTAGATGTGCTGCTAGAAGGTCATAAGACCTGAGTTCATGAAGTAAAAATGCACTTAAGATTGTTTTGAGATCCTGCTTATAAAACAAAAGGCTTACCGTTCACCTCAAAACACCTTCTGTTGTTGAAACAAATGTCTGCAGTATCAAATCTGAGAAGTGGAATTAGTGCCTACTTCATTCAGTATTTTTAGTAGAAACACATTGTGACCAATCCAGTGAAATGCTGTTTATACACATCTGAAACACAGGCTTCCAAAGTGGTCTAATACCTTAGTAATATAATATAGGAAATACTGCCTTCGAAGTCAGGAAACCTGAATTCTAATTCCATCGTTGTTATTGCCTAACTATGTCATCTGGATCTAGCACTAAACTTCTCTGAGACTCAGTTCCTAAAAAAAGCAACCTCTGTGGTCAAGAGATCGAGACCATCCTGGTCAACATGGTGAAACCCTGTCTCTACTAAAAAAATACAAAAAATTAGCTGGGCATGATGGTAAGTGCCTGTAATCCCAGCTACTCAGGAGGCTAAGGCAGGAGAATTGCCTGAACCCAGGAGGCGGAGGTTGCGGTGAGCCGAGATCACGCCACTGCGCTCCAGCCTGGGTAACAAGAGGGAAACTCTGTCTCAGACAAAAAAAAAAAAAAAAAAAGCAACCTCTGTAATCCCAACCTTAAGCTATTGTAATAATAAGGAGAAACACTAAGACTTGCAAAGATTTTTAGCTCTAATTATTACTTCTAAAGTTTTCCAGGTCCTAATTGTGAGAAATTCTGTCACACCTCAAAACAGATACCCACTTTTGCCATGTAATATAGTCAATATTCATTGAATTATACATTGTCTGTATGTGTGTGTATATATCCACATACTTATATCAAACATATAATCATGCATGTGAATATAAGATCCACTTACTGATATAAATCTAAAGCATGTGCATATAGTCATTAAAAATAATACTCCAGTTAATTATGGGTAGCATCACAATAACAAATATCTAGTTGATAGTATTTGTTTTCCTCTCTAAGCTATTTTTATTTGATGGATTTATAGAGATAGTATATTTTTCACTTTTTCATATGAAACATGCTGGTTTGTTAATGCTTGTTTGGGATCTGCTCTTTCTTTTGTTTGGAAATCCACAACAGTACCCATGTTTGTGTTTCTTTCATCTTCTTTGTCTTAGAAGTGTAATAATTTGCATAGCTAAGCAAATAAATTCAGTATCTTGAAAAGTTTGACAAGAGATGATGGTTCACACAGTTGTATTCAAAGCACTACAAAAAAAAGTTGCCTTTTTTTGTATGTCTAAGTAGTGGAACTGCTACAAGACAAAAAAAGATTAATTATAATCTAGAATGTTTATATATAATAATTTGACTTGTCCCAAATCAGTTGTTTTCAGAGCAGCTGTTATGGGGGCACCTTATTCTCCATCTAAACTTTCATCTTATAAATAAATTTCACATAAAAGGAAGAAATTTTCTGTGTACAGATAGTGCGTTCACTTATAGGAAGGTCAGTTCACAAAGTTCCACAATCGATTTCACTGCTTTGAAAATACTACTTGCTGCTATATCCAAAATAGCTAGTCTATTTTTCTCTTTAGTAGAAGAGCCCTTGTTTTTAATTGTATGTTTTATACCTGGGACTAAATGCCTGCATTTCTCAGCCTTCTTTGCAGCAGGGTGTGGGCATATGACTAACGAGATATAGGTAAAGGCATTTCATGGAACTTCAAGGAATGTGGCTTACAGAGAGCTGGTGCAGCAGGGAGGCCTCGTCTCTATCTGGGCCTTGAACTGTGCCTTTCCTCCTCAGGCCAGCAAATGGCTCAGACATGAGAGCTGGAGCCCCAGGAGATACCCCAGACTTTGAGGGGAACTGCAGGATGAAAGTCATATACAGGAGGGTAGAAGATGACAGTCTGGGGCCTCAGAGAACCCTGAACTGCCACCTCCAACGTGTTTTTACATGAGAGAAAAATGAAACTTTGCATCGCTTTTAAAAGTAGGGATTTTCCATAAACCAGCACCCAGTTTTCCCCATTAATATTTTATACTAGTATAGTATATTTGTGATAATTATTAATATAATTGTTGATAATAATGTTATCATCTAAAAAACATACTTTATTCAGATTTTCTTAGTTTTACCTGATGTTGCTTTTCTTTTCCAGAATCCTGACCAGAATACCACATAACGTTTTGTAGTCATGTCTCCATAGGCTGCTATTGCTGTTTCTCAGAATTTTCTTATTTTGGATGACTCTGATTCTTAGTTCATATTAGGGTTCAGTGTGGGTGTTTAACATTCTATAGATTGAACAAATGTGCATGTACCTATCATTATAGTTTCATATAGTTTATTTTCACTGCCCCCAAATTTCTCTATCTTCTGCTTATTCATCTCTCACTGCCCCTAATTCCTAAAAGCCACTAATATTTTTACTTTCTCCACAGTTTTGCCTTTGTCAAATGTCATCTAGTTGTGATCACACTATGTACGTTTTTTTCTGATTGATTTCTTTCACCTGGTAATATGAATTTAAGGTTCTTCCCTGTGTATTCATGACTTGATAGTTCATTTCTTTTCAGTACTGAACAATGTTTCGTTCACTGAATGTACCACAGTTTATCCATTCACCTACTGAAGAACATTTTGGTTGCTTACAAGTTTTGGCAATTATAAACAAGGCTCTTGTAAACATTCATGGGAGGGTTTTCCTTGAGTATATGTTTTTAGCTCATTTACAGGACTTTTACATTTTCTTGGTGTTTTCCACATAGATAATATTATGTGCAGACAGTTTATCACTTTCTTTCAAGTTTGCATACATTTTGCTATATTATTTTGTTAAAGTCTATAGTACCTAGGACTTTCCAGTACCACATATAGAATGCAGAAAGAGGACATCCTTGTCTTGTTTTTGAATTTAGGGAAAAACATCCAATTTCACATAATTAAGTAGGTTAGCTCTAGAGTTTTTAAAAGTGATGTGTTTTATCAAATTGAGGAATTTTCCCTTTATCTTTAAATGGTAGTTGATTTTGTTAAATATACTTTCTGCATCATTTGATGTGATCATAAAATTTTTCTTTTTGTTTTGTTTTTTAATGTGGTGGGTTACAATAATCATCTCAAGATACTTAATCAGCCTGACATATCTAGAATAAATCTCACTTAGACATCAGGTATACTTATTTTGTACAGTGCTGAAATTAATTTGCTAATTTTAAATGAATATTTTTATATCTGAACCAGTCTTTGCCTCATATATTTTAAGATACTGCTGTTAAATATATACAGCTTTTGGGTTATCATGCCTTCTTGAAGAATTGACCCTGTTACCATTATGTAATGCTCCTCTTTGTTCCTATTTTTCCCTTTTCTGAAGTACATATACCTACTATAGCTCTCTTTAGATTTGTCATAATGTGGTATATATTTATCCATCCATTTACCTCTAACCCACCTGATTGTTTATATTTAGGAAATTTACAATAGACAACAAATAGTTGTGTTTTATACTTTTATTTATTTATCTAGATTATTCATACTTAAATTAATTGTTGATATAGTTGTGTTCATATATAACATATTTGTAAATGTTTTCTGTTTTTCTAATTCTGTTGTCCCCTTTTTTCTGCCTTCTCTGTTTTAAAAGCAAATATTTTATTATTTTGCTTTAGCACATCAATTACAGCTTTTAGAAATATTTTGTAGGTTACCCTAGAGTTTTCTAATATAAATTTTTAACTGATCTAAGTCCACTTTAAAATAACTTTCTACCACTTCATGTGTTGTGTAGACATAATAAATAATTCCCAACTTCTCCAATTCTTTCTTCATGATATTGCTGTCATTTTTTTCACTTATTTAAATATTGTAAATATCCAATACATTATTACTTTAAATAGTTATCTTTTAGTTTAATTAAAGCTAATGAAAATTTTTAATTACCATTTTTTCTTCTCTGACACACTGCATTCCTCTAAAATCTGAGTTTCTAAACATACCCTTTTTCCTCTCCTTGAGCAACTTGTCTAAACTTTTCTTGCATGACAGATCTGTTGAAAATAAATTCTGTTTTTGTTTGTTTTGGAAATTCTTTCTTTTTTCCACTTTTAAGTGGATTTTGAATTTCAGGGGATGTTTTGCCTACACTTTTTTTTCCCCATACTTTAAAATTTGCACTTTAATCTCTTTTTATTTGACTTTGATAAGAAATCCACTGAAAATATATATCTTATGTAACTTTATATAGGTTATATGTTTTAGTTCTCTTGTTTTTTTCTGCTTTTATTCTTGATTTGGAATGTTACGTCTTTTTAAATTCTTCCTTACTTCTTAAAAATTCTGTTTGTTTTTTTAAATCGTGTTATGGTCTTTAGTTTGGGAAGTTTTAAGTGATTCACCTTCAAGCTCGTTAATTCTTTTTAATTCATTCCCTCTGTGAATTCTACTAATGAGTCCATCAAAGACATTCTTTTATCCTTTTTTTTTTTTTTTTGAGATGGAGTGATTCTTGTCACTCAGGGTGGAGTGTAATGGCATGATGTTATCTGCTCACTGCAACCTCTGCGTCAGAGTTGCAAGCAAATCTCCTGCCGCAGCCTCCCAAGTAGCTGGGACTACAAGTGTGCACCACTAAGCCTGGCTAAGTCTTATGTTTTTGGTAGAGATGGGGTTTCGCCATGTCGGCCAGGCTGGTTTTGAATTCCTGACCTCAGATGATTCACCCACCTCAGCCTCCCAAAGTGCTGGGATTACAGGCATGAGCCACTGTGCCTGGCATAAAGGCATTCTTAATTTCTATTATACTGTATTTTTTTTTATATTTCCTACAGTTTCCATATCTCTGGTTACATTATTTATCTTTTTTTACACTCTATTGTTTTAAATTAGATCCCATACTGTTTTATTCATAGTTTATTAAAATCCCTGTCTAATAATTAACTGTGTCATATCTGAATTAATTTTGGCTGCATTGTTTCTTTAGACTATTTTTTTTTTTGCTTTTTAGCATGATATAATTTTTTGTTAAAAATTTCAGTGTGTCTCACTTTGTTATTCTAATAACAAGAAGTTGAACTGTGTTTAACACATCTTGCAGCTGTAAGTGCTAGAGGTCCAAAATTCCTCTATTGTCCTCGTTTTGCTTCCTTTGCTGCGGTTAGGTTTCTCTAAGAACTCTGCCTTCAACAGAGGCTGCAATTTCAGCTCTGTTAGCTGTAAAATGCTGTCATTGTACTGGGGCCCTGGTGGCCTGGAGGTAAACTATGAAGGATGGGAAGCAGTCCGTAACCTTAGGATTAAATCACACATTTTTAGTGGCATGTGTTTCTTGGCTATAACCTTCACAAGTGTGTCTTTTCTCCTCCCTCTCTATTGAGACAGGAAGAGTAGAGGGACTTGCAGGGGAGAAGTCTTCCCCTAAGCTTTGATAAGATCCTAGCAGAGCCTCTTTTTTCCCTGAAGAGTACAACTTACAACTTAGCTGTATAAAATTCTCTGGATATATTCCATGAAGTTTACTCTTCTACCACCACTATGACCACCCTCCCCACCCGAGCTGTGGCGTCATGGTGTAAGCTTTCTAATCTCTTCATCGTCCGGTGCAATTCCTGCAGATTAAACAATGAAAGTGTGGGGACCCTTCTAGAACTGCAATCCCTGTCATTGTCACACTTTCATTTTAGTCCACATAGGTTTTAGCTTTAAAATTACTGTTTAATCTTTTCTAAAAGTTTATGATTCCTATAGCTTCTGTCCTAGGGAAGTTGATCTCATTTAAGACTCTATGTTAGCCTGTTTCTCTAGAGATCAGTGTAACAGTTTCCTGTGAAAATTCAATTATTTAGGGTTTTAAGAAAATTCATTGATTTTCAGTTTGTCTAGATCCTTATTACTGTAGGCATGCTGTGAACACTTTTAAGCCCTTTACATGGTGAAATTGAAACAGAAGGCTTCATTACTTTTATTGTCAGACAAATAATAGCAATCACTGTTAAGAATAATAATATTGAGAGTGCCGGGCGCGGTGGCTCACACCTGTAATCCCAGCCCTTTGGGAGGCCTAGGCGGGCAGATCACAAGATCAAGAGATCGAGACCATCCTGGCTAACATGGTGAAACCCCAACTCTACTAAAAATACAAAATTAGCTGGGCGTGGTGGCGTGCGCCTGTAATCCCAGCACTTTGGGAGGCCGAGGCGGGTGGATCACGAGATCAAGAGATTGAGACCATCCTGGCCAACACAGTGAAACCCCGCCTCTACCAAAAATACAAAAATTAGCCGAGTGTGGTGGCACATGCCTGTGGTCCCAGCTACTCGGGAGGCTGAGGCAGGAGAATTGCCTGAACCCAGGAGGCGGAGGTTGCAGTGAGCCGGGATTGCACCACTGCAATCCAGCCTGGCGACAGAGCAAGACTCTGTCTCAAAATAAATAAATAAATAAATAATAATAATATTGAGAGCATAACAGGTTGAGTTCTTATAAAATTTTACAATTTTGACAGGCTCCTCTGCCTAAAATTAAATCAAAACTTTTAATCTCCTTAACATTCTGTGAAATTATTTAAAGTCACATTCAATGGTGACTAATGTAAACAGTTATGCTGAAAAGACAACAAAACATCAAGATTTGGGAATTGAAATAAGCTTCTGCAGCTCTGCTGTCAACCACTGTCATTTTGTTTGTTAAAAGCTAGGGTAGATAGAAACGAACACATTTTTTTCCATAGGTGAGTTCAAATTTCTCCTTCTTAGTTTACTTCCCTGAAGAACAAATGTCAATTATAAACCTTTTTGCTTTTCATTGGCAGCTCTTAAAATTCAAAGCCATAGGCCAGTAGTGGAAACTTAGAAATTTCCAGGTATAAAAGTCCAAGTGCTTTTTCAACTGACTCAAGGAGACCATAGAAAACGCAGAATGAGAAAAGTTTATAAATGGATGAAGCAAAACCAAAAACCTTTCAAAAATTATTAGGAGAGTCTTGGGAAAGCTAATATTTGCCCTCTACAAGCAGTAAATTTGCAAAGTTATTTTAAAAAGAAAAAAAATAAATAATTACCAGAAGGAAGAAGAAAGATAACATAAATATATTCAGCTTGGTTTCCATGATTAATTTTTAAATATTAACATTAATTTTGTATTAGAAAAAGTATTTTCCAGTTAGTAAAAACCTATTGCAAATTCTGACAATTCAACCACAATTTTAAAGAGACTAAGAGACAAATGCAAACCTCATATAAACAAGCTTTTTTTTAGGTTCTTCCAAGCAATGTACAAAGGATTTGAAGATGTGCTCCTGTATCAAAAACTATCAAAATTACAGCTAACACTATCTTCTCATGAAGTTTACAAAGGTTTACCAGCCAGCACAGTAGATTTAAACTCAATATGCATGCAGTCCTACTAGTAAAATGCATCTTTCCCTTTTGTTTTTTGACGAGCTATTCTGCAAGACTTTCAAAAAGCTAAGAAAATAATGTAAATAAAGCTATATCCGTTTATAGACAGTTTTAATGTAACCAAAAGGAAGTTCAGCTGCTCACTCTTTGCAATGTTGATTAACAAGGATGAGGTTAGGTAGGAAGAAACTGACTTTATTTTCTAAAGCTAGTAATGAGGAAATGGTTTAGGCTCTTTTCTTAGTGGAACCACTTCACATACGGAGCAGAAAGCAAAAATTTAAAAAGGGAAGCTTGGCATTAGTGATATGCATGGGGGGTGAGGTGGTACAGGTCTACATGACTTGTTCCTATGACTTGAGTTATTGCGACATCTGGTGAACGGGCTAGCACCATCACAGGCACAACTGGGTTGTAAATTAATCACAGTCTTGAAGTGTTCTGCTGGTGGGGAAGAATTTCACAGATACTTGGATTTTTTTCAAGACTCCATCTCTGGAACTTCTAAGAAAACACACATAAGCTAGCAGTACACAGCGTGTCTGGTTAAAAACAGCAAAGATGATAATCACTTCCCTGAGGGACTATGTAAGCATTGAGCACACAGGGAAAACAGGAAAAGCAATTTTTAGGAAAAGAGGTACTCAGTTACATTAGTACTATTTCACATTTTGTTTAAGTGTTGTTTTAATTGTACTATAGGCTTTTAATAAAAAAAAAAAAGAAAAATTTAAAGAGTTTTTACCAGGTATTTGTATACTTCTATAACCATAAGAAACTGAGATTCTAAGATAAATTTTTTAAAAATAAAATTACTCACAACCTAGAAAACAAATATGTACTTCTACGTGTACATTCTAAATAATTCTTCTTTGCATTGCTAGTAGTACAAATGAATTCACCTAATACAAAGAAACTTAAAATTCCACATAATTATTGCCAAATATTGTACCTAAAAATCTCAAATGCTATTAATTTAATACCATCTATGCTTTAATTGGGCATGTTCCTATACCCAATATTCAGATAAAAATGAAACCAGTATAATAAAATTATTTTTTGGCTAAAAATTACTCTTTTATTAACAATTGTCCCTTTCTTACAAGATTAGCTTACAATTGTTTCACGTTAGTATATTTTATGAAAACATTTGCACCTAATAAGAAACAAAATATTAACTATAAAATAAGGTTTTATCCATAAATTCCTTTCTTGGGAATAGATTTTAGTCAAAATATTGTGTTCTTATTTATAATTTTAGAGGCATAATGTAAGGCAAGAATAAGTTCTGTAAAAAATATAATCATTTCAAACAGTAATTAAAGAGACTTATATTTACTTTAAATACTTATTTATGTAATAAGATATTCATACCTACTTATTAACATCATGTGTCTTTCCTGTGCATAAGTTAGTTTCCTAAAGGCTTCTGGTCTCTCACTGGCACAAAGCTGTAGAGGAAATGCTAGCTTTTGTATGCAATAGAAACTGTTTACCGTGACCTAAGTAATAGCCAAAGAAACAATGAGAACGAAAGAACAAAGGGCAGAACTTTTGGTTTTGACTCATATTTAACCCTCTGTGATTTTTCTTTTGTTTGTTTGTTTGTTTCTTAAAAGCAATATTATAAGCGGGGTTAGATCCTCAGATTGGTTTACAAAAGCAATTTTAAGTTAGTGTACAGCTGAAATACTGTATGTTCACATACCGTGTTGGTTTCAATCATTTTAGTATAATACTAATAATCAAGTATCAGTAGGGAGAAAGTCAGCAGGATGTAACTAGTGCTGTAGCTCTTTCAGTCCTGAAGTTTGGTAAGTCCTGAGTTCTTGTTCTACACCTGAGAAGAATGTGGTACATGGGTACTGGAGAGTGAGTAGGCAGAGGAGAATTTATTGAGTGACAAAAAAGCTTTTGGCAGTGAGAGGGGAACTAAAAGTGGGTTACCAGTCACAGGACTGAGTTTAGGGATTTTTATGGGCTTGGAGCAGGGAAGTGTGTGCTGACTGGTTTGCAGGTGGGTTTGAAAAAACACCATTCAGACCATTGCACAATGGATAGCACGTTGGACTTCTAGAGAAAAAACAATTCAGAAAGAGTCAAGAAAGGGTATAGAGCTAACCAGGGGAGGGTAGGTATATGTAAAACAGGTAAAAGAAAAGGACCAATACGGAGAAAGTATGGCAGTGGGAATGGGAGTTCTCACTCTGCTCCATGGATTTTATCTGGAGCTGGTAGCTTGGTTGCGTTTGGCATGAAGGTTGAGATTCACCAGGGACCCATCCTTGTTTGCCTAGGAATTTACCTGCCTCCTTTAACTATCACTAGTTCTTCTCATTTTACTTCTAATAAATAATTTGTTTTTATTTCCAAATTATAATCTTCCAATAAGTACTGTCCTATAGAAACATTTGAAGCTATGTAGATAACTATTAATATATTTTTTGTGCATTTAATAAGTTATATCTTTTATTCAGTATTTTCCTCACTCATTGCATTTTTCAGATCATATGATATGCCATGCACTCTACAAAGAGGGAACCAAGTGGTGTAATGAGCAGGGAAAGCTTAGTCTCCCATAATCAGAAAAAAATTATGGTCAGTGGGAGCTATCCCGGGGCAGAAAACATGGAAATGCTTTGCACTCGTAGGTAGAGAATATTACATATAAATACATGGAGAAATGGTGGGTCAGTATATACACACATGGACATGGAAAGAAGTTAAGTATAGGTAACTCACCAGTTGCAGGTGGGATCATATTTGACAATAAATGGAGAAAGGGGAAAGAGCCCAGGAAATAGAGATCTGGAAATCAGGTTGAAGTGTTTGAGTTCATGTGGAAAATAATGCGGGGAATAGAAGGAGGCGGCTCTGGAAGTAAACATAGGTCAGATTTCACATATGGCTTTAGAGGTCGTGTTAAAGGTTTGGTTAGTATCTGCAGGCCAAAGGTAAGCAAGAAGTATTTTCAGTGCAGTAGTCCATGGGATCCGTTGCATAAAAGATAAGCTGCCTGTGGTGGAGAGAGAAACATGAAGGAAAGCTAGACTAGAGGTTGCTATAGTAATTCAGGTGAGAAATGATAATGGCTTACAGCAAAAAGGTGGCTTCTGAGACAGAATAATATTTTAAAATTTGAAATATGTGTAAGAGGGAGAATAGATTGTGTATTGGGGAAGAGCGGCTATCCGTAGGAAGAGGAATCAAATGGTAACTCATAGACTTCTGGATTGAACTATTCGATGGATAGTAACACACAGTTTGGAGACGGAATAATTGGCAAGAAGAATACAGTGAGTTTGATTTCAAGACTCAACAGTTTAACATGTTGAGCTGTAGGGTGTGACAAAATTGATTTTATCTTGCTTGCATAGAGGCCCGCCTGTTCAGCTGTCAGTGAAACATGGCCTGCCATTGTCTGTGTTCCAGGAAGGGCTTTACTGCAAGCAACCACTCTTCACCATATGATTTACAGGACCTATAGAGGCTCTCTTAATAAATGTTGAGAAGGCTTAACAAGACAGACTTTCCAGATTTCCCTCCCTTGCCTCATAAGTGAGTTGAACAGTTTTGTCCCCACTAATCAATTAAAACCAAATGCTTGTTATTCAAAGCTTAATCAGATTTCTCTTTTTCTTCCTGAGCCATAAACGTTTACTGGCTCTCACCTTGAGCCAGCGCACAATTCCTCTTTTATGATCCCTTCTGAGAATAGGCTGGGCCTCAGGTAAAAACATTCATATCTACTATCATATCATGCCCCTTCGCTCATCCCACTCCTCCATCCAGGGTTCTTTCTAGCCTTGTTTACTCCTCCCTGTAAAAGAAAAGTCTTTTTCTGCCTAACCAATAAGATGCTTACAGATCTCATTTGTTGCGTGCTCTCCCTATTGTAATAGCTCACTAAATCTTTTTCTTTCATCCTTTCCCTTCCCCCTTTCTCTCTTTTCCTCCTTCCCGATTTTTTAGTGATAAAGGTTAGGAGGTACAACTGCAACACACTGAAGGATCAATTACAACTTCTTGAAGAAAATTAGAAAGGATAAGTCTCATAGGCAAAAGAGTAGTATGTTCAAAGACGACAAGATGCCCTTCAGGGGAGAATTGCAAACAGCTGCATGTGACACTAACATCAGGTGACAGTGAGAAAAATAAGAGAAGAGAGCAGGGAAGATTATCTGTATCTCAAACTATATTGACATCTATGCCTTTATCTACATGTCATTTATAGTCGTGTCTATCTCTCTCTAAATGACTGGGAATATCAGGCTAAATGTTTCAATATTATCTCAAAAGTAATAGAAAGTTAAAATTGTGATAAAAAGTTTAGCAGAGAAATAATGTAATAAAATTTATTTCTTTTAAAAAAGGATACTCCTTTTACAATGTCACTCAGGATCAACTAGTAATAGATTTTTAAGGATGAGAGATTGAAAACAAAGAAGCTGTATGAGGCTAGAGTATAATCAAGAATAGCAGTGATTAGTCTTGCACAAAAATCATAAGTGACAGGGCATATCAAAAAGGATGGATGAAATTTAAGACATAGAAAGCCATGTTTCATACTCTAGTTTACAGGGTTTAAAAATAATTTTATGTTATACACACACACACACACACACACACACACACTGTTCATAATATGTACTAAAGCAATGTACTTTTCTAAAGTGATTTCATTCATAATATGTAGTAAAGAAATGTAATTTTCTAAAGTGATTAAAAAACTTTTTTTTTTCTATGCCCTTGACTTGAAATTTAAGAGGGTATGATTTTAAGGTAGGGATGTGTATGTGTGTGTGTGTGTGTGTGTTTGTGTCTCTGTGTGTGTGTGTGTGTGTGTGTGTGTGTGTGTGTGTCCCTGGGCATGTTTGTGTATGTATTTTTTTTTTTCAGGATAATCCTTAGCCCAGAAAATTAATTCTGACTATTTGCTTTTACAAAGCATTTTTCAAAAACCTTTACTTTTTTCAAAAGTTGATTATAATCTGGAGGATAAAAGCATGCAAATTGTATTATCTTTTTCAAAAGAAGTTTTAAAATTATTACACTCTAGTAGGTTTAATGCAAATAACAGGTTTAGTATTAATAGTGGAAAATTTACCAGTATAAAGAATAAATAACACATATATTATAAATTAATGCACATAATTGTCTTCATTTTTAAATAATCAGTTTCAGATTATACTTTTTGCTACAATTGCATATTGTGAGAAATATATAATCATTGGATATATATCAAACATTTTATTCTGAACATATTTTTTTTTTTTGAGACTACGTCTCGCTCTGTCACCCAGGCTGGAATGCAATGGCTGGATCTCGGCTCACTGCAACCTCCGCCTCCCAGGTTCAGGCAATTCTCCTGCTTCAGCCTCCTTAGTAGCTGGAAATACAGGTGTGTGCCACCATGCCCAGCTAATTTTTGTATTTTTAGTAGAGACGAGGTTTCACCATGATGGTCAGGTTGGTCTCAAACTCTTGACTTTGTGATCCACCCACCTCAGCCTCCCAAAGTGCTGGGATTACAGGCGTGAGCCACCATGCCTGGCCCTAAACATATTTTTTAATTTGCCTAACAACTACAGTAAGGTTTTTAAACTTCACCGCAATCAGAATATTTTTATGTTTATTTAGGTAATCTGTTTGTTTTTAATGATTTCAATAATGTACTTATTAATTAGGATGGGTTGCAGTCTGAGAAATTATATTTTTGTTCCTTATGAAAAATAAGGCCTACAACTGACTTCCATCAGTTGCTGTCTTAATTTCATACTATGTGTCAGCCTCTATGTTTACCTGGTATTCAGTTAAGTGTTAAAAGGAATCATTTAAATAGAAGTTTCGACTAGAAAGTTGACAAGTTTTATTGTTGAAATGCGCATTGCATAAATATTAATATGGATTTTTTATTACACAGATAATAATATACGTTGAACATTCCAACAACTAAATAACAGAATTATTTGATTAGGAGTGAAATTCAGCTCAAATATGACCTTTACTAGAGCAATCTGGTAGATGTTCATATATGGGATTTTTCTGATAAATTGATATTATTGATCAGCAAAGCATTTTGGTGTTTATTTTTTCTTCTGTTTAATTAATTCATTATTTACAAGTTAATAAAAAATCTTGCCAACATTCTGTTTTGAAAGAAAGTTTGAATTAAAATTCAATTGCTCATATTAAAAGTTAATCAGTACCTGCTTTTGCAAATAATGCCCAAAGCTATAGGAAACAGAAAGAAACACAAATGGCTTGGAGTAAAAATGAGTTTATGAATAGTGCCACTATCATGTGGAATATAAGTTACACATATATTTCTTATTTCAAAGAGGAAGGTGCCATGTTTTTGCTATTTGTATTGTTGTGAGGGGAATCCTCATGGATAGATTACTAAAGTAATTGAAATTTATATTGTGTCTAGGAGTAGGAGAGGTTTTTGATAGGCTAAAAAGATGGCATAGTGAATAGCAAAGACATTTTGAGCAAAAGCATAAGTGAATAATGTACTAGGTGGGAAAGAACAATAATCCATTTTGATTATACAAAATTAATCACACATTAGAGTGGTTATTGATATGGATGAAAATTATTTTGTAAGCTTCAGGATACAAAAAAAAAGCTTCAGGCCAGGCGCAGTGCCTCACGCCTGTAATCCTGACACTTTGGGAGGCTGAGGCGAGTGGATCACATGAAGTCAGGAGTTCGAGACCAGCTTAGCCAATATGGTGATACCCTGCCTATACTAAAAATGCAAAAGTTAGCTGGGCATAGTAGTGGGCGCCTGTAATGCCAGCTATTCAGGAAGCTGAGACAGGAAAATCACTTGATCCTGGGAGGCAGAGGTTGAAGTGAGCTGGGATTGTGCCACTGCCCTCCAGCCTGGGTGACAAGAGCAAAACTCAGTCTTAAAAAAAAAAAAAGTGTTCAAAACTAGTAGCATTTCTATCCTTTCCAGCTAAGAGTCAAATCAAGAATTCAATCCCATTTACACACAAAAATTAAAATACCCGGGAACACATCTAAACAAGGAAGTGAAACATCTCTGCAAGAAGAACTGCAAAAAATCACAGAAAGAAATCACAGATGGCACAACCAAATGGAAAAACATTCCATGCTCAGGGTTTAGAAGAATCAGTGTCATTAAAACGGCCATACTGCCCAAAGGGATCTACAGACTCAATACTATTACAATCAAACTACCAATGCCATTTTTTATAACTAGAAAAAGCTATTCTGAATTTCATATTGAATCAAAGGGAGCCAAAGTAACCAGAACAATCCCAAGCAAAAAGAATAAAACTTAGGCACCACATGACCCAACTGCAAACTATGCTACAATGCTACAGTAACCAAAACGACACAGTGCTGGTACAATAACAGGCATATACACCAATGGAGCAGAATAGAGAGCCTAGTAATAAAGCTGCACAACTGCAGACAGCTGATCTTCCACGAAGTCAACAAAACTAAGCAATAGGGAAAGGACTCCTTGTTCAATAAAAAGTGCTGGGATAACTAGCCAGCCATACACAGAAAAATGAAACTGGACCCCTACCTTTCACTATTTACAAAAATTACCTTGATATAGATTAAATATTTAAATGTGAAACCTCAAGCTGTAAGAATCCTAGGAGAAAACCTAGGAATGTCATTCTAGACATCAGCCTTGGGAAAGAATTTATGACTTAGTCCTCAAAAGCACTTGCAACAAAACCAAAATGGACAAGCAGTATCTAATTAAACTAAGGAGCTTCTACACAGCAAAAGAAACTATCAACAAAATAATTAGATAACCTACAAAATGGGATACAATATCTACAAATAATGCTTATATACAGAACCTATAAGGAACTTAAACAATCGGACAAGCAGAAAACAACCCCATTAAAACTGGGCAAAAGACATCAATTGACACTTCTCAAAAGAGGACATACAAGTGACCAACAAACATGTGAAAAGATGCTCTTTATCACTAATCAACAGAACAATGCAAATTTATACCACAATGAGATGCCATCTCACACCAGTCAGAATGGCTATTATTAAAAAGTCAAAAACAACAGATGACACAGAGGCTGCTGAGAGAAAGGAATGCTTACATTCCACGCTGTTGTGTGAATGTAAATTCGTTCAGCCACTGTGAAAAGCAGTTTGAACATTCTTCAAAGAACCTAAGCTGAAACCTACTATACTCTCAAAGTCCCGTTACTAGGTGTATATATATTCTACTAAAAATACACGTGAACTCCTATGTTCATTATGACACTATTCAGAAGAGTAAAGACATAGAAAAAAATTAGGTACCCATCAATGGCGGATTGGAGAAAGAAAATTCTATCTCTCTCTCTCTCTCTCTCTCTCTCTCTCTCTCTATCTGTCTGTCTAAGGGAATACTAACCAGCCATAAAGAAAGAAACAATAGCATGCTCTTTGCGGCCTCTGCAGTGACATGGATACAGTTGGAGGCCATCACCCTAAGCAAATTAATGCAGGAACAGAAACCCAAATAGAGCATGTTCTCACTCATAAGTGGGAACCAAATATTTGTACTCATGGACATAAAGATGGCGACAGTTGACACTGGGACTGCTACAGGGAGAAGGGCGTGGAGCAACGTTTGAAAGACTCACTGTTGGGTACTGTGCTCACTATCTGGGGGAGAGGATCAGCAGGACCCCAAACCTCACCCTCACACAATATACTCAGTTAACAAACTTGCACATGCACCCTCAAATCTAAAATAAAAGAATTATTTTGTAAAGTATTTTATAATAAAGTAGACAATAACTTGATTGACAGAGAGATGCAAATGTTATTTGGTAGGCTATGGAGGGTAATGGATGGTGGGAAGTAGAAAGAGATGAGGAGGGTAAAGGGGAGAAGAAATCGGAGAAGGAAGAGAGAAAGAACAGGGTGTCCTTGTAAAGTTTAATCTGTTAGCAGTTAGAGGTTTTGATGAGAGGTGAAGCACGTCCATTGAAAGCCTATAGTAATACCACAAATTCCAGGTAACAAGGAGCATATAGCGAGGTTGTAGTAGAAACGGTGGGTAAGATTGAAGCATATGGTACAAAGGAAGCCTATTCTTTTAAAGTCATAAAGTAGTGTTTGTGAGCACCTCTTATGTCCCAAGACAATGCTATTAGAACCAAAGGGCAAAACATTTTCTTCTCCCAAATAGATGATTAGGGATAAGTAAACCCGTAAAAAAGAGTTTTTGCTAAGATTGATTGGATGGTTAACTTTAGTAACTATTGGGCAAAGAAAACTGAGAAGACAAAGGCTATTGTGAGACTCTGAATCTAAATGTCTAAACTACCATTATCAGAAAAAGAAAGGTAAATAGGAAAAACACATTTGGCCAAAAACAATGACTTTTGCTGTAGACAAGTTGATTTGCATATTTAGACTTGCTTTTAAAATTTCAGTCTAGAATTTAAAAAAAAACTTGAAAGCAGAAATAACTTCTCCACTTGAACTTGCCCTGAAATATTTACGCCACTGAAGCCTTTCAGTCAATTTCCTTGTCTTTTGTTCTATAGTGTGTGGATCATTTTTCTCATTTCTATATAACTTTTCCTTTGAGATCTATTCATTTTTTCTGTCGTCTTCTGAATTCCTGTAATATTTGGTTACATCTATGTAGTGACTGCTATCCATCAGCCATCTGCTTTTTAACATAAATTACATAATCTTGGTACTTATACACTCTCCCAAATTCTTTTATGTGTTTTATAATTTTATCTTATTAGAAATTTTATTTTATTATATTTTCCAGAGTGCAAAAGAATAAGCTCCCCCCATAGACTTACCTAACAAAGTATCTAAGTTGGCGTGCTTTTAATAGGCCTCTCTCCTTCAGATAATGCTAAAAAACAGTCTTCTGTATGATTATTATTAATTATGCACATAATATCATGATTATTGCCAGTAGGAGAACTCCAAATAAAAGTAACTATTTGATGAAACAGTTATTACTTGCTTACATCTAGCAAAATCAAAGTACCATTCGAATATAAACATTAAAGCAAAGATACTCGTTCTTAAGCTGGAAGAGCTTTCTTCATTAAAAAAAAAATTTGTTAGGAAAATATTTGTTGATTATGAAAACCTAAAAATCCATCAATAATATATGTTTTAAAAATATTTTAAAGAAAATAATGAGACTGTATTAAATTTTTGTAATGCTTTATGGCCCCACACTTCATTGCATGAAGAGACTGTGAAGTACTATTCAAAACCCAAATAACCTTGATGTTAGAGAATCGTCGAGTGTCATAACTGTCTCATTAGGCAAACTGTTTACTCACTAGTTGATTGTCATTGCTTTAGGGAGAAAGAATTTATTCTTTGTCTCTTTTGATTGCAATGTTCAATATAATTATCCTGAATTGAGAAGCAAGTAAAAAAAAATGACGTGATTATCTCCAATGTCTTCTTTCCAAGTATAACAATAAGGACACCTCTATGAATAATCTATCTAACTTTAACTTTGCCTGGCTGATAAATGAGGAACCTACACAGGAGATTATGAAAAAACTATATGTTATTTTTGACAAATAGCAGTGGATGGTTTGGATGCATATGACTTAACTAGAGGAAGAATGTATCCAGGTTTCTATAAATATGAATATTTTATTTTTGATTTGTGCTTTTAAGTCATTGAATTCTAGACAGAATGTAAGTAATCTCTTTTATTAGATTCCATTCCAATCATCATATTTGAGTCACAGTTAATATATGTTAAAACTGGTAGTTCTGAAGAAAGTTGGTTTCAACATTTTCAAAATGTGATGCTCTGTTAGGTGCATACACTTTAGGATTATGTCATTTTGCAAATTGCGCTACGTAATACTTCTGTTTTTTCCTGATAATTTTTCTTCTTCTTAAATTTGCTTTGAAATTCATATAGCTACTCTAGCTTTCTGTTAAGTGGTGTTGATATGTTCCATCCTTTACTCTGAACCTATTTGAGTCTTTATATTTAAAATTACTTTCTGGTAGAAAACATATAGTTGGGTTCTCTTTTTGAATTCAGTTTAACAATAGCCATATTTTAGGTGATGTGCTTAGACCACTCATGTAAAGATTATTTGTATAATTGGACTTATATCTGCTATATTTGCAATTGTTTTCTATTTGTTGCATTTATTCTTTGTTTCTTTTTAAGCTCATGTTTTCTGCCTTTTCTTATTTGAGCATTTTATGTGATTTCATCTATCTTTCGATCTATCTATCTATCTATCTATCTATCTATCTATCTATCTATCTTTTAGCAGTTGCCCTATAGTTTACAATATTTATTTTTAAATACTCTTAGGTAACCCATGGGTAACACTGTACCATTTATGTATAGTGCAAATAGCTTCCAGTGAGAATTAAAAATAAAATCCTAAGCTTCCCGAGCCCCACAGCTGACAGAACAGAATCTCTCTTGGCCAGCTGGGCCCCGGAGAAACCTTAAAAACTGAGTTCCTGGCCATGGCAGGATAAGAGGATGAACACGCTTCATTATGTTTATTACTTATTAACCTTTAGCCAGAGCTCTTTCCTAAAGAGTAGGCAGAAGCCAGCTCTGCAAAACAAAAAGTGAACGCCTCATTCCTTTATTACCTTTAGCCAATCATCTGAGGTTGCAGCTAGACTTCCACTCTGTCTTTGCAGTTCCAGTGCAATGGCTCATTAGTTTCACAATGCATTCCTTGCTATTAATAAAAACTGAGCGTCACCTTGAGACCTGTTTTGGCCAACTCAAAGAGGAAGATGTACAGTGAGGATTTGTGTGTCCTGTGCTTCACCTTTGATAATAGGAGGGCTGAAAACTGCAACGTAGGGTCATGCTATAGCTGCCATTTGTTGACCATGTGACCCATGAGGAGGCTTGAAGCTCAGTTGTGCAAGTGCATGTCTCTTCTTTCATCAATATTCATCACTCCTCTCAGAGCTTATTAAATACTTATGTTTGGCCATCCCACTCAGTAAAAAATCCTGTTCTCTCTTTCCCTCGCTGGACTTTTGTTTGCTCTGAACTTCTGCTAGAGGCTACACTTCCCAGCCAGCAGAACGGCTAGCTGGCAGGCTACAGTTCTTTATGAGAAATAAAGTTCTCCTTTCCAGTTCTATAGACTTTATGATTCTTCAGTTGACAAGAGCATTCACAATTATTATCTCTTATCCCTTATTACATTGTTATTATTCATTTTACTTGTCCATATACTGTAATCCAAATCCAGTACATGAAGGATAATTCTACCTGTTTACATCTCCAACAACATCTGCTCCAGGAAGCAAGTTTACAATGATTACCAGCATCAATATTTTTTTTAACATCTTAAAATGTTTTAGTCATTATTCAAATCATGGTACATGTAACATTTCCTCATTCTATCTATACTGTATTGTTTTGAGTAAAGGTACATTTATAAACCCCATTTTTCATATGAGGAAATTGACACACAAGACAGCACATAGCTAAGTAGTGGGCATCAGTTACAAGAAATACATCTTGAGATTTTGCTCTATTAACCACTCTACTGTACCAACTCTGGTAAGCACCAACAGGAAAAAAGAGAGGCAATTAATTATACCCACCTTTGGGAAGGAACTAAATTTGAAACATTTAGATGTGAACATGGTAGAGTGTGGAGTATGGAAAACATAAATTCTAAAGAGTTAATTTTAGGAGACAACATAAAGGTTTGGAATCATAAAAACTGAAAATGATTTTTCTATAAAGACATTGTGACAAACAAGATGTGAAAGATACAGAATCGTAGTGCTTTAGCTATCTCCTGTTGAATCATAAAGCATAACAAACTTAGTAGCTTGGACAAAAAATAATGAGTTCATTATTTTTCACAATTCTGAGGATTAACTTGGTTTCTGTAGTTTATATGTTATTGACTTGGAAGTGGCAGGGTGCCTCAATGGGCTAAAATGGACTGGCATACCATTTCTGACTAGCAGTTAGTGCTGGCCATCACCTGGGAGGTCAGGGAGCAATATCAGCCAGAGAGCCTTGTTTTCTTCTCCATTTGGCCTTTCCATGTGGTTTGGGATTTTTCCATTTTTGG
Organism: Sapajus apella; assembly: GCF_009761245.1. NCBI lineage: Eukaryota > Metazoa > Chordata > Mammalia > Primates > Cebidae > Sapajus > Sapajus apella. The sequence goes on from NW_022436948.1 coordinate 43,580,090, forward strand.
CTTGGTTTCTAATTTCAGTTGCTAGATTAAAAACAATCTCACCTCAGTGGCTTAAAACAGCAGCCTTAGTAGTTGGCTCACAATTCTAAAATTTACATGAAGACTAGTGGGAGAAGTTCATCTTTGTTCCAGGTTGAATCGCCTAGGATTATTTGGAACTGGAGGATCCACTTCAAGAGGGCCTTACTCAGAAGTCTAGCAAGTTAGTGCTGTCACTTGGGACTGACACAAGAGCCTCGGTTCTCCTCCAAGGAGCGTCTCTGTGCGGTGAGTTTGAGCGTGTATAGGCAGAACAGTGTTTCCAGGTAGTCACCTACTTACAGGCAACTGTCTGCCCCTAACTGCAAAAGCAAAACTGCAAGTCATCCTTAAAGTCTTTGACAAAATGTGTGTTCAAAGTCTTTGTTCGATTGTGTTGGATTATCTTCTTATTAATGAGTAATAAGTGTCTTTCATATTCTGTATAACAGATCAGTCTTCAAATCAATGTTTTAACAACGTTCTTCACAGTCTCTGGCTTGTGATTTCCTGCCTTTTTCATTGTTCGTTTTTTTAATATTATTTAATTATAATTAACATAATGACCTGCATAATTTAAGTTGTCATATGTATACACCTGGGAAATCATCATCATAATCAAGAGTATGAACATATTCATCCCTTCCCCACCTTCTTCATTACCTCATTCCTGTTCTTCCCCTCCCAATGCAACAATTGATCTTTCTCTGTCCCTATAGATTGATTTGCCTTTTCATGATCGTGATCGTGTTTTTAGCTTTTTACTAATATGTTCAAATAAATTACTTTTTTTAATTGCTAAGTTAACGTGGCATTCCTGAGAAAAACACCACTGAATCATGTTATATCATCTTATATCTTCTGTTTTTATATATGTTGCTGGATTTGATTTTTTCATGTTTAAATAAATTTTTCACACATATTCTTGAAGAATATACTTCATAGCATTTTTCTTATATTTGTCTGTTTATGATATTGAGGTAATTCAGCCCTTTAAGAAGTGTTCCTTTCTCTTCTAATATCCTAAGCAGGTTTTGTAGAATTATTTTATATCTTCTTCAAAAATGTTTAGTGGAATTTAGTAATAAAGCCTTCTGGTCCAGGAATTTAGTTTGCAGGGATATTATTAGCTATGGGTAGTTTAAATTGTGCATTTAGTTGAAGGTTTTGGAAAAACTTGATTAGAGCAATTTTTAATATTCTCATTTTAATATCTATAGGTTTTAAAGTGATAAGTCCACCTTATTTTTGATAATAGTAATTCATATATTTTTTCTAATCAATATGGATAGAAGATCATCAATTTCATTATTCTTTAAAAATTGCAATGTAATTTTATTTATGCTTTATTTTTTAATGTTTTATTGATTACTAATATGATTACTAATATTTATTGCTTTCATCTTTTAGTTTCTCTTGTTCTTATAGTGGAGAATTTGAACATTAACTTAAAACATTTTTCATTTTGCCATATTAGCCTTAGATATTGTGTCTTTTCCTCTCAGCACTCATAAGGTGAATAAACAATATTCCCTATACCCATAGAATGGAATACCACCCCGCATCCTCTTGCATACAAAGAAAAAACAAATTGCTGATACAGACAGATGTCTAACAATCTCAAAAATTATCATAGCAAGTAACTGGTAGAAATCAGACTTAAAAGATTGCATGATTGCATTGATAGGAAATATCCTGAAGACATAAAATTATAGTAAAAAAAGCAGATCTGTGTTTAACTGAGAGCAGGGGTGGGAGTGAGGAGGGTTAGCTTCTGAATTCTTTTTGTTTTTGGCTATTGTATACTCCTTTATGCTACTATAAACATTCATATATATATAGAATTATTCGTGTGCAAATACAAATAGTGTATGGCTATTATATAGCACTATGAATATCCAAGTACTAGAGTGTTTGTAGATACATTTGACTTCAGAGTAGAAGCCTAAAAATATAACTTAGGTCATATGTTAAAGATATATTTAACTTTAGGAAAAACTCTCCAACTGCTTTCAATTTCACGGCCCTATTTTACTTTCCCATTGGCAATGCATAAGAGTCTACATTGCACACCCTGTCCTTGTTTGTCTTTTCAGATAAAGATATTGAGTGTGTACCGATATGACAAAGTAGATTTAACTTGCAATTTTCTAATAACAAATGACATTTACATCTTTTTATTAGTCACGTCTTCTGTGAAATTACTTTCAAATATGTGGGCCCTTTTTATTGGATTACTGATTTTCTCATTAGAAATTTATTAAGGGATTCTTTTTAGTTCTGGATAAAATGGCTTTATCAATGATACATGATTCGCAAAGATATCTTCTAACATACGGCTTTCTCTTTATGGTGTCTCTTGATGAAGGAGGATTATAATAGTGATGAAGCCCAGCTTACCAATATTTACTTTTATAATTTTTGAATTTTTGTTCTAATAAATTATTATGTATCCAAAAATACAAAAACTTCCTCTCCTTTCTTTTTATTTTATTTTACTTTTTAATTTTTTTTTTTGAGATGGAGTCTCACTCTGTCTCCCATGCTGCTAGAGTGCAGTGCGTGACCTGGGCTCACTGCAACCTCTGTCCCCTCGGTTCAAGCAATTCTCCTGCCTCAGCCTCCCAAGTAGCTGGTATTACAGGCACACACCACAATGTCCAGCTAATTTTTGTATTGTTAGTAAAGATAGGGTTTCGCCATGTTGGCCAGGATGATCTCAAACTCCTGACCTCAGGTGATCCTCCTGCCTCAGCTTCCCAAAGTGCTGGGATTAAAGATGTCAGCCACCATGCCCAGCCTTCCTAATGTTTCTTCTGAAAGTTCTGCAGTGTTATATATTATTTATAGATTTCTTATCTAGATTTACAATTTGAGGATAGTTGAAAATTAAGTACATTTTATGTAAATATACTTTAATTTCAGCATTATTTCTGGGGAAAACATATCCTTTAGCAATGGTATTACTTTGTTAAAAAATATTTACCACTAAGTGTGGGTTTATCTCTAGACTCTCATTTCTGTTCTACTGCTGTACCCATGTCTAGCTTAATGCTATTAAAATAATATCTTGGTTTCTATAAATTTATGATAAAATTATAGATTATAATTTTTGATTAAATTAGATGAAGCTAATCTTCCTATTATGCTATTTCTAAAATTGTCTTGGTTATTTCAGATTTTTCAAGTTCATATATATTTTACAACTATCTTTTCAAAATCTACCCCCCAGAAAAGCCCGTTAAGATTCTTATTGGAATTACCCTGGATCTGCAAATGAATTTAAATGAAATTGCTATGATAACAATTTTTTCTTTCTAGTCCTTGAACATAATATGTCTGTATATTTCAGCTTTCTTTAATTTGTCAATAATGTTTTATAGTTCTCAGTGATTAAGTTTAAAAAATATATTGTTAGGTTTATCCCAAATTGTTTTTAATTTTGTTGACATTATTGTTGATTAATTTTTTTTAATTACTTTTTTGGATTATTCATTGTTAATAGAAAGGAATAGTTTTGATTTTTTATACTGTTATTGTAGTCTTAAAACTTTGCTAAATTTACTTATGTTTATTAGTAGCTACTTTTCGAGATTATGAAAGAGTTATCAGTGGTCAGAGTTGGAATAATTTGTGCAGCAAAATACATAATTTAGTATTGGATTATAACTCAAAGTGTACAGTAAATATTCACAAATGCATAGTAATATAGCAAATGATTGAATAAATTTTAAAAATGAAGGAAAGTTGATTGGCTGCCAGATAAAATACACAGATGGCAAAATGAAAGAAGCCAGTGTGCAAGCTATTGTGATTTTTAGTTTTACATGTCAACTTGCCTCTGGCAAGTGGTGCCCAGATATTTGGATAACATTATTCCAGGAGTGCTGGGGAAGTGTGAGATTAACATTTGATTCGGTAAAGTAAGTAAAGCAGCTTGCCCTCCCCAGTGTAGGTGGACCTCATCCAAACTGTTTAAAGCCAAAATAGAACAAAAAGGTGAAGAGAAAATTATCTTCCTCCTCCTGACTGTCTTTGAGTGTGGACATCATTCTCCTGCTACTTTTGGACTCTGACTCAAACTTGAACTAGAACTTACACCACTGAAAACTTACTCCTGAGTTTTCAGCTTGCCAACTGCAGATCTTGGTACTCTAGCATATGTAATTTCATGAGCCAATTCTTTAAAGTAATCTCCGTCTCTCTCTCTCTCCCTCTCTCTTTCTCTCTCTCTCTCTCGCACACACACACGTCTGTGTGTGTGTGTGTACATGTGTACATATATAAATTGTTTTTGTTTCTCTGGAGAACCCAGGCTAAGGACAGCTATCAGTGAACAACCAGTCCTGGTGTGTCATCAGGTGAGGTTTGGAGTTTAAGCAGAATGTTTAAAATTATTACTCAGTTAGATAGTTAGCCAACTTCCCTTTTTGGTGGTCAAAAGTCAAAACCAGACTTCCAGGGGTTTCCATAGATAATAGAGCTTTCCCAAAACAGTAGATTTGCCTTGCACATACTGTATAAGTCTATGTATGAAATTTCAAAAGTATGTTCAATTATACAATACATTGTCTATGCATTCCACATGATGGATACGTATGTGTGGTAAAAGTATATGGAAAAACAATCAAATGCTAAACACAATACTCAGAATACTGATGAGTTTTTCAAAGAAAGAAAGTGATTGGGATTGGGCAAGAACATGGGAGCTTGCCAAGATATCGGTTGTAATTAATTTTGTAACCTGTGTGGTAGACCCAGGTGTGTTTCTTTTATAATTAGTCATTACACTCTACATATATTCCACAGATATCCTAATATTCTTGGACATATTTTCCATGTATGTTCTACATGCTTTTCATATTATTAACTCCTTACATCCTTGTAAGAATGGCACATGAAATAATTCCTTCTGTTACGCTCACGCTACCAGTTCAGAAGCTGCAGTGTAGTGAGGCTGTCAACGCCCTGTGTTACACCACTAGTGAATGACTGAGCTTGTCTTTAAACCCAGGCGATCTGGCTCCAGAGCCTACACACTGAACTACTATATTATGTATAATCTAAAGATTGACTATGAAACAAACAAGACTCAAACAAATGTCTAGGTTCATATTAATGTTGGAATGTCTTTTAGTGCTGCAAATATACAAGGTTTGTAGTAGCAGAGTAGGGAATTCAGTGGTTTCTTTGCAAAACAATATTTCATGCAGTTTCCAGTGGTTTCTTTGGATAGTTCACAATATGTGATTGAAAGAAAAAAAAAAACACACTGTTCTTAACTTTCTGGTAGATAACAGTAAAGTAGCACAGTTTTCAGATATCAGCATTCTATGTTAATGCACATTGAAGGCAACCAAACACAAAAGAACCATTGAAGATAGTTTCTTTCATCATCTGTAGGTCCTATTTATTTTACACAATTCTGCTTCCCAAAGGAGAGTTAAACAAAGTTCTATTGTCTATGTAGATGTAAACTGCCGCTTTATGTTCAGAATTTGTGTCTAATATATATATATATATATATATATATGTGTGTGTGTGTATATGTATATTTCCATATCCTGTAAATGTATGTATATGTATACACAAACATGTGAGTGAATATACATACAGTATATATGTAAATATATGAGTATGCATTTTGTTTTGTTTGCTCAAAAAATGCACTGATTTATTTAATTCATTTAGATGACATGCTGTTTCTTATTCCTTTTTAGTAGTAGAAAGGCAGTAGGTCAGAGTAGAAAAGGAAAAATGTAGACGTGGCAAGTTAGTTTCTAGAATCAGAGTTTTTAAAATGCCAACATGTTTTGTGTTATCTTGAGTAACTCAACTAAATCATATGCCACTTTTATCTTGTGTAAAATAAACATGTAACTATTTTACTGGCTTTGTAAGAGTTTAAATAATAGAAATTTATTAGCTAACAGTTTCTCTTTAACCTGCAATATAAGTTAATTCAATTCTCTATACGCTGATTCTACTGAATCATTTTTCCTAAATATATTTAAATGCTCTTGTATGTATTTTTCTTAGCTCTGAATAACTTAAAAGGGTCTAAACAATAATCACTTCCTATTATGTCACCCAGTGTGTCAATGGAAATAATTAAATCCCACGAAGGAAGCCATCTTCAGTTTGGAATTTCTATGGATTGGTAACTTCTGAGTCTGTCTTACTAAATCACATACTTCACATTCATAAAATACAGTAGGCATATTTTACAGAATTTTATGGACATAGAGTTTATAACTAAGCCAATTAGATAAAAAATACATATATAGAGAAAGAAACATTTCAAAAAACAATAAAATGCCAGTAAGGAACTGGCATAAGTCTAAATAATAAGCACTTTATATGTCAGACAAATAGAAAAAATAAAATGATAAAAAATAATTTAGTAAACAGCATACTTTATCCACAAATATGTGATGGGTGAGAGGCACCCACATATTTAGGAAAAAAAGTTTTTTATCACTTTGAAAAATGCCTTTGCCACTCAACTCTAACATATGCTGAGGGAGGAAAAACGACGTAGATGACTTTTTTAGTTTCACTTATATTTGAGAACCTGATTACAAGTAAATTTTTCAGAAGGATAATTGCTAACAACAAACTGTAGAAAACAACCATGGGTTGTCATGTTTGGAGTTGAGCGTCATATCACTTAAGTCTTATAAGCTGCTTTTTCTACACACTTAGTATTAAGAGTGCCGGATGAAGGAAAGCTATCACACCCCTTCCTCTGTAACTTCACACATTTGTATATGATTTTAACTTATAACGACATAAAAAGTTTATATTTAAATATAAGCTTACATATTTTGTCTATTAATCATCAGTGCAATGATGACGACAACTTTGGAGCCAGATACAGCGTGTTTATTTTTAAATTTGTATTTAAATGGATATTTTAAGGCATACTTGATTTATCTTGAACTAAAAGTATTGAACTAAACAATAAAGATAGTCACAAAACATATGGACAACTCCATAAAACATTTTGCTTTGCCCACATTAATAATAATTTGATAACAAAAAGTCATTGGTTCTCACAAAGTGCCCTTTACACAAAGCAACAGCTTAGAAAGATTTTTGTTTAGTTAAATCAGGTTGTAAGAAAGATTTTTGTTTAGTTAAATCAGGTTGTAAGTTGATGTGGTCTAAAATTATCTCACTATAATTTACCATCTGGACAAAAATTCAAACTTCATCGGTAAGATCAAAAAGCAATTGATACTTTTTAGACACCACTTGTTAATAGAGAGGGGCATGCAGATAATATCCCTACTCTATAGCTATTCATTAGGGATGGATGTACAAAAAAGGAATAGTGTCTTTTGAAGAGATCTATTTTACAAATACTGGCAAACAACTTATTTTAAGATGGTAAATGGCATAAAAATTTAGACTAATTCAATTACTTGAAATTATGCATAATTGGTGTAAACTTGATGCATTAATGTTAAGATTAAATTTTTCTCTAATATTTCTAATGAGCACTTTTAAACTATTGACATGCACAATGGCAAGCACTTTATATGGCTGCATTTAGTGGTCATGACAAACCTAAGGGTTAAATATTATAAACCACAATTTACAAATAAAGAACTGTTGGGAACCAGCCCAACCCTGTGCATGGGTGCCCCGTGTCCTGGCAGTGACGAGGGAGTGAGAAAAGAAAGGCAAAATCACAAGAATAGATTTTTAAAGCATGGGTCCAGGGGTCCAAGGCACCCTCACGGGGTGATTCACATTGGCTTTGGGCTCTGGGCTCCAAGCGCTTTTATTAGGTAAATTATCTTGTTAATCTTGCAGGCTGTGGGAAGGGGGTTGAGGAGGAAGAGAGCCGGAGGAAAAGCATGTGTCTGCAGCACTTAATAGCATACCTGATTCTCCTAAGAAATGCTAACTAAGGACACTGAGACTTTACCAACCATTGTCTATGCAGGTGCTCTGGCAAGAGAGGCGCAGCGGATAAGGCTCCATAAGGTCTGACCACACACAATGCTTCAAGGGGCTTTTATCTCCCGAGCATTGTGGACACAGAGCAAGCGGAATTGCTCCATATTCTGAGGACATAGGCAGAGGCTGTGGCGTTCCGGTGTCTCTGCGCTGCAGGGCGTTCCGGCCTCACCAGTACCCATCTGCGAAGACCCTCCGTGTCTTAGGAGCAGAGGTTGTATTTGCTTCCCAGAGTTTTTTGCATAAGCTCCCTTTACGAGATCCTTACACAAACTCAATGTTGGGAAGAGTCTTGGGAGGAAAGCAGTTTTTCCTTTCCGCTCTGCAGCCGCAGCGCCCTGTCCGCGGTTACAGGGCTGTCGGATGGTCTTTACCATAGGCCTCCTGTTACCACTTGATCTCTGCTTTTACGTTACTGCGCCATTGTTTGGGTATGATCTGCGGCACAAATCTCAGTGTATACAAAGCAAAGCAAGCTTGGAACCATTTAACTATCAGTAACACAGGTCTGCCCCTGGCCATCTCTTCCCATATCTCCTCCCTTCTTTTTAGCTAAGAGGGTGAAAGTGATCATGCCTTGTTCGTGTCTTCGGTTGTCTCTCTGAAATTTTCTGCTGCACCTGTAGACTAAAAACAGGCAGAATAAACAGACACCTGCTAAAACAAAATTAGCAGTTGTGCATCCTCCAAGAGTTTTAACCAACTTGATAGGATTCAGGCTTGAAAGCTCATCTGACGCTCCTTCCAATATATCAGTTGCAGGTAAAACGTTTAAATGAGCCTGTGAGGCCAGAGAAATCTGTTCCTTTAATTTGGCAATGTCCAATGTTAAATTGTCCTCATTCCCTAATGTTTCCTTACTTGCTCCCAGTGATGTGCATTAGAATTATAAGTACGAGGGTGTAATACAATAATCAGATGTGTTCCAATCACAATTCAATTGTAATCTGTGTTCTAAGCTCATTATTTGATCTCCCATCCAAATTGCAGTCTGTCGAAGATCGTTAATTTGATCTGCCAATTTTCGATCAATTCTTGTTTGAGAATTCCAAAGCCTAGAAGAACTTTTCTGCCAAACATCCACATAGTGGCCAGTTTGAACTGAGGTGTGCAGTGCTGCTCCTGTAGCTGCAGTGGTAGGTGTCACAGCTTTAATTCCCATGATGACAGCGATCAATGTAAATATGAATCTTTTTGATTGATTTAAGACTCCTTTTAGAATGTCTGTGATAATACGTACTGAAGGAGAGGCTTCCCATGGTCGGTTAAGACTTACTGGAATCCACACTCCTTCTCTGGCTCTTACTAACAAGATACTATTTTCAAGATTAAATGTTGAATCGATGCAAGTAAACAATTTACAATTTTCACTGGGAAGCGTTTGAGTATCAGGTCTAATGCTTACATTTCCTACTACCAAATATAGGGTGGTTTAACACAACTCAGAAACGGAATAGTTCTGAGGTTAAATTAACATTAAAAGAAGCTCGCTTGTTTTTTCCCATTTAATGGGAAAAGGAGATTCTATTCTTTTAGTAAGGTTATTTCTAGTTCGTAAGCTTTCAGTTAGTTCTAACAATTTGGTGCATCTACACAAGATGCCCATCTCCTACAATTTTTTCTTAATTCACCTTTAGGGGCTCAATCAATGATTGTTCCAGATGTATTATCTTGAAATATGATTACTCTGTCAGCTACACAATCTTTCCAACTCAGAATTTCTCATTGAGGAGACCATTTTGGATTGGTTTTGTGCCTGCTTTCTCCTTTTGGCTTATATTGATTAGTGTACTCAAAAGTTGTGTAATATCCATTGTATGGTATCTTATAAAGGGTATTTGGTCTAAAGGACATTCCAGTGACTATATGATAAGTAGGACCAGTTCTGTTATCCCATGGCATGTATATCAACCAGCTTTGAGGCCTTAGGGTTAAACACCGCAGCTTTCCCAAGACAGATAGGAGGAAAGCAATACCCAAGAGAGGCATTCATTAACATTCCTTCCTCCTGTGGTTGAGCAGGGCACCTGTCATCAGTAGGACCAGGCATCCAAATGCTATCATTATGGACGCCTCTATAGGTGAATCCATCCAACCGATAGGTCTAATCAAAGGTGGGAATGGCACATAAGCCCAGTACATATAGTTCTCTTCTGCTGAAACAGGGTTATTTCTTACCACGGCAGTCATAACCACGACTGCTGCCAGAATAAGATTGCCCAGTGTCACCTCCATGCGAGTCTCCCTCAGGCTTGCTGTTGCCATCTGCACCAGCTTCTTCATTTGACCCCCTGTTGGTGGGTTGGCCTTCTGTGCTGCCTTCATCCCTGAGACACTCCGTTTGGCTATCCTGCACCACACCCTTCCTGGGCCTGGTGTGTTTCTCTTCTTGCTCCGTGGTTCGGAGGGGTTCATTGTAAAGCTTCAGCTGTCTGATAGGTACCCAAATGTGAGCTGATTTTCTCCTGGTAAAATACAAACACAGCCTCTTGCCCAGGTTATAGCCTTTCCCAAGTTCCACTGATTTGTGGTGGAATCTTTCTTTCCTTCCTTTGAATTAATTTTGTGTCCAACAAAATGTTGTTCTGCAGCCATGGACACTTGATCTTTGGAAATGCTCAAAAAATTTAAAATGATTAGTGCCAAGTGTAATTGTACATGGGGAGTAAAATACTCCTTATTGTCTCTCCCGTTTTTTCGTTTTGCCGATTGAGTTTTTAAGGTTCTGTTTGCCCTTTCTACTATTGCTTGTCGCTGGGAATTATAGGGGATTCCTGTTGTATGAATTACGTTCCGTTGTTCTCTTTAGTGGCTTACTGCAGTATCCTGGCCCATTATCAGTTTTAATTTTTTGTGGGATTCCCATAACTGTAAAGCAAGAAAACAGTGGTTTTTTACCGTGTGCAGTGCTTTCTCCTCTTTGGCAAGTCGCCCAAATTAAATGAGAGAAAGTATCCACAGTAACATGAACATAAGATAATTTTCCAAATAAAGGAACATGAGTAACATCCATTTGCCAAATGGAATTTGGTTATAATCCTCTAGGATTTACCCCTGCCTCCTGAGTGGGCAGTTGAAGAACTTGACATTGGGGGAAATGTTGGACAATTTGTTTTACCCGTCTCCAAGTTAAAGGAAATTGATTTTTTAAACCTGCCACGTTTGTATGTGTTACCGCATGAAAATTTTGGCTTCTATAAAAACTGGAAACAAGTAAATCTGCCTATCATTTGCATGAGCTAAAGGTCCAGGTAAACAAGTATGTGCTCGAACGTGTGTGACATGAAAGGGAGCTTCTCTGCTTCTGCTTTTTGAATGGATTCAAATAGCTCTCTTAATTGATCATCCTGAATGTATTTTAACAATGCAGTTCCTACATTTTTTTGTAGAATGTACTACATAAGCTGAGTCTGAAAGCATATTAACTGGTCGCTGTATATCTGTAAGGACCGAGATAACTGCTTGTAACTCTGCTCTTTGTGCTGATTGAAAATTTGTTTGGATAACTGCATGGAAAGGACCTGTGTAAGCTGCCTTTCCATTCTTAGATGCATCAATAAAAACAGTAACAGTGTCCTCTATTGGCTGGCCTTCGGTAATTTTAGGTAAAACCCATAACATAAGCTTCAGGAACTGAAAAACTTTTGTTTTAGGATACTGATTATCAATTTCACCTATGAAATCTGCCAAGCTTAATTGCCAATCAGCCGAATTGATGTAAGCTTGTCGAACTTGCTTTTTAGTTAAAGGAACAATTATTTTGTCAGGTTCATATCCAGACAATGGGACAATCCTTGTTCTGCCTTACTAGGGACGCTAGCTATTTGATCCAAGTGCACAGTTAAAGTTTTGCTTGTATTGTGAGGTACGAAGACTCATTCTACTAAACTTTCATCTTCAACAATGACTCCTGTTGGAGAATAAGGTGTTCAGAATACAATGAGCTGTAACTGTGAGTCACTGTTAATTCTTTCCACCTGGGCTTGCTGTATTTTTTCTTCAATTATTTTCAACTCCTCAGCTGCTGCTTTTGTTAACGCTCTTTTACTTGTTAAATTTGGATCTCCTCTTAAATTGCAAATAAATTAGACATTACCTAAGTAGGAATATCTAGAGCTGACCTTAGCCAATTAATGTCTCCTAACAACTTTTGGAAATCATTTAATGTTTTAAGTTTGTCCTTTCTAATTTTTACCTTTTGAGGACGTATTTGCCTCTCTTCAACTTGCATTCCCAAATATTTTACTGATGTTGAGGTTTGAATTTTATCAGGACCTATAATCAGCCCTGCTTTTTGCACACATCCTTTTAGACAATTATAACATAAAGCCGACTCCTCTCTAGTTTCCGCAGCACATAATATATCATTAATATAGTGAATGACATAGCACTGAGGAAGCTGCTCTCTAACAGGCTGAATAGCATTTCTCAAAAAATCTGACACATTGTAGGACGATTTAACATTCCTTGAGGCAAAACCTTCCATTGGTATCTGGTAGCTGGCTCTTGGTCGTTTACTGCAGGTATTGTGGAAACATATTTTTCGCAACCCTGCTTTGCCAGATAAATTGTAAAGAAACAGTCTTTTAAATCTATGATTATCAAAGCCCATTCTTTTGGGATCATTGCTGGTGAAGGCATAGGGCTGTAATGCTCCCATGGGTTGAATTACCGCATTTACTGCTCTCAGGTCAGTCAGCATTCTCCATCCCCCAGATTTTTTTTTTAATTACAAATACCAGGGAATTCCAGGGAGAAAATGAAGTTTCTATATGCCCTCTTTCCAGCTGCTCTTGTGTTAATTTGTGTAAAGTCTCCAACTTACTGCTTTGGAAGTGGCCACTGTCCAACCCATATTGATTTTTGTGTTTTCCAGGTTAATGCAATGGGTTCTGGAGGATTATCAGTGGCCGCTATTCAAAATTGTAGCCAATCCCTGCTCTGTCTAATTTTACAGTAGCTTATATTGGTTGAGTGATTCCATTTTCATTTTTTCCTAATCCTTTTCCAGGCTGATATTCCATTTGAGACATAATCTTTTTACTTTGCTTACTGTAAGCATTTGGTTGAAAAGAGATTTCAGACCCCACTGTTGTAAAATGTCTCTCCCCCACAAATTAATGGGAACATCAGTAACCATGGGTTGAATAGTGCCTTGCTGACCGAAAAAAAAAAAAAAAAAAAAAAAAGAAAAAGAAAAAGTTAGTAATGGTAAGGGAATTAATCACATTCTTGCGAACAGTAAGTTCGTACTGTGCGAACACACACAATATACAAACCTAAACCTGCTGAATTGTAAGAGCCTTGCTGACACATTTCGGCCAGAGGACCCGTTGGAGCAGTAGTGAAAGTACAGGTGAGGGTACACCGCAGATTTCTTCAAGCTTCTTCAGGGTACACAGAATCCAACTCAATTATTGTGTGGTTGAACTCATCCCATTAATAGTCAGAGGGTCAAGGCTTATTTTGCACTTTTTAAATAAAATTGTCATCATCACCTGTTTAAAATGTTCATTCCAAATTTCTACATAAACAACAGATATCAAAGCCCTTACTTAAAGCCCTATCACCAGCTTCCCTCACTTTCCCAGGATCCCAGTGCACAAATTAATCCTAGGAATAAAATGGAACAAGCTTCCCATAACTTTCTCCATGTAAAATACTGCAGAATTTGTAATCTTAGGCTACATGATAGATTTTTAAAAAGAATTTCTGTAACAGCACAACATGGTAACTAAATTAGTTTTATCTCATTTTGAGGACCAATTGAAAACCAAATTCCTACAAAAGCTCTTAATTATTCAAATTATTGGCAACTGTACTAAAGAGCATTTTTGTGGACATAATATTTGTGTATACAAGTCACTCATGACTTTTGATTCCACCATAATAATCAGTCTGTGGCAATATTGATTGATTCTTTTTTCATATAAAAGAAAATTGTACACAATTTTTGTAAAAGTCAAGGAATCATAGGGTTCTCAATTTTACATGAAAGATAATTAACTTAAAGCCACTCACAGATTATAATTGTCTGAGCTGAAAAAATGTACATTTAAATAATGAATTATTCTTTTATTTTCATAGCTATTATACCAAAACTGTGACAATAATATAAGAAATATTGTACATATTAAATATAAAATGTACTAAATATATTAAATTATTGCTTAATATACAATAATGCCTTGATGTAATATATAAAATAATACATGATTTTACATGGATATTCCTGTGATTGAATCAATAATATCAGCTTAGAAAACACATTGGTGAAAAAATCCTCTGGGCAACACAAGTAATGTCTTGGCTTATTTCACAGTAATCTCAATGCTCCTTTTTATCTAACATGGTTGATTTAAAAGTTACAACCTCAAAAAGGCCAATGGAACGTTCACTGGAATTTTCAGCTTCACAGCACTAGTCAATTAGTTATGTGTTGATCACTGTTTGAAATCAAGTTGAAATCTGTCCTGGCAAATTATTGAACAAATGTTCCAAAAGACTAAAGCATTCATCCTTTCCAAATTAGACTATGCAATCCTTTTGTACTGAGGTTCACATCAATCACCTAGCCTCTAGAAAATCACATAAGCTCTCCTTGAAATGCCCTAAAATATAATTTTTATGAATGAAAGATCATAGAAACTCAAGAGGAAATGTATTTACATTAGAATTAAAAAGGAATTTCAAATGCACAGAAAGAACCTTGATGAACCCATTAGTTGCAAAGGTTGAGAAACAGTGCTGTCCCTTATAGTGTGGTCCTATAGGGGTAAGTGTAAATTCTGCATGTGTTTTATTTAAAAGAAAAAGAGACATGCATGTTATTCTTCCTGTCATGACCCAAATTTATAATTGGAAAGGCTGAACAGACACCTGATACACCTAATTTTGCTTGTTTTTCACTTTTAAAAAACATTTTCACAGTAAGTGTTTTTGCTTCTTTACCATTTCACTTACCTCTAGCTTATTTTTCTTGTTAATGTAGAGAATTGTGTTGATGAGCTATTTTATTCACCGATGAGTGCCTCAAAATTGTGACTTCAACAAAGAAGTAAATAAAAATAAGTGCCACAATTTGTAATGCTTAAGCTAAAACTTCCTAGGATATAACCTTGTTTGCATTTTCATTGAGACCGATCCCAGACTTTCTCCCCCTGCAATAGAGAAAGAGTAAAACTGAAAAAAAAAATTATAGGAAAGAGAGATATAGCAAGACCCATGTATTTTCTGATTTCTTTTGGGAATAGAAATAAAAGTGAAATGTAAGCGTATCTCTGACCATGGGAACATTTCAACATTTCATAAGAAATGTTTCATAAGAACAGTAATTTCTTTCTAATATGTATTAACTAATAGATATAGTATTAAAGATCAAGAAGTAAAATGAGAGCGAAATATATTAAAACTAGCTAATACTATATGTAACAATTAATTTCGAACATATTGTTCCTTAGAACTGTTTGGTGACATCTTTACAAAAACAGTGACAATGCCAACTTTTTGAGTAGGCGAAACATATTTTAAAAGTCTATGGAAACCATTTCAAATATCTTCTCTTCAGCCACTGTTATTACATGCATGTCTTCTAACTAGAAACAATTTTTATTCAACAGGTTGAAATTTTGGTTTGTTAATATTCAGATATCTTTAGTGTGGTATAATGTTAGGTATTTATAATTAGCTACTTATTTGAGAATCGTTTTAGGTTTGTAGAATATTGGCTGTCACAATCATATGGAGAATTTCCATATACCCCATATTATACATTAGTAAGGCGCATTTCCCACAGTTAATGAACCAATGTTCATACAGGACAATTTGTTAAAGTTCGTACTCTATTCAGATTTCTTCCATATTTCTCCAAAGAAGTTTAGTGTTTTCTGCCTTACCAATTTATTGAATCATTTATGTGTATTCATATGAACTCACTGGTACTTATTTTATATTTTGTGTCTTAATTCAATACTACTTTTTATTATTTTTACTTAAATTGTTTCAGCTTTTGCCTTTTTAGAGTTCTTTCAGTTGGCCTCTGTGTCCCTTTGACAAATTCGTGTTATTCTTGTGTTTTTGTTTGGCTTATTTCTTTTTAGCACTTTTCAACTTTATGATTCTATAAGATGATTCAGATTATCTTGTGTATTCTGGACATGCATATGCATTTTCTAGCAGGTAGTTAACCTCAGTATAAAATACGAGAATTCGTTCAAAATTATTTATATTATACATAGATAAGATCCTTGAGAAACATAATAATACCTTAATTAAGAGAGCATCAAAATATATATAGGATGAAATGTGTTAAAAATGGAAAATGACCTGTATAACAAAATAACAACCCTGTGATGGGTTAAACTGTCTCTAGCAGAAAGATATATGGAAGTCTTAAACCTCATACATGTGAATGTGACCTTATTTGAAAATGGAATCTTTGCAGATGTAATCAAGATAAGGTGAAGTCGTACTGAATTAGGATCGCTCTAATAATTGCTGGGGTCCTCGTAAGAAGGCACACAGTTACTGTATTAGTACGGGTTCTTCAGAGAAACAGAAGAAACAGGTAAGCATAGAGAGACAAAGATACAGATAGATGACAGGGGATTTATGAGGGAAAGTGACTCATGTGATTAAGAAGGATGAGAAGCCCTGGGACAGGCTGTCTGCAAGCTGGAGACCCTGGGATGCCGGTAGTGTGTCTCAGCACTAGTCTGAAAGCCTTAGAACCTGGGAAGCTGACAGAATAACTCTCAGCCTGAGGATGAAGTCTTGAGAACCCTGGGGGTGAGGGGACACTGGCGCAAGTCCAAAGGCCAGAGAGCCTGGAGTTCTGATGTCCAACAGAAGGAGAAATAGGGTGCCCCAACTCCAGGATCGAGAGAGAGAGAAAGAATTCACCTTTTCCTCTTACTTTTTCATTCCAACCAGGAACTCAGATGTTTGAATGGTGCTAGCCCACACTGAGGGAAATCTTCCACTCAGTCCACTGTCTCATATGCCATTCTCCCCTGGGAACCCCCTCACAGATACATCCAGAAATAATGCTTTACCAATTCTCTAAGTATTCCTTATTCGGCCAAGTTGACACTTAAAATTAACCATCACAGATACATAGACATACAGAGAAAAGACAGCCTTGTGAAGATGGAGTAAGAGGCTAGAGTTAGGCTGCCATAAACCAAGGAGCACCTGGGGCTATTGGAGCTGAGAGGCAAGGAAGAATCCACTGCTACAGACCTCATAGGAGGCTCTGCCTTCATCTTAATTTCAGATGTCTGTCCTTTAGATTGGTAAGAGAATAAATTTCCGTGGTTTTAAGCCACTCAGTTTGTGCTAGGTTGTTACGGCAACCCTAAAAATCAGTAGAATTTTTAAAAATAAGATTTAGTGCAAAATCCAAAATACTACATTTAGTATCTTGTGGATAAATATATGTATAAATGACCATAAAATATTCTAGCAAAATATATTGTTAGAAAACATTTATTTGGTTTGCACTCAGTGCTAGGTTCTCTTCCAGGCATTTTGCGTGGATTATTTTATAATAATTCTGAGATGCAACAGTTAATATCCCCATTTTTCAGGTTTACAAACTAAAACATAAGACAGTTAGCTGGCCAACACAGATAATAGGTGTCAAATTCAGGATTTGAAATTTGATTCTGGGCTACATGACACCTCATTACTGTCCTCCCTCAACCCCGTCACTTTTATGTCTCAACACGTTTATTCCTTGACTCTGTTTCAGTACCCTTATCAATCTTTCTATTCTCTCCCTTTTTCTGTGTTATTCTCTCTTTCTTTTATTGTTTATTGACTCCTTATCTCGACAAAATGAAGCCCCCCCAAAAATTACTGAGATTTTGAATATTGCCCTATTTGACTGCAGTGCAAGAAGATAATACTGAAAATAATTTTTATACTTTTGAGGCTTTACAAAAATTGTTTGCTGTACAAAATAGTCATAAAGGACTTGCGGAAAGAGAAATAAACAACATTTCAGACTATATAGAAAAACCTTAAAGAACTAAACATCAAAACCTATGATAAATGCCAAGGGATGTTTTTAGAGATAAAATCTGAGCTTTAAATACTTTTGTTATTAAGAAACACTAGTCATAATAATAAATTAACTATGTTCAGCTTAATAAACTTGTTAAGGGTAGGAGGAAAAGCAACAGTTTATCAGCGAAACAGATTACAAAACAGATCCTACAGTTGAAATTCATTGCTTTGATGAGGGTTTATCATGGCCTGTGCAGCTGTACCACACAAAGGATGCTGCATTAACCCCAGCCTTACAAACTGGCAAGCTGTGGTACCATCCTTGGCCCAAAGTTAGAACAGCAGAGAGTAGTGGCACAGAAAAACCATATCAGAAAGATTTGTGTGGGTAAGCTATCCAATAGTTTCCACAAGGAGGGAGCTGTGGAAATATAAAACTAGCCTTCACTCTCTTCCCTCTGATCTCCTACCTGGGATGCTCAGTGGCCCAACCTAACCTAAAATGAAAAACATGGACCCCACTGATGCACCCATTACAACTGAGCCACTGGGAGAGACAGGTGCAAAAGATGGGCAATGGTTTTGGAGGCAAAAATTGACTATTACCTGAATTGCAAGATATAATTGAATGAACAGCCTCTGTGAATTCTGACTGATAACATGCCTAGTGATTTTTTTGGCAGACTTTAAAATGTAAAACTTCTGGGAATCTCAATGTTCAGTATATAGCCTTTCTCTGAATCTCACTATTTTGGGTACACTCCTCCAACTCATAGCCAGCTTGAGTCCTGAGTTCATCGTCTCTGTTTCGCCCTTCCAATGAATGAAATGTGAAATGTTCTGCAAGAGCAGGAGCTGGTAATTATCATGCAGTGGAAGAAGATACAGAGTACTCCCATCCCAGTTTTCTAACAGCCCTACAATTACCTTTCGATGAAGAAGCTAATGGCTATGCTTTTCTGAGTTTCTGAGCTACAATACGTCTGCTTCTATGCTTTCTTGAATAGCTGGAATTTCAGTTTGGATAGTTCCTCAAAACTGTATATGTTTTATCAGCTTTCCACTTCCAAAATGTAGTTGATATTTTTATTTTAAATTTATTTTTACTTCTTTTGTAGTTTAAAATCCTTTATCTCTTTACTATAATTTAGCTTGCAGCTTCAAGAGGATGAATATAAAAACATATGCCCACACTCACATCTCTAATTTGAGAGTATCTTTTAAAAAATATAATATTGCTTTCAGCACTTAATGGATACTAATTACAGAAAAGTAAAAGATTAAGCACCTATTATAATTTCTATAAAGTTATTTTTAGAGTTGAAGTTGATAATATAATAGTGATAATTTGTGAGTGATACCTTGTTATAAACTTTGTGAGGATAGGATTAAAGTACGAGTGATATGCTTCCTGTGCTTTTCAAGATATGAGCTCAAATATAGATGATATCCCTGAGTTGGATAGGAATTTAATGATCCGATTCTAGAAAAACACAGAGATAACATAATGGGAGAGGAGGAAGTTAAGCTCTGAGAAAATGACATCAATGTAGCCTAGATAAAGATTATGCATGTTTAAGAATAAATGTTTTTAAAATAATTAATAGGTTATAGAGACAATTAATCTGAACTTAAATTTCAATCGAAACCCAGGCAAAATATGTTAATAGCAAGATTCTTTGGACTACCTCTGAATAAGACAAATGTACATAAAATTAGATGCCAAATACTTGCAATACTTTCATAAAGATATTTTCTTTAATGTTGTGCTATTATCACTTTTTACATAAAAGTAAATATTGCAATTTTAACTTTGTGGAACAATTTTATAATGCTGTGATTTTTTTTCTCTCTGTTTACTCTTTGTCTTTTTGTGTTTTTGATTTGAATCTGTGGAAATAAAAATATTCTTTGTTTTTGTCACTGTTGATAGAGGCTACTGGCCAAATGCTGTAAGTCTGATTGCAGATGTGTTTCATATCTTTTTATTTAGGCTTGCTAAGTGCTATAAACAATGATGTAGGTAACATGAGAAGTATTTGGTGCCTGCTGATAGTTCTTCGTAAGACTGACATGCCCTACATAAGTTTCTTTCAGCTTTACCTCCCAGCACGACTGCTCTGTGTTAAGGGATTAGCGACGCTCTTACAAGAGTATTTTGAAATGTGCTGTATAAAAAACCTGATATGACCAATACTAGAGCTTGAAATCTAATGCTATCTTGTGAACAGATTGGTACAAACGAGTTTCTTTCTTTTACAATTCATGATGGGATAAATATTGTTCTGTGTTTTTGTTTAGAAACCCCTGGAAAAATTGAACCAGTTGACTATGCAAACAATTGTCAAGAACCTGTAAAATATGCAACATAAAATTTTTCCTTCATAGTCCAACCTGATTATTCCTTTTAAATACTGGAAACAGAATTTCCCAGTTGTCAGAGAATATACCTTTTGCATTTTCATATTAAATATCTACTTATATTACTTACAGTTGTAGTTTAACACTTCTTTTAGGTAAAATTCTAATTTTTCACATTCTGTTAAATTTTTCCAATTCCAACATGAAATAATAAAGAATACTAATTTTATCCTTATTAACTTGAAGGAAGTAATATTAATTTTTGTATTTCTGTACTTGAGTAAATCACAAATATGGTTTTCTGTAGTTCTAGAATTAATATAAAACAAAATAAAATTTGATTTAGTGATAAATAGACAAAGCAGAAAAATGCACTAAATCTTATTTCTTATGCAAATTAGGACAATAAAATATGTAAGCAAGAAATAAGGCTGGGTATATATATGAGCAGAATAAAATGAATTACTACAAAATGTAAATTATCCAGACTTGTGTTTCCTTAACTGGAAGATCTACAGTAAAGAATTTTAATTTTCCAGAAGTCTAAACTCATAAAAGATGATGTTAGACCTTTAGATTCAGAAAATCAAATTCATAGCTCAGCCTTTAAAGAATAAATAAAGCAAAAATGTAGCTATATAATTGATTAATATGGTTAATGTGTACAGCAAAAGTATGCAATTACATGTTTAATTTAAATAATTCCATCATTTAGTGGATATCAAATTAAATACACAATTAACATTTTTTAACTTCCTTTTTCTATGTATAATGCCAGATAACATAATCAATATTATTTTTTTCTCACAATATACATTTTATATTAGTTATTTTTAAGGAATTTGGCAAAACGTCCATAATACTTGTGGCTGTGATTTTATAACATGTTGCTGGCAAGTACAAGTAAATCATATATTTGAAAGACATAAATATTGTGAGCAAGAAAAAGTTCTCAGTATTATGGTTTTAAAGTGAGCGGTAGTATCCTTAGCATTGATCTTAGAGTACTTCCACTGTGGTCCAGGCCCCAGAGAATTATGACAGTAATATTTTCAGAATAATAAATTATTAGGCTGGAATATACATAAAAAAGCTATTTTGCAGTTGATTTTGTTGTGATTTCAAAAATATGTCTCACTCACCCAAACTGGAGCTTTTATTTTCTATATTTGATGTTCTACAACAGATTCTTCCTTACTAAATAAATACCATATTGTAAAACATTTCATTAACCTTTCTATTTTTAATTATCTGATTAAATTCAGTGAATTCATATGATCAATACCACCTGTAGTCGGCATTCTGAAAAGGTCGGTTTAAATTTACTTTTAAAAATCTCTACTAATGTGTTACAATTGCATTCATGACTTTCTAATACAGTTTAATGTACCCCAAGGAAACATTATCTAAGTACTGCTTCACAGTTGCAAAGCAAACTAAGAAATTGTAATTTTTAAATTTGTACATTATGTGATTCTTGTTTTCATTTCCTCGATGCCAGTCATATAGCAATTAGATTAATCTGCAACTGTGAAAACATTGAAGGGATAGACTGTGGGAAAGAGATATAGCCTTACTCGTAATACTTTTTATTTGAAAAAAAAAAAAAGGTATTGTGTTTCTCACTTGGTCTTCATTGTCAGCATCATCTGTGATATGCATTACAGATGATGCTGACAATTTGTGATATACATGGATCTGTGGTCATCAGAATGGCACTGGAGTTTTCTTCCTGCTACTAGCACATTTTCTGTTAGAAAAAGCAAGGGGCTTATCAGTTCAAACTTTGTAGTGAAGCTAGGGCATATAAAGAAAACACTCTAGAAAACAGAAGGCAAGCAAAATATAAAGATCATACCCATAAAAATAAGTTGGAAGGATGTTAGACCTAAGCAGGAAAACCAAATGTATGAAACAAATTAGAGGGAAACATATGAATAATCTATTATGACCTTGAGATTGGCAAACAATTTTTAGAAACAAAACAAAAAGCACTAGCCATACAATTAAAACAAATTATAAGTTTTTTTTAAAAAAATATGAATTTGAATCCAGGCAATTCGCAAAGAGTAAAAAGAAAACTCATGAAGGTACACACACACACACACACACACACACACACACACACACCAAGAAATTTCAAAAAGTCAATTGCCATGGAACAAAATATTATAGTACTATACGTATACTGTGTTTCTGGAAACACTAGACAACTACTCACTTTTGTTGAAAATCTGAAACTGTAAAATAGTGCATTACATGTAGCTAATTGTCTTAAATTAAATTTGTCCTAAAGCTGCCTCCATATCTAGTGCATATATTGTACACGACAACCTAACTGAATCATATATTTCTGTAAGAAATAGCTGAGTTTCAGTCAATCACAGGCTACCAACTGTTCAGGCCATGTCCATGTAAAGGAAATGCCTCATCATACCATGCCTAAATAAGGCAAATGCCAACCTGTCAACAATCACAATACTTCTTTACATCACTTATTTTTTCTATCTATAAATACTGCCTGTCCACATTGTAGGGTGGAGCTTTAAAAACCTGTCTGGTTTGGAGTATTGCCCAATACATGAATCATTTCTTGTTAAATAAGCTCTGCTAAATTTAATTCATCTAAAGTTTTCTTTTTAACATGTGTAACTATGAAGTAACTACGCAGTTTACAAATCTAAACTTTACTATCCATCTGACATTAGAAACAGCACTTATCTTTCTTGGTTAAATTTCTTCCTTTATTTATAAAATGAGGCTAAGCAAATCTATTGGCACCTTAAAACATTTTGAAGATTATATAAAATATTCAATGTAAAAATAATTTAACTCCTGCACACAAGAAAAATGTTAAATCTGCTGTATTATTTTGTTCTCACATTTCTAGAATAAATAGGTTTAATTGACTCACAGTTCTGCAGGCTGTACAAGCAGCATGGTTGGGGAGTCTTCAGGAAACTTAAAATCATGATGGCAGGTGAAAGGGAAGTGGGCATAATCTTCACGTGGCAGAGCAGGTGAGGGGGGGAACAAAAGGGGAAGTGCTACACGCTTTCAAACAACCAGATCCTGTGAGAATACACTATCGTGAGAAAAGAAAATGAGAAATTCACCTTTTAGTGATTAGGCTCTAATCACTTCCCACCAGGCCTTTTTCCTAACAATTGGGGATTACTATTCAATATGAGTTTTTTCTGGGGACACAGAGCCAAGCCATGTAATTCTGCCTCTGGCTCCTCTCACACTGCTTATCATTCACACATTTTAAAATACAGTCATGCCTTCCTAACAGTCCTCCCAAATCTTAACTAATTCCAGCATTAGCCCAAAAGTCCAAGTCTAAAGTCTCATCTGAAACAAGGCAAGTTCCCTCTGACTATGAGCCTGTAAAACTAAAACAAGTTAGTTACTCCCAACACACAATGGGGGTGCAGGCATTAGGAACATGTTCCCATTTCAAAAGGGAGAAATTGACCAAAACAAAGGCGCTAAGGGCCCCATGCAATTCTGAAACACAACAGGGCAGTCATTACATTTCAAAGCTCCAAAAGAATCTCCTTTGATTCCATATCTCACATCCAGGCCACACTGATGCAAGAGATGGGATCCCAAGGCCTTGGTTGGCTCTGGCCCTGGGGCTCTGCAGGGTACAGGCCCTTTAGCTGCTTTCACGGGCTAGTTTTGAGTGCCTGTGGCTTTTCCAGGTTCAAGGTGCATGCTGTCAGTGGATCCATCTTTCTAGGGTCTGGATGATGGTGGCCCCCTTCTTCCAGTTCTACTAGGCAGTGCTCCAGTAGGGACTCTGTGTGGGGACTTCAACCCCACATTTTCCTATCACACTGCCCTAGTAAAGGTTCTCCATGAGGAGTCCACCCTTGAAGCAGGCTTTCACCTGGATATCATACATCCTTTGAAATCTAGATGGAGGCTCTCAAGCCTCAACTCTTGCCCTCTGTGCTCTTTCAGGCCCAACACCATGTGGAAGACACAGAGGCTTCTGAAGCCCCTCTCAATAAATGACCTGAGATATACTATGGCCCCTTTTAGCCATGGCTAGAGTGGCCTGAATGCTGGGTACCATGTCCCAAGGCTACAAAGAACAGCAGGGCCCTGGGCCTGGCCCATGAAGCCGTTTTTCCCTCCAAGGACTCCATATGTGTGATGGAAGGCACTGCCACAAAGGTCTCTGAAATGTCCCAGAAGGACTTTCCCCATTGTCTTCATTATTAATATTTTGCTCCTCTTTACTTATGCAAATGTTTGCAGCCCCCGTAAATTCCTTCACAGAAAGCAGGATTTTGTTTTCTAACATCTAATCAGGCTACAAATTTTACAAACTTTTATGCTCTGCTTCCCTTTTAAATATGTTTCGGCTTCAGACCATCTCTTTGTGAATGCATATAAGCATATACTTTCAGAAGCTTCCAGGCCACTTCTTGAATGCTTTGATGCTTACAAATTTCTTCTGACAGATACCCTACATCATCTCTCTCAAGTTGAAAGTTCCACAGATCTCTAAGGCAGGGCCACAATTCCACCATTCTCTTTGCTAAAGCATGGCAAGAATGACCTTTGTTTCAGTTCCCAGTAAGTTCCTATCTCCATCTGAGACCTCTTCAGCCTGGACTTCACTTTCCATATCACTATCAGCATTTTGGTCAAAACCATGCAACACATCTCTAGGAATTTCCAAAATTTTTCAAAACCATGCAAGACATCTCTAGGAATTTCCAAACTTTTTCAAAAACATTCAACACATCTCTAAGAATTTCCAAACTTTCTCTCATCTTCCTGTCATCTTAGTGCTCCAAACTGTTCCAACTTCTGCCTATTACGCAGTTCCAAAGTTGTTTCCACTCTCTCAGGTATCTTTATAGCAATGCCCCTCTTCTCTGGTACCAATTTTCTGTATTAGCCCATCATCACACTGCTATTAAAACATACCTGAAACTATGTAATTTATGGGGAAAAGAAGTGTAATTGACTCATAGTTCTGCAGGCTGTGCAAGAGGCATGGCTGAGGTGTCCTCGTGAAATTTACAATCATGACAGAAGACGAAGGGGAAGCAGGCAGAATCTTCACATAATGGAGCAAGAAAGAGAGAGAATGAAAGGGAAAGTGTTACACCCTTTCAAATAACCTGATCTTGTGAGAACTCACTATCACTATCACAAGAATTGCAAGGGAGAAATCCACCCTTACAACTCAATCATCTCCCACCAAGTTCCTTCCCCAATATTAAGGATAACAACTCAATACGAAATTTGGGTGGGGACACAGAGCCAAACTGTATTATTTGTCTAAGGAAAAGTACTTTGGGTTTGATTGGTTAAGAAATACAAAACTTAATTTTGTTATTTTCCCAAACCTCTTTATGATATAATATTTAAAGATACCTAATTCTGAGTTTGAAAATCAGGTCATAAGTTGGGAATCTTAGAGCATAATGGCATATTTAATATTTGTAGATTATTATTAGGCCTTCTTTTTTACATTTAAGAGAGGTAAAAAAATCTACTTGGGTATTAGGACTTTTTTGGCAAATGTATTCATGTTTCCCTACCATTGAAATTGAAAAAAAAAATTTGGGTGTGAGAGAAATATTTTTAATTCATATACTCACAAAGGACTTGTATTCAGAATATATAAAGAACTCTCAAAACTCAGTAATAAGAAGCTAAACATTCCAGTTTTTTAAACGGGCAAATAATTTAAATGGATTTCACCAAATATGATATACTTGTGACAAATAAGCACATAAAAAAATGCACAAAAAATTGTATTAATAAATTAGAAACTTTTTTTTAGACAGGGTCATGCTCTGTTGCCCAGGCTAGAGTGCAGTGACAGGATCACTCACTGCAACCTCTGCCTTCTAGACTCATATGGTCCTCTCACCTCAGCATCCTGAGTAGCTGGGACAACAGGCTTGAGCCACCACACCCAGCTAATTTTTGTATTTTTTGTAGGGTTTCCCCATGTTGTCCAAGCTGGTCTCAAACTCCAGAACTCAGGCCATTTGCCTGTGTCAGACCCCAAAAGTGCTGGGATTACAGGCCTGAGCCCACTGTACCCAACTGGCAGTTTTTCTTTTCCTCTTTTTTTTTTTAAATTATACTTTAAGTTCTGGGATTCATGTGCTGAATGTGCAGGTTTGTTACATAGGCATACCCGTGCCATGGTGGTTTGCTGCACCCATCAACCCATCATCTACATTAGGTATTTCTCCTAATGCTATCCTTCCTCCAGTTCCCCAGCCTCCAACAGGCCCTAGTGTATGATGTTCATGTGTTCTCATTGTTCGACTCCCACTTATGAGTGAGAATTTGCAGTGTTTGGTTTTCTGTTCCTGTGTTAGTTTGCTGAGAAAAATGGTTTCCAGCTTCATACATGTCCCTGCAAAGGACGTGAACTCATCCTGTTTTTGTGGCTGCACAGTATTCAATGGTGTATATGTGCCACATTTTCGTTATCTAGTCTAACGTTTATGGGCATTTGGGTTGGTTCCAAGTCTTTGCTATTGTGAATAGTGCTGCAATAAACATATGTATGCATGTGTCTTTATAGTAGAATATTTTATAAACCTTTAGGTATATATCCAGTAATGGGATTGCCGGGTCAAATGGTATTTCTGGTTCTAGATCTCTGAGGAATTTCCACACTGTCTTCCACAATGGTTGAACTAATTTACATTCCCACCAACAGTGTAAAAACATTCCTATTTCTCCACATCTCCAGCATCTGTTGCTTCTGACTTTTTAACGATCGGTATTCTAACTGGCATGAGATTGTATCTCATTGTGGTTTTGCTTTGCATTTCTCTAATGACCAGTGATGATGAGCTTTTTTTCATATGTTTTTTGGCTGCATAAATGTCCTCTTTTGAGAAGTGTCTGTTCATATTCTTTGCCCACTTTTTGATGGGATTATTTTTTTCTTTTAAATTTGTTTAAGTTCTTTGTAGATTCTGGATGTAAGCCCCTTGTCAGATGGGTAGATTGCAGAAATTTTCTCTGATTCTGCAGGCTGCCTGTTCAAACTGATGAAAGTTTCTTTTGCTGTGCAGAAGCTCTTTATTTTAATTAGATCCCATTTGTCAATTTTGGCTTTTGTTGCCATAGCTTTTAAATGTAAGACTTAAAACCATGGTAATCCTAGAAGAAAGCCCAGGCAATACCATTCAGGACATAGGCATGGGAAAATTATTTATATTTACCGTAAGTCTTTATGTATTAAATAGTTTTAATTTTCTAAAAAAGGTATCCAGTAACAAAGATTAGTTTGTATTCATTAGTGTGATTTATAGCCTAAAGGAAAGATTGAATGATTAGTTGATGTATTGGTTGTGCAGTATATATTTATTTATTTTTATTTCTTCTTTTTATGAGACAGGGTCTTGATCTGTTGCCTATACTGGAGTGATCATGGTTCACAGTAGCCTCAGCCATGCAGGATTCAGCCATCCTCCTACATCAGCCTCCAAGTAGCTGGGAATACAGGTTTACCCTAGTATATTCAGCTAATTTTCGTATTTTTGTAAAGACAGGGTTTAGCCATGTTGCCCAGGCTGGTCTCTAACTCCTGGGCTCAAGTGATCCACCCTCTTGTTCTCTCAAAGTGCTGATATTATAGGTGTGAGCCACCACGCCTGGCCTTGCAGTATATATTTGACAAATACTCTATTCCTGGAATGGTGTGTTCCACATATTGGGAATAAAGCAGCAACCACATTGTCAAAAATATCTGCTTATTCCAATAGAGGGTGAGAAACAAAAAATAAATAAATAAAATATATGCTGTGATATATTTTAGTTGCCTCAATAAATAAGAGAACAAAAGAGAATAAATAAACCAGAAACAATTATAATTGTAATCCCTAATGAAGTTTTCAAAATAAATAAAATTATATCAGGAAACCTCTAATTGCTAATGTGAAAACCATGAAAACCTGTAGAAACTATGCAAGTTCTGGTACCAAGAAACCGGATGAGAGCACCAATCATGAGTACTAAATTCCAACATGCTGCAAGTGTTGCATTGCAAGATTGTCAAGCTAATTCTCTCAGTGCCAACTTAAACCCTGATTACAGGCCAAGGCACCAAAAATACAGGCCCTTTGAAGACATGTCTCATTTTCAGAGGACTCATTGTCATCACTTTATATTTATATACAGTTTTACTTACTGTAAAGTGACGTAAGCTAATTATGTGATTTTTGGAGGAAAAGAGTGCAAAAATGAGGTTACCCATTATTGCCAAGTATGCCTTTACATTTTGGCTTTCATGTATAAAATGTAGAGGTCTACTTATTGGTTTCTGGCATACACTGTGCTTACTTTCATTGAATCTTATGTGTCTCAAGGTAATTAACACATGCCACTGCCATTTAGAAATGTTAAAGCCAATGCTAATACTTCTAATATTTTATCTTTCCCTGGATATAGTCCTCTTGTTTGATAACTCTATGCTTCTTTTCCTTGGTGTGTCTGGTAAGTGTTTATTGAATGCTGAACATTTTGTGTACCAGATCACAGAGCACACACATATACACACACATCTATCTATCTATCTATCTATCTATCTATCTATCTATCTATCTTTCTTTCTATCTATCTATCCATCTATCTATCTATCTATCTATCTATCTATCTATCTATCTATCATCTATATATCTGAAGTAAATGTTGGCTTATGTGGTGGCACATGCCTGTAATTCCAACACTTTGGGAGGCTGAGGCAGGTGAATCACTTAAGGTCAGGAGTTTGAGACCAGCCTGGCCAACATGGTGAAACCCTGTCTCTACTAAAAACAGAAAAATTAGTCATGCATGGTGGCAGGCACCTGTAATCCCAGTTACTTGGGAGGCTGAGGCAGGAGAATTGCTTAAACCCAGGAGGCAGAGGTTGCAGTGAGCCAAGATGGCACTGCTGCACTCAAGCCTGGGTGGGAGAGCTAGACTCCATCTCTAAATAAATTAATTAATAAAGTATATGTGTACAGATAAAAAATTATCTATGTGCGCATATTTTATATGTGTGTCTGTGTGTTTTCTTACCCTATCCACTGCTGTCAGGTAGCTGTCAGAATAAGAAATCCCCTCAATGCATTCAGGAACTGAGGTGACTGGACACTAAGTGCCAGGCTTCATAAACCTTGTTCTGATAGAGTGTCAGGCTTCATAAAGAAACCTTTACTTTGAGGCTGATTTAGGGGCATAAAACTTGAGGGGTCCCAGTTGAGTGCCTATGAATTTTACAAGGGTCAACCCACTGCTTGACCATTTTTTTTCTCTCACACTACAAGAATGGAAAATTCTACTTTCAGATTTGCTGTAACTTTCTGTTTTTCTCTCATCATTAACAGCTTAGTCATAAAAAATGCTTGTAAAGAAAACTACTGCACAGAATTGGCCTTAAATCTCTGTACCTTCTATTTTCTATAATCCTGATGCTTTATGTCCTGGCTGCATCCAAGCCCCTTTTCTTTGCTTCTTGTCTTGCCTCAGATGAGACTTTGAACTTCAACTTTTTAGTTAATGCTGAAATTAGTTAAGACATTGGGGTAAATGTTGGGAAAGCATGATTGCGTTTTAAAATGTGAGGACGTGAGATTTTGGAGGGACCACTGGAAGAATGATATGGTTTGCCTGTGATCCCAACCAAATCTCATCTTAAATTGTAGTTTCCGTAATCCCCAGGTGTCATGGGAGGGACATGCTGGGAGGCAGTTGAATCAAGGAGCAGTTTCAACCATGCTGTTCTTATGATAGTAAGTTCTCACAAGAGCTGATGGTTTTATTAGGGGCTTTCCCTCTTGTGCTTGGCTGTCCTCTCTCCGGACGCCTTGTGAAGAAGGATGTTTTTGCTCCCCTTCTGCAATGATTGTAAGTTTCCTGAGGCTTCCCCAGTGATACAGAACTGTGAGTCAATTAAACATCTTCTCTTTGTAAATTACCCAGTATCAGGCAGTTATTTGTATCAGTGTGAGAACAAACTAATACACATGTCATCAAAAATATTTCCCTATTTTATTCAGCTCCATTGGATACAGGGCTCTCAGTTGTCCTGGAAGCACCAAATGTGGAAGTCTAGAGTGTTTATGAATTAAATGTATTAGCCCCAAAATAATTTCATCAGAAGAATAAAATGATAGCAAATTTTTCATAAAATGCCTAAAAACTCTAATAATATACATGATAGGAAGATATCTGACAGAAAATATGAAGAAAGAAATGTGTAATTAATGTCTTTTCCCAAAAGGTTTTACTTTCATTCTTTAATGTCAGATCATATGAACAAGAATTTTAACACTAAGCAAAGGAAATTTCATTTTAATTTTCCATACAATATTACTGTTACACTTTTGAAAAAGTTTCACACTATCATTAATTAGCATTTTAGCTTCTTTCCTCCTGTGAACATAATTAGATGACTTGAGTAGTCAGGATAGCTCAGCGCCATAAGAACTAATCCAAAAAAGATCAAAGAATTAACCCAGGAATGGCATTCTCTCAATTTTACTTAGAATTGCTGGACAGGATGCACTCCTTATTTTATAATTCAACTGTTCTTATGCTACACGAGTTTTGTAACAATTTTTCTAAACAACTTAGCGTGAATATATGCAGATTTATGTTATTCCTAATTGTTTCATTTGACCATATGATGTTCCTCACATTTTTGCAAGCTTCTTACTGATAAAGTCTAGACATTCACAGAGTGTAAGACAATTTTTGCAAATCATGTATTTGATGAAGTATATTTATCTAAATATATATATATAATATATATGTATATATATTATATATATGTTATTTAAATATATATTATATAAAAAAAAAAAAAAAAAAAAAAATATATACTAAAACGGATTATATATAAAATATAAAAAATATATATACATATATTATATATATATATATATATATATATGTTGTGAGTATCAAATTACAATACAATAATAAAAAGGGAAATTCCAAGTTAAAAACAGGTCAACAATCTTAACAGATATTTCTTCGAAAATTGTAAAATTGGCTTCTAAGCATATTATGAAATGTTCAACTTGATTAACCATCAGATAACTGCTAGTCAAAACCACAATGACGTACCATTTGTACCTCCCAAGAATGCCTAAAATCATAAAGATAAATAACAACTTTTGGTAAAGATATGGGGAAATTTACACCCTTTTACGCTATTGGTGGGAAGATAAAATGGTGGAGCTTGTTGTAAATCAGTCTGGCAATTCTCCAAAAAGTTAAACTTAGAGTTACCATATGACCCACAATCTCTACTCCTAGATGTCTACCTTAAGGAATCAAAATATGTGTTTACATAAAAATCTATAAAACAAATGATTATAAAAGATTTATTTACAATAGCCAAAAGTAGAACCAACACAAATATGCAAAACTGATAAGACAGCAAATGAAATGTTTACATGTATTTGTTTTCTATGGATGCTGTAAAAATACTATAATTTAGTGATTAGACAACTGAAATGAGTTGCAAAGGAATATAATAACTGTACTATCAGAGGTGTGTTTCTTCTGGAGGCTTGAGGGGATTCTATGGACCTTTACCCCTTCCAGCTACTAGAGGATGCTTTTATTCCTTGACTTGAGGCTTTGTCCTAAACCTTCAGTAAAGCATTTGCATCACCCTGACCTCTGCTTTCTTCATCACATCTTGTTCCTGACTCTAACTCTTTCACCTTCTTATTCCATCTTCTTATAGCATTTGGCCCACCTGGATACTGTAGGATAACCTTCCCTAGATCCTTAGCTCAGTCACATCTCAAAGTTCTTAATCACATCAGCACAGTTATTTTTGCCATATAAGTTCATCTATTTACAAGTTCTGGGATTAAGATGTAGACATCCTTAAGTGGTAATTATTCTGCTTACCACACCACAGAATAAAATATTATTCAACAATAAATGACTCAACCTGGATGAACCTTGAAAACGTTATGCTAAGAGAAAGAAGCCAACCACTAAATAACATATATTGTATAATTCAATCTATATGTAATGTCAAGAATAGGCAAATCTACAAACCACTAGCATAGCATCATGGTTGCCTAAGGCTGGATAGAAAGGGAGAATAACTACTAATAAATAAGGGGTTACTGTAAGAAGTACCATTAGGTGACAAAAATGTTGTATAATTGATTATGGTAATGGCTGCATAGCTCTCTGAACCTATTTAAAACAATTGAATGGCATAATTTACATAAGTAAATTGTGTAGCATGTGAGTTATATATCAACAGAACTGTTATGAAAAATAAAGAAATTAGAACATAATTTAAATTGAAACGAAATAAAAACAGAGCAAAAATTTGTGAAATGTACATAAAGATATGGCTAAAGTTGTACTTATGAAGAAATTTATAACATTAAAATCTTATAAAAGCAGAACACTTCAAAATAAATAAAGAGCTTCTGTTTTAAAAACTTGAGAAATAATTTCAAATTAAACAGAAAGTAATTACAATAAAGGAAATAACAAAGATAAGAGTGAAAATCAATATTATAGCAAACAAAAATAATAGATAAAATAAAGCTGGAACTTTGAAAATATCAATATAATTAATAACACATCTGACTCATTCTGGTAAAAGAGAACATAAAATTTGCCAATTTCAGGTATGAGAGATGATGAAAAATAGTCTCATATATTCTTTAGATGTAAAAGGATAATAAGGGAATATTTTGCAAAATTCTAAGTCAATATATAAAAACATAAATAAAAAACATATTCTTTAAAAGACACAAGTTACCAAAGCTCACACAAAAGGCATTGACAACATGAATACTTTTATATCTGTTAGAGGTCTTGAAAATATAGTTTAAAACCCTTCATGGAAAAAATAAAACCCTCCAGGGTCAGATGGCATCTTTGGTAAATTTTGCAAATAACTCCAAAGAAAATTCTATTCAAAACTATTCCAGAAAAATTGTAAAGAAAAGAATAATTGTGTAATTCTAGGAAGCAATATTATGCTAATACAAAACTGACATAAAAATGAGAAGAAAATTTTTCTACAGATTAATAGCCCTTATTTCTAAACATGCAACAATTCTCAACATTACTTTTACAAAAGTTAAAGGTTAGTTTAAAATGTACAATCAATGTATAGTCAATAATGTAATTTATTGTATTAATAAACTGAAAACAATAAAATATACAGTCATATAAATAAATGCAGAATAAGCATTTTACATAATCCAATGATCCCTAGTAGTGAAAACTCTCAGCAAACTAATAATATAATAAAATTTCCCATATACACAAAGCTGTAGCTAATATCACACTTAATAGTGAAAGCTGGATTTCTTCCTATATAAAATCAATATTAAGAGAGGAAGTTCAATCAACATTATAGTGAAAGTTCTAAAACAATAAGAGAAGAAAAAAAGTCATTAGGTTTGGAAAGACGTAAACATGTTTTTATTAGCAGAAAACATGACCCATTATGTAGAAAATCTAATGAGATATGGCAAAAATCTAATCAGCAATTTTAAGAAATTTACTGAATAAAACATTGATTTACATATTTATAATAAACAATTAGAAATTAATAAATAATTCCTTTTATGCAATTTTCATTGCAATAACCCTTAACATAAATAGTGACAAATTGCACAAAAAAATCAGCAAGCCAAAACACTGAAAACAACAAAAAATACACTGAAAACAATAAAATATTGCTATGAGAAATTAAAATCTAAATTAATGGAGAGTTTTAAAGTATTAATGGGTCAGCCGATTCTAGATAGTCTATGTTCTCCTCAAATTGATCTAGAGATTCAACAAAATTCCAATTCTAATCTATGCTGGCTTTTATAAAAATTGATACCAATTCCAGGATTTTGTGTGTGTGTGTGTGTGTGTGTGTGTGTGTGTGAATCCAAAAAATCTAAATTAGCTAAAACTTCTTTGATAAAGAATAAAATTGGAAGATTTCACACTACCTAAAGATTTATTCTAAAACTACATTAACCATGAAGGTAGAGAATTGGCATAAAAACAGACATATAGAAAATGAAGCAGAACACAGAGTCCAGGAATATGCACAATGCTACATGAAAACTAATTGTAGCAAACATGCAAAAGAAACTAAGTAGAGAAAATATAAACTTTTCAACAA
This sequence comes from Sapajus apella, assembly GCF_009761245.1. NCBI lineage: Eukaryota > Metazoa > Chordata > Mammalia > Primates > Cebidae > Sapajus > Sapajus apella. The sequence goes on from NW_022436948.1 coordinate 43,614,603, forward strand.
ATGGACCTGGAAAGATTGGATATCAGTGCGTAAAAAATGAACTTTGATATATAGCTAATATATACACAAAAATTAACTCAAAATGCATCACAGACCTAAATATAACACTTGAAACTATAAAACTTTTATAAGTAATTTGTGAACTTGGGCTTGACAAATATTTCTGAGGTATGACTCACAAGACATGGTGTTTGTGAGTAGCAAAGAAGAATTCAGAGTTAACCAAGATCAGAACCTAAAATAGAACTTTAAAAAAATCACAGAGCAGGAAAAATATCTGCAAGTCATATATCTGATGTAGGACTTGTATCTGGAATTTGTAAAGATTGTCAAATAATTATTTTTAAGAAAGACAACAGCTTTGTACAGATAACTTATCAAAGAACATATATTAATAGTAAATACTTACATAAATCAGTGCTCATCATAATAGTCATTAATACAATTCAAATTGACACCATGATGAGACAGTACCATGTACTTATTGGAATGGCTAAATTTAAGTATTCTGGCTATATCATTTGTTGGCAAGAGTGGGGGGAATCTGAAATAAACACATATTGCTGGTAGGAATGCAAAATAATAGAAGCACTTAGGAAAACATCTTGGTGATTTCTTAAAATGTTAAAATACATTTACTATTTAACCTAGCCATTTTCATTGCTACATATTATCACAAGAGAAATAAAAACATATGTCCTTTGAAAAGTGTGTACTAAAATTCATAGAGGCTTTATTTACAAGAGCTGAAATTAGAAGTGACCAAAATGTTCCGTTACAGGTGTATAGAAAACTCTGACATATTCATACAATAGAATACTGCTTATCAGTAAAAATAAATAAATTATTGATATATGGTACAACCTGAACAAATTTCAAAATAAGTATGTAATGTAAAAGAAGCTAGATGAAAAATAAATATTGTGATGGCATTTATATAAAATTCTAGAAAATAAAAATTAACCTACTGTGAGAGGTGATGTTATGAATTGAATTGTGTCCCACCAAAATACATATGTCAGAGTCCTAAACTGTAATTTGTATGTACTTGGAAATAATATCTTTACAGAGGCAATTAAGGTTAAATGAGGGTGTAAGGATAAAGTCCCTAATTCAATATGACTAGTGTCCTTATAAAAAGAGAGCATGACACCAGGTATGTATGCACACAGGGAACAGGTCATATGAGGACATGGGGAGAGGGGGCTGTCTGCAAGCCAAGAATAGAGGCCTTTTCTTGAAAAAGGAGAAGCCAAATCTACAAGCACCTTGATCTTGGACTTCCAGTCCTGAGAATTGCAAGAAATAAACTTCTGTTGTTTAAGCCACCCAATCTGGTATTTTGTTATGGCTGTCCTAGAAAACTAATGCAAATCATAAATAATATCACTGTTTATAAACACAGACCTTCATCCTCTGTTGAATGGATAAATGTAATGTGGAAAATACATGCAGTGAAAGATAGTACAACAGAAAAGAAAGATCAAATGGTTGCCACATGTAACAGCAAGTGAAATATCGCAGATATAATGTTGAATGGAAGAAGCCAGAAACAACACATAGCACTATATAATCTGTTTATACAATTCGAGAACTGGCAAGTTAATCTATGCTGTTGAAGTCAGGTTACTGGATACTTTAGAAAAGACTAAAGTTGCTTGGATAAGTTTCATCTGGCCACATGGGGCCTTCTGAGTCCTGGTAACATAGTATTTCTTCATCTGGGTATGAGTAGCAGGAAGGACAGCCCAAGGGGCAGCAATGCCAGGCTTCCATCAGGCTTTCCGTTTATATTCAGAGTGGGGTCAATCAGTGTCTTTGGTGCCCATTTTTTATTAAATAGGACTTTTTACTGTAGCACAATATACACACTAAAAAGCATACAGATTAAAAGGGGTTAGTTCCAGTACATTTTTCTAAGGTAAACATATCAGACATCCATGGGCTGAATAAGCCTTCTGTACCGTGAAGAGTTTTCCAAAGACTTCGGAAATCCAACCATCTGAAGGAATATTTCTGAGAAAGAGGGCAATACACTTGGCAGCTTCTGCCTTTCTTCTGATTGGATTAAGGGATATTAAAGATGAGAGCCCTCTATTATTTAGGAGAAAACCTTTTATCTCAGTTCCTGTTGAAATTAAAAACCTGGAGTGCTGCTGAAAAGTTGGGAAGAATTTTGAAGAATTTCTTTAGTCTTAAGGAGGACAACCAAAAAAGGGTATCTGTCCCAAACAACAGAAAAAGAAAACATATCAAGTCAGAAAATATATGTAGATAGATAGATAGATAAATAGATAGATAGATAGATAGATAGATAGATAGATAGATAGATGAAGTGGGTGGTAAAAGTACACTTTTGTACGCAAATGTTTCTGCTATGATTTGTTACTCATGTGTTCATGTTTGTAAGTGACAACATTGTAGCCAACACCATAAAACATATTCTTTAATTACGGTAACGGCCCTGAACTTTCAATAAATAGCCAGGGTTTGCTTTTCCTACTGGAAAAGAAAGGCTTCATCCCAGACTTGTAGGTGCTCTTCTTTCTGGGTACCATGAGGTACTGAAGGACTGCCGGCACTGAGGGTTCTGGAGAAACATCTCCTCATAAGAGTTACCAGGTATAACCTTCAGCAAATGCTCCCTACTGTTACTCTTTTACTGGGTTCCTACAAGCAGTTAATCTAGGCCTTAGTGAAGATATTATTTTTCATTCAAACTCCATAAAAATCTGTGTCCAACTACACGAAATTAAACAGAGGCACAACCAAATATGGAATACTAAAGAGTAAGGAAAAGACCAAAATGACGCTTTATTTTTGGAAAAAAAATATTGCTTGGAAAACTATACTGCAAAGTCAATTTGCAAATGTACAATAAAAATTTCATTCAAATTTTATATATAGGGCCAGTTCCACAAGTGAGTATGTGTATATGTGTGGGGAAAAGAGACGCGAGGGGTGGGAGACGGAAAGGTTGAAAGGTAGATTGATTGAGGTGTCATGGGTAGAGTTTCTTCTCATTTGTTTCTTTCTATTTTATTTTCACTTTCCAAATACATATAACTGTTTCCCTTTACTTATCTAATAGGAAAACCAATACATTTATTTAATGAAATATAAAATAACCTTTAAAACCTTTAAAAGGCAAATTTGTCTGCAGAACTGCTTTTGTATATTCAATTCTTGGGATGTCATAGTAAAAAGCAAAGTTCTATTCCATCTTTTCATGCCTTTTAAATTCCATTTTTCTTTCTACTCATACACATTTCTGGGAGTCTGAAAAGTGTAGCTTCAGATGTATTAGATATCTTATTAAATTATTCTCTGTGATCCATCACAGAGAAAAAGAATCTACATGAGATCCGTATACACCAGTAGTTTTCAAAAAAAAAAAAAAAAAATCCTCCTTATGAACAATACTTCTAGGAGGTAGGTCTTATTCTTATAGTCATTTCATAAAAATATGTAGCAGGAATCCTGTTTTTTATTATAGATCTGCTATTCAGATAAAGACATTTTAACCCTCCCATCCACTCTCCTTTCCTACCTTCTTTTCTGCTTTCCTGCCTTTCTTCTTTCCTTCTTGCAAACGAATCCTATCTATATCCCATTAAATATATAGTTTAGGTATTTTTGTCTGGTATCCTCTTTTGTCTGTTGCATTTTAAAATCACGTTCAAGAACTTGTTTCAACAGTCACAAGGATTAATTATGTAATATTTTCATAAAAGTAATCTTTCTTATATGGCTATATAATGGAGTAATTACCTGAAATCATCTTCACATTTTTATGCTAATTGTTTGTTATCTCTTGTAGCATAACTGCTTCTCCTCTAACATGCACACCTTCTCAATGTATGTCATTGCCTTCAAAGAATCAGGACAATTACTTGAGAGATTTAGATTTAAAAAGAACTCCTCTTTTTTTCTTTTTTTGAGATGGAGTCTTGCTCTGTTACCCAGGCTGGAGTGTAGTGGGCTATCTGGGCTCACTGCAACTTCCACCCTCCCACTTCTTCCAACTTTTTAAAATGTTTCATTTAGAAGTGTTTGTCTTTTTTTGCCTGAATTCATCAAATACTTTCCCTAATCCCCTTATAGGTTTATCAATTTATATTCTTTAAAGTTGTATTGGGAATCCTAAACTAAGCCGGTAGACGTATAAGTCATAGAAGGAAAGGGAGTGAAAGACTGAAAATGTGACCGCCATTTCTGCATATCTCCGTTTTTGCTACGGGGACTTTATTCCTAGCATCAGTCATGAACATGGGACAATGTTGACAAAGTAATTGATTTTATTGGTTTCAATGGACTTGGCTTTACATTCAGAGGATCAACTATTTTCTTCCTAATGGTTGAGATTCACTGATATCTATGCTCATTACAACTGTTTTGTAAGACTTTAAAAATTTGCTAAGATTTAATAATGTAAATTACTGTGGGCTTTTCCACTGGAGGCGTACATCTCTACCACCAGCGCTGCTGGCATATCACTAGGGATCCCTGAGAAGTTCCAGTATATTTTGCGAGTACTGGATACCACATAATGGGGAGTGAAAAACAGCCCCTGCCACCACTGCCTTTAAGGATGTAGGCCAAAGCTACACTCATGTGGTATTGAGGAAAGCAGATATTGACCTCACCAAGAGGACAGGAGAATTCACTGAGGAGGAGGTGGTTCGTGTTATCACCATTTTGCAGAATCTACACCAGCACAAGATCCCAGACTGGTTTGTGAACAGAGAGCAGATGTAACATATACCCAGATCCTGGCCAATGGTTTGGACAATGAGCTGCACAAAAACCTGAAGCAACTAAAGAAGGTTCCAGCCTGTAGAGGGCTGAGCCACTTCGGGGGCTTTCATGTCCAATGCCAGTACAGCAAGACTACTGTCTGCCATAGTCATGTTGTGGGTGAAGATGAAATAAGTCTGTAGGTTTTGTCTGTTAATAAATCACTTTGGTAGAATAATTGCTATTTCAAATCTAATATGTTTCATCTTTCTGGGTACATGAAATCTTTTCATGAAAAAAATAAATCAAGTCAGCTGTATTATAGCAGTTGGTTTGACTTCTATGTTGATTTGTATTATCTGATAGCAGATTAAATATGTTTAATTCACTAGTTGACCTGATGGTATACGTAGCCAAAGAAGCACTGGGCTAAGTAACTTCAGAGACCTTCTGTATCAGTTGAATGATTTGTCTTTGTTGGTTTGATGCCCTGAAATTCTGGGCATTCTCTCAAACCAAGAATTTCAGGTGGTTGTGATAATGTTGCCACCTCTTCACTATAATCACGCTTAATTAGTTGCAGCAGGTGGAAGTACCTGGCAAAGTTGAATAGTTCTCCTCCCTTCACCAACAATTGGCTATTTGTTCAGCAAATAAAAAAGGACTCCATAGGGGAAATAGAGAGAAAAATAGCTGTGGGGTACCCGTGGTTCTACCAGTTATTTTATTCTCTTGTTTCTCTTCCACTATAGAATTTATTCCTTTTTCCTTTAATAGAGAACATGGCATGTTACCTTTTCCAGGGAAATACATTCTATGTATTTAGTAAGTACCCCTTAAAATCTAAGAACTGAATTTAGCAATCTGAAACAGAAAGTACTGTTTGAGGTTTTCTTGGCTAGCAAAAGTCACTTTTTAAAATGCGATTGTCAATGGTAATTAGCCCCATTTAGCATTTTCAAATGTACACATGGTTCAAAATAGCATGTTGTACAAAATAAAGAGGTAAGATATAATTTGTTATTTAAAAATTAAAAATAAATGAATAAATGCATGGGAAAAATAGTTTTACTATATTTAAAAAGAGAAGGAAACCTTTGTTAGGCAACATTGTTTTCTAGCATAAGGATATCATATGGATTTCTTTAAAATTCCATTGATATACTTTATTGTATATCATACTTGCACATGTACACAAACACACTAAAACGCACTAACAGTTTATGTAAGTAGAGAGAATCAGGACTGATATTTTGAGTGTGAAATAAAGTTTCTTTCTTTCCGTGTAAAAACAATGCTGATTTGTCATTTAGTGTATTATTGTCTCACATGATTCTATTTGCTTTATTTCCCCTTTGTGTTTATTAAAATAATAATTTTTATTAATATAACTAGATGTTTAATTATTAAGATAATTCCTTACTATAATTTTTTTTTGTTTCAATTGGTTTTTAAGGAGCTTTTATAAACCTTGTTTTATCTCTTTGGATTTTCTTATATATATGTACTCTATAATTATCATTTTATAAAATAGATATATTATCTGGTTTAGGGGAATATAATGTGTTTTTAATTCCCAGCATTTTAAAATGAAAACATGGAAAAAATAACCTACTATGACTGGTGGTTTGAAGGCTATATGTTGGCATCTTACTTAGGCTAAAAGAAAACTAATATTTGTACTGTTAACAAATAACGTTATTATAAAAAAATTAATTAGTGCCTGAATCTGTGCATTGAATTTTTTTCTATTTTCTTCTGGAGCTTCTCCAGTAGCAATTTTTCTTTATTTCTAGAAACAATCAGTGTTTTCCAGAAAAAAGGACAGATAAAGAAAACATAATTTTTAATGTTTTAAGAAAGTAGGAAAATAACTTGACTTGTTTCTGCATCTTTGCATTAATGGGCTATTTTTGTAAACAACACATAATTTACTCATATATAATACATCAGAAATACGTATGTTGTTGAAATTTGTGCTGATGCTACATATAAAATTTGAAGTATTTCATATATTAAAATTGGTATAAGATGTATGTGAAAGTTCTGAAGAATAAAAATAAATTCCCACAATCCAACTTGAATGCCAGAAAATTAGCAATGCCACTGATTATTATATGTGTGTTTTCCCAATTCTGTTTTATGTAAGTGTAACAGGTATCTTGAATTTTGTATTTATCACTGCCTTAATTTTAAAAGAATAGATTTACCGTTGTTCCAGATTCTCAGCTCAGTGTCAGCTTCACCCTCTCTTATATTTTGCCTGCCTCACAACAGTGAAGCCTAAAGCCATGTTTCTTTGACACAACTCTCAATAGCATTTTGGGTTAGTTTTCCATATTAAGAAGCCTGTAATATTTGAAAGTCAGAAGAGAAGGAAATATCATCAGCCTCCAAAGAGAACAGAATGATTTTGATCATTATTTAGGCATTTTCATTGCAAATCATCTATTTGATGCTACTACTAGCCAATAAGATCACAAGGTTATTTTCTGATATTTCTGCAGCATCCTGATATTTTGAAGTCAGTGCAATGTTCTCTGCCTTTGGCTTCCCCATCCTTCAAGGGATTCTGTAAGCCTTTAATTCCCTATTCATTACTATTTCTGCCTCCTGTACATAGGAAAATATCTGTGTTCCTTTCTGAACTGAAAAGACAATGCATTCCCAAATATAATTGCTGGGTTTTTTTTTTTTGAGCTTCAGTAAAGTATATTAAATTCAAAATTGTCCTATGTGACTTGCTTTTCCACCAACACTATATGCCTATTATTGAGCTATGGTATTTTACATAGATGTTGAGATTATTATTTAGTGTTGTAAAATATCCCATTGTATGGCTACAGCACAGTTTTTAAATAATATTATCTGCCCTTGGCTTACCCATGTTACAAGATATTCTGTAAGTCTTTAATTTCCTATTAATTAATTGTGCTGGTAAACATTTGGTTTGCTATTATTTTTAATTTTTCTTTTTTATTGTTTTGTTTTTTTCTATTATAAGCAAGATGGCTAGTTGTACTCTTCAGAAAGCCTTTTTGGTGCACATTTACAAGACTTTTCCTAGCTTATTGACAAAGTATTTCTACTTGGCAAGACTTTAGTTGAATTCCTGAACCTTCTCCTAGGCCTCTCTGTGCACCTCCTTGTAAATCCAGCTTTAACAAAGAACCCAGCTCAGTCAGTAGAGCACAAATCTACCACCTTCCATATCTGATGGCTTTCAATATCTGATCCAATTCATCTGCCATGGCTTCATAGGTGATATTGGCTCACACTGGCATATATTCAGAAAGAATCTGTTACGTTTGTTCATCTAGAATCCTCTTTGCCTTTGCATCCATCCTACTCTTTGAGTATAAATTCTACTTGCCCATGCTATATTTGAAGCTCAGCCCAATCTCTATCCCCCACTGCAAGACCTCATTGCAGTGGTCCCTTTATTGCAATAGCTTTGAATGAAGTGCTTTAATAAATATCATTGAATAATTTTTTCTTTAATAGTTCACACATTAAAAATGGATTTACTTAGAAGTATCTCCATTTTCTACTTTAAGCAATGAAGCTAAATTGTTTTTAGAATTGATTATACTAATTCCAATTGCAAGTGTATTAAAAATACCTATTTTTCATATATTTGCCTGGTTGTGTAGATTTACTGGTATGCCCATTTAATGAACTTAAATTAGTATCTTATTGTAGTTTTGGTGTGTAGCCCCCATTAATAAGATTAAATAATCTGCCTGTAGTAATTTTTTACTTATTTTATATTTTGTGAAATACTTGTTAAAATGACTATCAAATTTTCCAATTATGTTTTCTGTTTCTTACATTTTTGCAGTTTATTAAATTATCAAGATATAATAGCATTGAAATACATTTATTTCAAATAATTTTTCTCATGTAGTTTGTCTTTTCATTTTCTTTTTAATGTACTTTGAAGAAGAGAATTTTTTACAGTTAGCTATTTGTGTCTTAAGAAAAACTTCTCTAACCCTATGGTCATAAAGATACCCCTATTTTTATAAAAGCTTTAGATTTTGATTTTCACATGTGTTTGATGTATTCTGGACCTTCTCTTCTCCCCTCCCTGTCTTTTGACCTCTCTTCAGTGTATTCTACTTCTTTATCTCTCTAGGGTGCATTGTAGATAATGTCTGATTCTCTCATCAGCTGGTGTACTCTTATTCTAAACCCACCAATTACAATTTCACTTCTCTTTTCTATATTATTCATTTCTAAATGTATTATGTTGGTATTCAAATCGTTTCTATTTTTAATGATCTATTATACTCCATTACTTACATTTCTTCCATTATTTTAACATATATTATACACATTTATTTCAGGTTCTTAATTTAAACCTCAAATATATAAAATTCTTAATCTATTTTTGCATTTTTTTTCTGGTACTCATTCAGGGTGGCTTGTTTTACTGTTTTTGTTTTTTTGTTGTTGTTGTTGTTGAATCATATCTGTTAGCATTCTAAGGGTCTAAACTGAGAAATCTTCCCTCCAAATAGGCTTGAAATATACTTTAAATAGGAACCAAGTTGTCCTAATCATCTGAAACAATACTAGCTGTCTTCTGCAGTACCATACTGCAAAGGGGTTGCATGTCTGGCCAGTTGCATACAGATGAGGTGATAGGTGAAGTCAGCCCTAGTGCTGACTGCTTCTGAAGATGTTTCTCAACTGAGCAGTGTATGTAGCGACCATGCAGTCAGTACAGAATAACTAGGTCATGAGAATCTGTGCTTGGAATTTATGAGCTTTTTTATGAATTATGAGCTGCTGGTATACACATTGTGTTGCTTTCTGTCCTGTGTCCTCCAAAATCTAAGAGAACTTGGTGCTGGGTGAAACAGAATATGGACTCTGAGGCTGTTGATTGAAACCATGACCACTTCTGCTAACGCAGGAGACTGGGTATCAGATATGCATGAGCTAATTTAAATAACCAAGGAAACTAATGAGAATTTAATCTTTATTCATTGAAGTTTTGTATGATGACATGAAAAAAGATAATAAAGAAACAGCCCAAAGATTAATTTATTTAAGTGAAGTGCTAGAATATATCAAGTTAGCATATAAAGGAAATTATCTGAGACAATGTGGTTTTCTAAATATATAATCATGTCATCTGAAAACAGAAATAATTTGCCTTCCTCTCTTCCTATTTGAAAACACTTTAATTCTTTCTCTTGCTCAATTGCCCTGGCCAGAACTTCCAATACTATGTTGAATAGGAGTGGTGAGAGAGGATATCTTGGTCTTGTGCCGGTTTTCAAAGGGAATGCATCCAGATTTTGCCCATTCAATATGATATGGTTGTGGGTCTGTCATAAATAGCTGTTATCATTTTGAAATATGTTCCATCAATACCTAGTTTATTGAGTGGTTTTTAGCATGAAGAGGTCTTGAATTTTATTGAAAGACTTTTCTTCATCTATTGAGATAATCATGTGGTTTTTGTTATTGGTTCTGTTTATGTGATAGATTACATTTATTGATTTGCATATGTTGAAACAGCCTTCCATCCTAGGGATGAACCTAAGTTGATTGTGGTGAATAAGCTTTTTAATGTGCTGCTGGATTCGGTTTGCCGGTATTTTATTGAAGAATTCACATCAATGTTTATCAGGAATATTGGCCTGAAATTTTCTTTGTTTGTTGTGCCTCTGCCAGGTTTTGGTTCCAGGATGATGCTGGCCTCATAAAATGAGTTAGGGAAGTGTCCTTCTTTTTCTATTGTTTGGAATAGTTTCAGAAGGAATGGTACCAGCTCTTGTTTGTACCTCTGGTAGAAGTCAACTGTGAATATGTCTGGTCCTGGGCTATTTTGGTTGGTAGGCAATTAATTACTGCCTCAATTTCAGAACTTGTTACTGATGTATTCAGAGATTCGACTTTTTCCTGGTTTAGTCTTGGGAGGGTGTATGTGTCCAGGAATTTATCCATTTCTTCTAGATTTTCTAGTTTATTTGCATAGAGGTTTTTATAGTAGTTGCTGATGGTAGTTGGTATTTCTGTGGGATCAGCGATGATGTACCCTTTCTAATTTTTTATTGTGACTAGTTGATTCTTGTCTCTTCTTCTTTATTAGTCTGGCTAGCAGTCTGTCCATTAATCTTTTCAAAAAATCAGCTTCTGGATTCATTGAATTTTGAAGGGTTTTTGTGTTCCTGATCTTATTTATTTCTTGTCTTTTTCTAGCTTTTGAATTTGTTTGCTCTTGCTTCTCTAGTTCTTTTAATTGTGATGTTAGGGTGTCAGTTTTAGATCTTTCCTGCTTTCTCCTGTGGCCACTTAGTGCTGTAAATTTCCCTGTAAACACTGCTTTAGCTGTGTCTCAGAGATTCTGATATGTTGTGTTGTTGTTCTCATTGGTTTCAAATAACTTGTTTATCTCTCCCTTAATTTTGTTATTTACCCAGTAGTGATTCAGGAGCAGGTTGTTCAGTTTCCATATAGTTGTGTGGTTTTGAGTGAGTTTTTTAATCCTGAGTTCTAATTTGATTGCACTGTGATCTGGAAAACTGTTTGTTATGATTTCCATTCTTTTTCATTTGCTGAGGAATGTTTTACTTACAATTACCTCGTCAGTTTTAGAATAAGTGCTATGTGGTGCTGAGAAGAATGTATATTATGCTGATTTGGGGTGGAGAGTTCTGTTGATGTCTATTATATCTGCTTGGTTCAGACCTGAGTTCAAGTCCTGAATATCCTTGTTAATATTCTGTCTTGTTGATCTATCTAAAATTGACAGGGGGGTGTTAAAGTCTCCCAGTATTATGTTGTGGGAGTCTAAGTCTCTTTGTAGGTCCCTAAGAACTTTCTTTATGAATCTGTGTGCTCCTGTATTGGGTGTATATATATTTAGGATAGTTGCCTCGTCTTGTTGCGTTGATCCCTTTACCATTATGTAATGCCCTTGGGTTTTGTTTTTTTTTTTTTCCTTTTGGTTGTTTTTGTTTGTTTGTTTGTTTGTTTTATCTTGTTGGCTTAAAGTCAGTTTTATCAGAGACTAGGATTGCAATGTGTGCTTTTCTTTTTCTTTCCATTTGCTTGGTAAATCTTCCTCTATCTCTTTATTTTGAGCCTATGTGTGTCTTTGCACGTGAGATGGGTCTTCTGAATATAGCACACCAATGGGTCTTGACTCTTTATTCAATTTGTCAGTCTGTGCCTTTTACTTGGGGCATTTAGCGTGTTTACACTTAAGGGTAATATTGTTGTGTGTGAATTTGACCCTGTCATTATGATGCTAGCTGGTTGTTTTGCCCATTAGTTGATGCAAGTTTTTCATAGTGTCAATGGTCTTTACATTTTGGTATGTTTCTATAGTTTCTAGTACTAGTTTTTCTTTTCAATATTTAGTGCTTCCTTCAGGAGTTCTTGTAAGGCAAGCCTGATAATGACAAAATCCCTCAAAATTTGCTTGTCAGTAAAGGATTTTATTTCTCCTTCTCCTCTGCAACTTAGTTTAACTGGATATGAAATTATGGGTTGAAAATTATTTTCTTTACAAATTTTGAAAATTAGCCTCCACTCTCTTCTGGCTTGTAGGATTTCTGCTGAGAGATCTGCTGTTATTCTGATGGGCTTCCCTTTGTTGGTAACCTAACCTTTCTCTCTGGCTTCCCTTAAGATTCTTTCCTTCATTTCAACCTTGGTGAACCTGACAATTATGTGTCTTGGGATTGCTTTTCTTCAGGAGTATCTTTGTGATGTTCTCTGTATTTCCTGAGTTTGAATGCTGGCCTGTCTTGCTAGGTTGGGGAAGTTCTCCCGGATAATATCCTGAAGTGTGTTTTCCAGCTTGGCTCCATTCTGCCTGTTAATTTCAGGTACACCGATCAAACATATGTTTGGTCTTTTCACATAGTCCCGTATTTCTTGGAAGCTTTGTTTGTCCCTTTTTATTCTTTTTCCTGTAATCTTGTCTTAATGCTGTACTTCGTTAAGTTGATCTTCAATTTCTGATATCCTTTCTTCTGCTTGATCAATTTGGCTATTAATACTTCTGTATGCTTAACAAAGTTCTCGTGCTGTCTTTTTCAGCTCCATCAGGTCATTTTTTCTTCTCTAAACTGGTTCTTCTAGTTACCAATTCCTCTAACCTTTTATCAAGGATCATAATTTCCTTGATTTGTGTTAGAACATGCTCCTTTAGCTCAGAAAAGTTTGTTATTACCCATCTTCTGAAACCTACTTCTGTCAATTTGTCAAATTCATTTTCCATCCAATTTCGTTCCCTTGCTGGTGAGGAGTTGTGCTTCTTTGGAGGAAAAGAGTCAATGTGGTTTTTTGAATTTTCAGGCTTTTTGTGCTGGTTTTCCCTCATCTTTTTGGATTTATCTACCTTTGGTCTTTGCTGTTGGTGACTTTCGGATGGAGTTTTTGCGTGGTCATCCTTTTTGTTGATGTCGATGCTATTGCTTTCTGTTAGTTTCCTTCTGACAGTCATGCCCCTCTTCTGCAGGTCTGTTGGAATTGGCTGGAGTCTACTCCAGATCCTGTTTGCCTGGGTATCACCAGTGGAGGCTGCAAAACAGCAAAAATTGCTGCCTACTCCTTCTCCTGGAAGCTTTGTCCCAGTGGGGTATCCTCCAGATGCCAGCCAGATCTCCGCTGTATGAGGTGTCTGTTGACCCCTGCTGGTAGTGTCTCCTTGTTAGGAGACTCCCACTTGAAGAGGCAGCCTTAGCAGAGCTTGAGCACTGTGCTGAGAGATCCGCTGCTCTCTTCAGAGCTGGTAGGCAGGAACATTTAAGTCTGCTGAAGCTGCACCCTCAGCCACCCCTTCCCCCAGGTGCTCTGTCCCAGAAAGGTGGGAGTTTTACCTATAAGTCCCTGACTGGGGCTGTTGCCTTTCTTTCAAGGATGCCCTGCCCAGAGAGGAGAAATCTGGAGAGGGAGTCTAGCCAAAGGAGCTTTGCTGAGCTGCAGTGGGCTCTGCCAAGCCCAAACTTGCCAGCGACTTTATTTACACTGTGAGGGGAAAACTGCCTACTCAAGCCTCAGTAATGACAGAAGCCCCTGCCTCCACTACCTTTGAGCATCCCAGGTTGACTTCAGACTGATGTGTTGGCAGCAAGAATTTCAAGCCAGTGGTTCTCAGCTTGCTGGACTCCATGGGGATGGGATCCATTGAGCAAGACCATTTGGCTCCCTGTGTGCTTCATGATTTAGGAATGGCCCACCCTGCTTCAGATCACCTCTGTGGGCTGCACCCACTATCTAACCAGTCCCAGCAAGATGAACCACATACCTTAGTTGGAAATGCAAACATCTCCCACCTCCTGTGTTGGTGTCACTGGGAGCTACAGACCAGAGCTGTTCTTATTCAGCCAACTTGCCTGGGAAATCTTATATTCTCTTATTATGCTTCATTTCCTCTGTTCTATGTTATTCTTTTAAATGATGCTTATAACCATTAAACTGATTTAATAACCCACAAATTGATCACAACATAAATCTTAAAAATGTTTCTTGAGAGAGTATTGCATCTGTGAAAACTCATAACAGCAATGTTTTAATAGCATAATCCAGTGTGCTGGAAGCAGCTATTGTCCAATGATAGGTTAATGCATATGAAATGGTGTTTTTTATTCTTACAATAAAAAAGCATATAACAATAAAAAAAATTACTGAATTTTTATTTGCATTTCTCTAATGACCAATGATGATGAGCATTTTTTCATGTGTTTCTTGGCCGCATAAGTTCTTCTTTTGAAAAGTATCTGCTCACTTTTGAATTGATTTGTTTTGTTTGTTTGTTTATTGTAAATCTGTTTTAGTTTTTTGTAGATTCTGGTTATTACCCCTTTGCCAGATGGGTAGATCGCAAAAAAATTTTCCCATTTTGTTGGTTGCCGGTTCACTCTAAATCTAGAGACAACAGATGCTGGAGAGGATGTGGAGAAAAAGGAACACTTTTACAATGTTGGTGGGAGTGTAAATCAGTTTAACCATTTTGGAAGACAGTGTGGCAATTTCTCAAGGATCTAGAAATAGAAATTCCATTTGACCCAGCAATCCCATTACTGGGTATATACCCAAAGGATTATAAATCATTCTGTTATAAAGACACATGCACATGTATGTTCGTTGCAGCGCTGTTTACAATAGCAAAGACCTGGAACCAACCCAAATGCCCATCATTGATATTCTGGACAAAGAAAATGTGGCACATATACACCATGGAATACTATGCAGCCATAAAAAAAGACAAGTTCATGTACTTTGTAGAGACATGGATGAATCTAGAAACCATCATTCTCAGCAAACTAACACAAGAACAGAAAACCAAACACAGCATGTTTTCACTCATAGGTGGGTGAGGAATAATGACAACACTTGGGCACAGGGAAGGGAACAACACTCACTGGGGTACATGGGGGAGTGGAGGGGAGAGGAGGGAAAGTGGGGAGTGGGAAGGATGGGGAGGGATAACACCAGGAGAAATGCCTGAGATCGGTGATGGGGGGCTGGGATGGAGAACAGCAAACCACCATAGAATGTATGTACCTATGCAACAACCCTGCAGGATGGAGGATGTGCACATGTACCCCCAGAGCTCAAAGTACAATTTAAAAAAAAATAGTGAATTGCAACTACATACATTCACATGAATTTATTCCAATATTCAAAAAATTGAATGAACAACAAAGTTGCCATTTCTGGAAAAATTTAATATTCATCATATAAAACTACATATTTTAACGAAATAAATTTGTGTAAAACTAAAGAAGAAACAAGAAAATAACAAGCAAAACATCAAGTTTGTAGTCTTGTGGGTGGCAGGAATTTCAACAGGACAGAAAGTGCTGCAGCTGCTGAGGGAACAAGGGATGTTAAAGAGACTGCAAAATTCGGTCATTAAACTGCATGGTGAGAACATGAATATTTAATTGTAATTGTTGGTAATTACACATACTTAAATATTTTGTATCTGTTTCACATATAACAAATATTTCAAAGATAACATGTAAACAATATAAATAATTTTAGGCTAATCAGAATATGTAGATTAAATAAGAAGATATGAATATTATACAACATTTATATTAGATCATTCAACTACCATTTAACCTTTTTTCCATGTTGAGAGATTGGAAAAATAAAAAAAATATTTTTTACAAAACGTTTTTCTGGTTTCTCATGAAGCTCAGTTTCTAGATGGGAGTTTTGATCTGCAATTCAAATGAAGTTGTAAAACACAGTAAAAGGGCAAATGACAAATTTTGGTGGCGATGCAATTGGATAAGTGGGTTTCAGAAAACGAGGTGTTGGCAACAGTTGCACTCCATAGTTTGCTGTTCAGACAGGCTTATTGAGTGTGGAGCAGCTGTGGAGGAGGCAGCAATTACTTCTGCCAGGCATCTAGAACGTAATAGTTCAAAGTCCATTTTTAATATATTGCTTCACTTATAGTGAAGCACAATAATAGTAGATTCAGAAATCTTCATTAAAACTCCTCAGTGTTCGTGATTTTTCCAGGTTCTGGGTACATTTTATTTTATTGAAAAAAATTTTCAGTTTTTTGCTGTGCTCTCCAGGCTGGCATGCCCTGGCTATTCACAGCCATGATCATAGAACATAGAGCAATGCAGCTTTGAACTCCTGCCCTCAGGTAATCCTCCTGACTCAGCCTCTGCAGTAGCTGAGATTACAGGCTACCATCAGACCGAGTACCAGGTGTATTCTTTTTTTTTTTTTGAGACAGAGTTTCACTCATGTTACCCAGGCTGGAGTGCAATGGCGCGATCTCGGCTCACGGCAACCTCCGCCTCCTGGGTTCAAGCAATTCTCCTGCCTCAACCTCCTAAGTAGCTGGGATTACAGGCACGCACCACCATGCCCAGCTAATGTTTTGTATTTTTAGTAGAGACGGGGTTTCACCATGTTGACCAGGATGGTCTGGATCTCTTGACCTCGTGATCCACCCGCCTTGGCCTCCCAAAGTGCTGGGATTACAGGCGTGAGCCACCGCGCCCCGCCCACCAGGTGTATTCTTAAAGCAACTACCTCGTTTGAAGATAATGTTTTTGTTGTCTGTTTCTTCATAGATTTACCTTTGAAATAATCACTCTGTCTGTGTGTGTAGCAGACTCCAGGCTAAGTTTATACCATTCTTGCATTTTTTTGTATGTTCAATGGATTTAATGCTTAATATACTTTTTGCTCTTTTTTTATCACCCATTCTTAAAGCTTTTTGAGACTCAACAGGTTTTTGGAAGCACATTTTATATTTAAGTATTCAGTAAATTTTTTTTTTTGAAAAGGCTATCAGACTATCTAAATCATCATATTCCTAGGATGGTGTATTTTTCTTTATTTACTACTATACATGCACATTTTTCAATAGAATTTTAAAAAAGTTCAAAACATGGCTTTAATTATAGACTACCACTTTGATAAAAGGAGGTACTCTGCTTTATCATTTTTTGTTTGGGACACAAAGGATATCATTAATTTTTATTTTTTAAATAGAATTTTAATATACTTTCTTGTTCATAAGTCTTCATGCACAGTTTTACTTCCTTAAGTTGCATTTCTCAAAATATGCTTATTAAGAAGGCTGTGAACATGTTTAAAGAATCTTAATATACAATGCCAAAATGTCCTTCCTTCAGAAACATTCGTACCATAATATTGCTTGCTTCTTTCAATAGAAGATAGAAATTATAGGACAAAAGACTGCAAATGAGATATTAGCACAGAGTAGAGAAAGTTGCACACATAAGGAAATCTCCTTATAAAGATTACTCTTGAGACTTTAGCTAAGTACCTATTAGTGAATTTACATAAGTATACTGCTAGATATATGGAAAGAGCCACTAGACAGAAATGGGTGGAAAAATTGTTAAGACTTCACCAAGACTGTTAATAGATTTGCTCCTACCAGTGAAACAGCATGATAATATGTAAGACATAAGTTAGAGTACTCAGAAGAGCATTGTCTGAGTAGTGAATCAAAAATAATCTTAAAGTCTTCTTTTGTCTTACCTGAGAAAGCATAAAAAGAAGCCTCAAAAGCATCAAACTTTTTCCAAGAAACTCAATCATATTATAGAAAAAAAACTCAGGAATATTTTTTAGGGCATAAAAATGTTGTCCAGCAACCAATAAACTAAAATCATCATGTCTAACATTGAATAAAGGAATTACCAGCATACAAAGAAACAGAAAAATACTATTAAATGTAAGGAGAAATCAATATTTGGTAGTCTTGATCCTAGAAATCTTGAATATTTGTCCAAAAATTTATTCTTTAATATTTGACTTTAATGTTATAATTTTTTTAAAAATTTGAGTAGTCAAATTTTCGGTAACACCTATAAGTACAATTGATGTTGTATGTTTACTTTCTATTTTTGATGTTACAAAATTTAACAATTTTTAATAATTATCTGTAGATTTCTTTAGATTTTCTTATATAAACAGTCATCTATACACAAAAGACAATTTATCCCTTCCCTTTAAAAATTTGTCATTGTTTTCTGTTTCTGTACTTGCTACAAGCTATCACAAATGTTGAGAAGACTGCTAATATTTGATTGTTGATATTTTTCAACTAAGGATACAAAGTGTTCAGTAGTCTGTCATTCAGTAGCCTATTAGCTTAAAGTATTTTTGTAAGCACCTCGACCTGAGGAAATTTCTTTCTACTCTTAATTACTTGTGTTTATTAATAACGATTGGTTTTTAAATATTATCAATTGTTTAGCCTTTGTTGGGATAACCTTTTTTTCTCACTTATTCAGATCATGTGGAAACCTTCATTGTTAAATATTCAAATATCTCGATAAATAACATTTTTATTTATAGATCTATTTTATGTGTTAATATTATTCAGGATTTTGCATAGGTTTTCCTTGGGAATATTGGACTGTAATTTTTTCATTTGAAAGTTTTTTTCAGATTTGGTTCTTAAAGTCCTAAGGCCATAAATACATTGAAAAATGTTTCCTGTTGCTCTATATTCTGAAACAATTTATGTAAATTGTGTATTATGTTTTATTTAAATATTTTGAAGAATTGATGAATGAGGTTATTTTTGAGTAGGCTATAAGATATAGAAAAATAAGATTTTCTATTTTTCTCCAGATTTTTAAACCTGTGTTTGTCAGGAAAATTGTTATTTTTATGTAAATTGTCATAATTTTTTGGCATAGAATATTTTTGATATGCTTTCTTTTTGTTGTGTTTAACATTTTCTTTTTATTTAATCTATTTATAATCCTGATTGTAATGTCTATTCCTCCAAATGTACATTTATTTTATATTTTATTTCTTCTATAACTTTGAGAAACCTTAAATTAGTTTTTAAAATTTTGCATATAAGAAATTTTTATACATACTCCAACTTATTTTACAGAAATGTAAAAATATGTTGAATAATATATATTCCTTTGACTAAGTTTGAATAAAATGCATTTCTTCAATAAAGTCTATGTATTTCTTTAGTGTATATATATATATGTATATATTCATGAAAAAATATAAATAGAGCAGCACATATAAGAACAACTTAGCATGTTTCCCAGAATAATATGTATAGTAAAAAGATACTATGCTGATTTAGATTAGTTTAAGTATGTGGTAGTTTAATTAAAGTTGCTTTTTATTTAAAATGTCATTCTTTCATTTTCACTTGAGGATTTCATTTTAGATCTTGTCATTTTAATAAGCATTCCCTTTCTACTCCCACGTACTTGGTATATTTCATTTAGTCATTATTGAACCAACATGCTGTGTCACACTGGAAAAAAAATGAATATATTCTCTACCTATTTAAAACATTGTACTTGATAAATAAATAAAGCAATTTATTATATAGATGTTAGCAGTCACACAGTTACTGAACTAGATGTAAAAGCTCAGTGAAATCTCACCATTGTTAAAAAAGCACTTAAAGTCAAATATTTGAAATTACCTAATTCCTGGGCCTTTCTACATTGCACAATACCATGTCTCCATGTTTTTTGTCACTTGTTTTGTCTGTTATTATGTATATACATTTAGGCTGTTCTCAGAAGAAACACTAAAATATAGGCAATCATTTTATAGACTATCCAAACACAAGAGCGTAAATCCATATAATTTGGACTATGAGACTGGGACAATATAATTTATGACTTAGACTATGTGGGTTATAAAATCACTTTGGGCACCTTTGGGTAGATATCAGAGATGGAAAGTCATCTATCAGAAAAGCAGAAAATTACCTATAGTGAGAGATCTACATGACACTTGATTGGGAAACACACATCAGACATATTAAAATGAAACCAGAAAACAAAGTAATGGCTTCAAATATGAGCATGCCACAGGTTAGAGAGCACTGGTAATTTCTTTATTTGCAATGAAGAGCTATTTATTTAACAATACTGCACATTAATTAAGATGGTTACTTGTAAATAAAATCTCAATATCTTCTGGGAACTTTTATTTTTGGTAAAACATGAACTAAATATCTTCTGGAAAAGAAAAGAGCAATATTATTAATACAATACTTTCCAGGGGGGGAACAGAAAAAACCAAACTGTTAAAGTGAAGGGGAGCCGAGCACGGTGGCTTAGACCTGTAATCCCAGCACTTCCGGAGGCCAAGGCAGGTGGATCATGATGTCAGGAGTTTGATACCAGGCTGAGTAATATGGTGAAATTCCGCCTCTACCAAAAATACAAAAATTAACCAGGTGTGGTGTCAATTGCCTATAATTCCAGCTACTCAGGAAGCTGAGGCAGGAGAATTGCTTGAATCTAGGAGGCGAAGGTTGCGGTGAGCCAAGATCATGCCACTGCACTCCAGCCTGGGTGAAAGAGCAAGGCTCGGTCTCAGAAAGAAAAAAAAAAGGGGGATATGCATCTATCAGATATGAAATATACTATAAAATTGCAATAGTTCAATGTATGGTTTTCTGTAATCTAAAAGAAGTGAAGATGATAAAACAAGAAAAATAGAAAAAATATATGTATAGCCAAGTTTTCTGTTCATAACCAAGTTCAATTGTATCTGATTAACTCATAGATCAGAACTTCTTGATTATTCTAAAGGCATATCAGATTTTTAAAAACTGATGGACCTTCCAGGAAAAGGCTGTTGCTCTATGCTTTGCCAATCTTCTCCATATGTCAATCTGCTTAATGGAATAACTTAGTGTTTTCTGTCAAAAACAAAATTTTGGTTTTGGCATACAGGCTGTCATGTTTCTGATTGTATATGAAAAAGTTTAGTTAATTCTTAGATAATTTCCAGGTCATAAATACATGAAAGACATTTCTAATTTATTATGAAAGTGGAATATAAAGTAATTTTCAAGGTGATAGCAAGTTATTTAAATAAATAAACAAGAAAGAATAACAACTTAGACCCAGAATGGTTCAATATCACTTGAGATTGAAATTGGACCTGTTGTGAGGCCATTCTCTAATCCAACATCTGGAAATTCACTTAATTTCTTTCATACTTCTAATAACTGTTTGTCATTTTTCTACTTTTATATATCTAAAAGTCTTCAAATTAAAGCCTTTTTATTTGGATCAACTTACCACATTAAAAGTATAGCACCTTAGGAAGTTGTTAGTATTTTTAACTTACCTTTGATTTATACATTTTTTTTTTTCAGGGGACGGTTTTTAATTGGATGGTGTCTTCGGAGAATATCAAGAGTCACATGTGGGCCAGAGCAGCAAGCAGAAGCCCAGTAATCAGGGTGAGGCCTCAAGGGAAAAAACAGGCTGGGTCAGCAATGGCTGAAGAATCCCTGAGGATGGTTGATTTATAAAAGTTTTAATTTTTTTATATGAAACTGGTGTTATTGTGGCTTTCCAATTGTTTACTTTTAAAATATACAATATATTATTTTTTCTAAAATATTGGGTTTCTTTTTAGTCTTGTTGCTTTTTTATATGGCATTTTCTTTCTCAGAGAAAAAAATTATTTGATATAGTAATAATAATTAGACATCCTATTTAACTTAATTTCTTATATATACATAAACATTATGACAACTTTTGGCCTTCAAATTTGAGTATGTAAAGAGAATTAAATTATATCAAGAAACCAAAAACAAATTTCAGAATATGTGGACTCAGAATCTGAAATAAGATTTAATCATTGCTTTGAAAATTATGAAAGATAGATATGATATTGTTTATTACTAAATTTATTAAGGACAAAAAATTGAAGTGATTTTTAATAAAAATACATTGAAAATAAGGCTTACATTTGTACTCAAGTTTGCAAAGAAGTGTATGAGATTATAAAACATAACTGTAGACACATCCCATGTGAAAAATACAATATATACTGCTGATTATTTATAAAGTTAAGAAATATACAGAAGTATTTAACAATTTAAGTAATAAAGAGAATTTTCATTATTTTACTACTCTCATGAAAATCTAATTACAAATGAATGCAGTTATTCTGACATAAGTGGATAGAATTCCTGGTTTATGTTACACTTATTTTTAAGATGCACATAAAAATAGATATATGTGCTAAACAGATTTATAAACTTATGTGTAAATCTGATAATTGTGATTCCAGAAGATAGTAATCACTTAAGCTTGAATATAATAATAAAGAAATATTTTGTGTATCAAAATTAATAGTCCTTCTAATTAAGGAGATATAAATTAAAATAAATACTTAGAGGAAACAATTTTGTTAATTTAGCCATGAATGCATTCAATTTATTGAGCACCTATTTCTGTCAGGCACTTTTATAGTCACTTGTGATATCTTAGTGAATAAAACACATAGATATTCAATGGTAAGCTAGAGTTGGTTTACTAGAACAGATTGTTAAATATTGAGGTTGTTTTGAGTCAGTTTTTGAAACACTGACATTGTTAGCTAAAAATCAGCCATGAGGGGAATATTTTACAACATGGAAATTGTGCAGACACTACAAAGCATTGCTTTCTTTTTTTAGCCAGTTTGCCAGCACACCCTTTCAAATATCCTTTTTCTAGCACAGAAAGATGCAACAAACAATATGAAGAATAAGCAAGCATATTATATGGTAGAAGGCACTAAGAGTTATGGTAAACAAAAAGAGAGAGAGAATGGTGGTGGGATTATGAGTGTGATCGGGAAGCAGTTTGTAGCATTAAATAGGTTAGGCATCATCAAACAGAAACAATAAAATTTCTTAGGTAGTTAGCCATGCATACAAGGAACAAGTGAGCTGCTATGACAGGAGCAGAGTGAGCTGTGAAGTCAAGTAGGAGGAGATAAGATCAGAGAGGTAATGGGGTCAGATAAGGTCATCTTCTGGAGGCTGGAGAAGGATTCTGACTTTTTCATCTTGAATGTAATGGAGAGAATCAGCAGGATTCAAAAAGAGTGGCAAGATCTAACATATTTTAAAAGAATAACTCTGGCTTCTATGTTGAATGTGGGGTCAATGCGTAGGAGGCATATAGACAAATTTGGAATAAGAGAAGCCTTTAGGATATATTACATTCATCACACAAGAAAAGACATAGCTTACAAAAGGGTAGGGACAAATGAACACAATAAGAACTCCTTGGATTCTGAATATATCTCAAGAGCTATAGCCATAAAGGATTTGGTGGTGGTTATCTGCAAACAAGTTTATCACTACTAACTAATCACTTACAGATCAGTATCTTGGAAAGTTAAATTTTCGTCATGACAACACCTAATTTGTTATTATCTTGTGAGATAGGCTGGCCACTTATACCATAAGCTTTATTTCGTAATTTTTCAATTGTTTAAAATTAGAATAATTTTCTTTTCGTAATTTGTTTCAACATTTTAAGGAATTAACGATATCACTTTGACTTTTAAACATTTATGTAATTGAAAGTATGATTATTTTTGTTTTCACTTGTCATGAGATAGTCTTGTTTGTCAAGAGAGTCACTAGTACTCCAATTAACATAATTGACACCAATCTGAGGCCATTAAGATGCATTTTGCTTCACATTGGAAACCTTTGTGCCCTTCATCTTTGAAGCCCGCTTATTATTATCATCTTGCTAATGAATGGAAGTGGTATGGAATTTCTAATTTCTTAAAACTGAGATCGGTTTTCTTTCATGTCCCTGGCTAGACTAATAGAAATCTACTTCAGGGCATATTTCAAGGTACATTAGATATCATCAACTTTATTCACATAATGCTTTCATTATTGAAACATTAAATGTTCCCTTCTCATCCCAAGCACAGTGCTTAGTTTCTAGCAATTAGCAGTTAGCAGCAATCTTTCCTATACATGCAATGAATGAGCTGTGTCTAAATTATATAATCATTATTTCATACATGTAATGTGAGTTTATCTTTCATAGGAACTTTATGTTCCACTAGTAACCTGCTCTACATACTGGAGGAAAGAAGGACTTTATAAAAATAACTGATCATATAATTTAAGAGTCACCTACAGCATCTTTATTCTTCAGTGTTTCTATATGATGATCTATAATAGTTGCCATAACCATCTTGAAGATACCTTGATGATATACTATAATACTATATCACAGGAGTGCCACTACTAGATTTTATTTAAGAAGCTTTAAATGTTATAAAAGTAGCCTGAACGCCAAAAGACAAATATATGTACATTTACAGTTAATTTCTATTTTCACTCACAGTCTGAGGTAATTATGCACCATTATTTCTCTTGAAGTTTTGCCTTTCTAGACATTTTATATAAAGGAACTCATACAAAATGTAGGTTTTTTTTGTGGGAAAGTATTTTAATACTTGTAAATATACTATTGTTCATAAAACTTTCCCTCACAGTTTTAAGGACTTGTTGATAATTAATAGGTGCTTTCATTCATATTATGATGGGTACTGAGTGATGATTTTCTAATCTAATACCTTACATAGTTCTTAGCATTCTGCTGCAAAGAAAAAGCTTTTACTTCTGTCCATTTCTTCACCCATTCTTCTGTCTTTATCAGTATAGACTCATGGATTTGTTTTTTATTTCACAAGTTATAATTTGTTATTGTCATTACTTATTATGCTCACATTTGTTGCTATTTGATCAATGAGAACCCTTCAAACTGGCTTCCATATTCTTTACACCCAGAAAATCATCCTTTGAACACTTCCTTATTTATGAATAATGTGATATCTCAGATTCATCTTGTATTTTCCTGCTGAAGTCCTGGAGTTTTTTTCTCGGTCCTCTTGGGGGAGACTGATATTTAGAAAGAAAGATCTGGGAACTAGATTTGCTCATTGTTGCTTTTGGGTGTCATTTTCAGTGATCAGAGGTAAGATATAATATATGTGCATATTTTACCTGTTAACTGTGCATCTATGTATTTATTTTACACATATATCTATTTATATAAACTTGATTTTGTTTGGGCTGCTACAACACAGTACTTTAGACTGGATAATTTATAAACAACAGAAATGTGTTTTCTCAACGTTCTGGAGCCTGGAAAATCCAAGATTAAGGCACCAGTAAATTCAATGCCTGGTGAGGATGCTCTTCTTCAAATTTGGTGCCTTGTTGTTATTTCCTCACACCACAGAAGGGCAGGGGAGCTCACTTCAACCTCTTTTGCAGTGGCACTAATCCCATTAATAAAGGGAGAGCCCTCATGACTTAATTATTTCCTAAGCAGCCCTATCACTTAATACCACCATAATGGGGATTAGGTTCTGACATTAATTTTGCGGTTTCACATTCAAATTAGCAATGTTGAAATCCATGCATGTACATTTGCACCTCTCATTCTAATCCAGTATCACAGAATTCATTCTAGTCTTTATCCCTAATTGTACTATCTTTCTCTAATAGCTAACACACACACACACACACACACACACACACACACACACACACACACACACACACACACCAGCAACAACAACAACAAAAAACCCTCTCATTATGTTCACTAAATATATTTGCTTGACAAATTGTGTGTATGTAACCAATTTCTTGTTGCTCATGACACCCTATTCTCTAGTCTTTTCCCACTGTGGACTTAACATCTCACATTCCTTGATGCCCAGCCCTTCGTTTTATATGATTTTATATTGACTATTTCCCTCACAGATGCCTGTTTCACCAATGTAGGCTCTGACATCTTTCAACAGTTGAATGCCACTTCCACACACCCCTATGGCTGCTACTTCATCTCTTTCATGCTCCAACACGCTGCAAGGTTTTAGGGCTGCCACTTATGACTTTATGCCTCTCCCTCTGCCTGCAAACAGGTGTTCTTTCTGTGAAAGCTCTGATGCTTTCTTCCACCATTCTGTATTTTCAATAACCAACTCCAAGTGTACTTGGAAAAAAAAAAAAAAAACCTTCATATAATTTTTTCCTCAGGCTACATTCCAGCATTTTTCTGCTGGTGTGTTAATATTTTATTATTCACTCAGAGTCAACATCTAAATTTTATCAAAATTTTCTCCTTTATTTCTTCTTTCTATTCACACATTCTATATTCTTTTTTTCCCTAAAAAAAAAAAAAGAAGAAAGAAAGAAGAAAAGAAAGAAAGAAACAAAGAAAGAAAGAAAGAAAGAAAGAAAGAAGAAGAATGAAGGAGAGGAAGAAAGAGAAAGAGGAAGAGGGAGAGAGAACGGGCGTGTTGCTTTATTTCCCAGGCTAGAATGCAGTCTAAAAATGGATATGCCTATAATTGTGCTTAATAATAGCGACATAAAAAAAAATGAGGGAAGAAAATAACAAACAAGCAGTCAATCAATATTTCATTGAAACCTGTAAATAGATGTGATGTGCCACTGATAAGAGTGTATATTTTGTGTATTTAAAGTGGAGAGTTCTATAAATGTTAATTAAGTTTACTTGTTCCGGATCTGAGTTCAAATCCTGGATATCGTTGTTAATTTTCTGCCTCATTGATCTGTCTAATATTGATGTTGAAGTCTCCCACTATTATTCTGTGGGAGTCTAAGTCTCTTTCTAAGTCTTATATATCTGGGTATTCCTGTATTGGGTGCGTATATATTTAGGATCTTTAGCTCTTCTTGTTGCATTGATCCTTTTATCATTATGCAATATCCTTCTTTGCTTCTTTTGATCTTTGTTACTTTAAAGCAACTCCTGCTTTTTATTTATTTATTTATTTTTGTTCTCCATTTGGTTGGTAAATCTTTCTCCATTGCTTTGTTTTTGGTCTTTGTGTATCCTTGCATGTGAGATGGGTCTGGATGCAGCATAGCGATGGGTTTTGGCTTTTTTTTTTTGCCTGTCTGTGTCTTTAGGTTGGGGGATTTAGTCTATTAAATTTAGAATTAATGATAATATATGTGAATTTAATACTGCCATTTAATGTTAGCTGGCTGTTTTGCCTATTAGTTGATATAAATTCTTGATTATATTGATGCTCTTTACTATTTGGTATTTTTTAGAAAGGCTGATACTGGTTGTTCCTTTCTCTGTGCAGTGGTTCTTTCAGAAGCTCTTGTAAAGCAGGCCTGGTGGTGATGAAATCTCTGAGTGCTTGCTTGTTCACAAAAGATTTTATTTTTCCTTCACTTATGAAGCTTAGTTTGGCTGGATGTAAAATTCTGGGTTGAAAGTTCTTTTCTTTAAGGATGTTGAATATTGGCCCCCACTCTCTTCTGGCTTGTAGGGTTTCTGCTGAGAGATCTGCTGTGAGTCTGATGGGCTTCCCTTTATGGGTAACTTGATCTTTCTCTCTGGCTGCCCTCAGTATTTTCTCCTTCATTTCAACCCTGGTGAATCTGGTGATTATGTGCCTTGAGGTTGGTCTTCTTGAGGAATATCTTTGTGGTGTTCTCTGTATTACCTGGAGTTGAATATTGTCCTGCCTTGCTAGGTTGGGAAAGTTTTCCTGAATAATATCCTGAAGCATATTTTCCAGCTTGGATTGATTCTCTTCGTCACATTCAGGTACAGCTATCAAGCGTAGATTAGGTCTTTTCACATAGTCCCATATTTCTTGGAGACTTTGCTCGTTCCTTTTTATCCTTTTTTCTCTAATCTTATCTTCTTGTTTTATCTCATTAAGTTGGTCTTCGACTTCTGATATCTTTTCTTCTGCTTGATCGATTCGGCTGTTAAAACTTGTGCATAGTTCGCGAAGTTCTCGTGTTGTGTTTTTCAGCTCCATTAATTCACTTATATTCCTCTCTAAATTGTGTATTCTTGTTAACATTTCGTCAAACGTTTTTTCAAAGTTCTTAGTTTCTTTGCATTGGGTTAGAACAAGTTCTTTTAATTCACAGAAGTTTCTTATCATCCACCTTTTGAAGCATGCTTCTGTTAATGGAACGCACTCGTTCTCCATCAGGCCTTGTTCAGCTGCTGATGAGGAACTGTGATCCCTTGTAGAGGGAGAGGCGTTCTGATTTTGGGTATTCTCAGCCTTTTTAGGCTGTTTTCTTCCCTTCTTTATAGATTTATCCATCTATGGTCTTTATAATTACCGTCTTTATAACTGGGTTTCTGAGTGGACATCCAACTTGTTGATTCCCATTGCTAAAATCTGAGCAACCCACTGTGCTGGCCAAAACAGCGGCTTTAAGATTGATGGTGCTTTTCTGACTCTGCACCAAGAACCGCCGCTCCAAGGCAGTGGCAAAACCACCTCGCTGGCCTCAAGAGTCGTGCTGGCGACACATGGGGCTCCTCCGCTGGGAATCTCCTGATGCGTGAGCAACAAAAATTCATCTGAAAGTGTGGCGTCCTCTCGTTCTCTGTGCTTTCACTGGGAGCTACAATCCCAAGCTGCTAGTGATCAGCCATCTTGGATCTCTCTCTCACATTCTATATTCTTAAACTTTTCCCTCCAAATGTTTTCCTTCCTCTCCATTGCTACCATCTTGTGATTCAACATTTTTATGAACTCATACCTAAGTTACTACAAATGATATATTAATGCTTATAATGGTTACCCCCCTAAAATCATACATATATTGACATAAGATTGCAATTCAGGACAATACTTTTATTTTGTTTCTGTCTGTTTTAACTCATTTTGTCTTGCATTCTAGTTCACCTTTCCTGGTGTATTTATTTTCAATAAGACTTCCACATCTCTTAAACACTTCAGAAGAGTTTCTTACAGGTATTGATCGACTTATGACCTATGCAACTTACGACCATTTGACTTTACGACCACAATCGCTAGCCACGACTGCTCCACATCTGGCAGCGCAAACGTTGCCCAGCTGGGCATACGACAGTGCGGACCAGCTTCCGGCAGCACTACCATCTCCGCATGCACCATTTCAACTGTTATCCCAGACTCGGTACAGCAATTTGTGTTTTGTGTCTTGGATATTTTTCATCAAACCCCTCCCAAGATGTCTACCAAGAGGAAATTGTCTTTGTCTGTGCCTCAGCCTGTCAAGAAGGAAAGAAAGGCCATCAATCTCGACACGAAAATGAAGGTAATTAAGCAGTACGAAGGAGGAAAGAAAGTGAATGTGATCACAAGTGATACGAAGTTATCACACTCAACTGTGTCGACGATTTTGAAAGATAAAGAAAGAATTCGTGAAGCTGTGAAAGGTTCTGCACCCATGCGATCAACAGTTATAACAAAGCAACAAAGCGGCCCCGTCCAAAAAATGGAGAAATTGCTATATATTTGGATGGAAGATCAAATTCAAAGATGAACACCATTAAGTCTTTTTACTGTGCAGATGAAGGCGAGAAGTCTATTTCAGACGCTGAAGGAGCTTGCTGGAGAAGCTTAAACTTCTTATACATTTCGAAGCAATGGACCCAAACATCGAATGATTTGCAAGGATTGAATGGATGGCGCACGATGTGTTTCGTCCGTATCGTGAAATTTATGAAGAAAAAAAGAAACATACAATTCAGACAAAGCTCACCATGTTTATGAAAAAACCAACTCCGGTAACCCCAACCGCTGCCTCAGATGACAACATCAACGACCCACGGCCAAGCACCAGTGGCCAATAAAATGTTTCGTACATGTTTATATATTTTGATATGTTTTGCAATTGGGAAAATGTTTCCTATGGTATTTTTTACACCTGTATTTTCTATTTTTGTGTGCACCTGTATTTTGTAATTTTGTATGTTTTGCAAATATTAAACCAGTTGTACTGGTAATGCAGTGTTTTACTTAAACCTGACAAATGTAAAAATAAGAAATAAAATGGTGTAGAGATGATACAAATAGCATAAAATGAACAAAGAAAATTATGATATATAACAATAATGAAAGAAAATTATGATAAAATATGACTTAAAGATTTTTATAACATCATTTCACAGTACTGTACACATAGACTACTTAACTTACTACCAAATCGTGTTACGACTGGTCTGTCGGAAGCAATCATGGTCGTAAGTTGAGCACTAGCTGTATTTGCAATTTCTTGTATTTTTAACAACCACTTTCATGCATTTCTTAGATTTATTTTATATCAGAAAAATTGATATAAAATTGTATGGATGAGTACATCAAATCTTGCCCACTAAAAGTTTTACATTTCCGTTCTTAATTCTAGATATTCTTGCATTGCTATATTGTTTTGTGACCATATGACTGAATTTTTTTCTCCAATCACATAAGGAAAACATAACTCACTTTGCAGTTATTTCATCTGCAGCATCTTGCACATGGTCATGTACAAAATGGACAATTGAATACTCAAAATAAATAGAAAAACCCTAAGCTATTTCATCCTCATTTGCAACAAAATGATCAATCATAGCTGATGAGAGTCAAGGGTGCTTATGCTGTTTCTGTTTTTCCTTTAAAACATTTTAAATTCTACTTGCCTTAAGAGTGACCAGATTGAAGGTTGTATTCCATTTATGTGGTGATTTCTTTTTTAAAAAATACTCTCTGAAATTGTGTTAAGCAGTTTCTGTTTGTATTCAATGTCACCTCTGTATGGAGTCAAGAACAGAAAGTAATAAATGAAGAAAATGAAGTAAATTAGTTACCTTGGGAACAATGCATCTGACCATTTTAGTTATAAAGAGCCACTTAGAATACGACAAACAAATGGAATCACAAATCATAGTGAAAAATGTATTCTTATTCTTTTATGACTGTCCTATTTATTTGTGTTTCAAATTTCCTGACAGTTTGTATTTAATTCCTATTTCAAATTCAGTTCAATGTTATATTTATAGAGAAATTAGACCTAAAATTCCTCTTCAAACCTGAGACATCTTGATACTTAGAGGACAACATTCTTTACATTGGGAAACCAATGGACTAAGTCAATTTTTTCTATTGTCTCTCATAACAAATGCTTGAAATTGTCTTTTAAGCATTTATCAATATTAAATTTGTAAATATGTTGCACTGCTATTTTAACCTGCATTTCTTTTTCACCTGTGAATTTCAGCATTTTTTTCCTTGTATTTGTTGGCCAATTACATTTTTCTCTGTATACATTTAGTTTTCATATCCTTGTCAGTTCTAATATCGAGACTCAAGTTTCTATGTTATTACTAGTTTGTAGTATCTTGACTTTCCAAACATTGATCCTATGTCCATTTTAAATGTGGAAGATATCTCCCAATTTTTCATCTGTCATAGTTTTCTGTGGTTTCCAAATGAAATTCTTATTTTTTATGTATTAAAATGTATCGATATTTTCCTTGCATTTTGAAGTGTTTGAGTTTTGTTTAACAAATCTCATCCATGTTATGGTCATGAGATCATGGGAGCCTCCTACATTTTCTTCTATTAACTTTAATATTCATATTTTAGTTTCTAATCTACCTGAGATTTATTTATGGCATGTGGCAGTAATCCAAGTTGTTTCTTCTACATATAATTGGACGGTTTTCCTCTTTAAATTCAGTACACAGTCCATCTGTCTCAATTATAATATCGATTTCACCAAATGACACTTTTCCACCTCTCCAGAGACTGGACATTGAGCATCTCTCCTGTTTATTTGCAAGTACTACATGGCTTTCTTTTTAAAACCTGGCACATCCCAATTTTTAAAAATCAAAGTTTGTAGGTTAAAGTATGTAGCAAAATATTTTGTCTAATTCAAACAAAATTCAATAAATGTTTAGAAATTCTTAGAAAAGTAACATTTCTAATGTGGATACTTGATTCCCTCTTACTATGGATTGTGCATAATTTGAATTTAAAGTAAAAATATGTAGTTTTTTATACAATTCACATCTAGTAGTCTATAAATGGTGCTTAGGTTATCCTCTAATTAAATTTTTATATGTTTAAATACAGTATCTTTAAGAATTTAAATTGTATCTAAATAATATCTAAAGAGCTATCAAATGAAAATATAATTTAATGGTGCATCATTAAATATACATGGGTTCTTGTCCTGAAATGTAAAGAAAATATTTGATAGTGGCATTTTTTTAAATCAAGATTTTCATTTTCAGCAGACTAAATATTCCTTTCCAAAAGCAAAATACCAAAGATGAATGTTTTTTTAAAAAATCAACAGTTTGTTCTGGAATCTGCAAAAACTAGGTTAGATTTTTTTATGAGAAGTGACCACTTTGCAAGATTGATTGATTGATTGATTGATTGACTGATTTTACTTCAAGTTCCAGGATACAAGTGCAGAATGTGTAGGTTGGTTACATAGGCCTATGTGTGCCATAGTAGTTTGCTACACCTATCAGCTCATCGTCTATGTTTTAAGCTCCACATCATTAGCTATTTGTCCTAATGCTCTCCTTCCCCTTGCTCCCCTCCACCTGACTGGGCCTGGTGTGTGTCATTCCCCTCCCTGTGGCCATGTGTTCTCATTGTTTCACTGCCACTTATGAGAGAGAACATGTGGTGTTTGATTTTCTGTTCCTGTTTCAGTTTGCTGAGGATGATGGCTTCCAGCTTCATCCATGTCCCTGCAAATAACAAGATCTCATTCCACTTTATGGCTGCATAGTATTCCATTGTATATATGTACCACATTTTCTTTATCCAGTTTATTATTGTTGGACGTTTGGGTTGGTTCCATGTCTTTGCTATTGTAAGTTGTGCTGCAGTAAACATATAGTGCATGTGTCTTCATAGTAGAATGATTTACATTCCTTTGGGTATATACCCAGTAATAAGACTGCTGGGCCAAACGGTATTTCTGGTTCTAAATCCTTTAGGAATCAGCACACTCTTCCACAATGGTTGAACTAATTTACATTCTGCTTACAGTGTAAAGGCATTCCTATTTCTCCATAGCCTTACCAACGTCTATAGTTTCTTGACTTTTTAATAAACACCATTCTGACTGGCATGAGATGGTGTCTGTTTGTGGTTTTGATTGACATCTCTCTAATGACCAGTGATGTTGAGCTTTTTTTCATATGTTTCTTGGCCACATAAATGTCTCCTTTGAAAAATATCTGTTCACATCCTTCACCCACTTTTTGATAGGGTTGTTTTATTCTTAAATTAGTTTAAGTTCCTCGTAGATTATGGATAATAGACCTTTGTCACATGGGCAGATTGTAAAAATTTTCTTCCATTCTGTAGGCTGCCTTTTCACTCTGATGATGGTTTCTTTTGCTGTGCAGAAGCTCTTTAGTTTAATTAGATCACATTTGTCAATTTTGGCTTTTGTTGCAATTGCTTTTGGTGTTTTTGTCATGAAGTGCTTGCCCATGCCTGTGTCCTGAATGGTATTGCCTAGGTTTTCTTCTAGGGTGTTTTACATTTAAGTCTTTAATGCATCTTGAGTTCATTTTTGTATAAGTTGTAAAGAAGCGTTCCTGTTTCAGTTTTTCCCCTATGGCTATCCAGTTTTCCCTGCACCATTTATTAAATAGGGATTCCTTTCCCCATTGCTTGCTTTGTTTGGTTAGCCAAAGATCAGTTAGTTTTAGATGTGTGGTGTTATTTCTGAGGTCTCTGTTTGGTTTCATTGGTCTATATGTCTGTTTTTGTACCAGTACCATGTTGTTTTAGTTACTGTAGTCTTGCAGTATAATTTGAAGTCAGGTAGCCTTAAGCCTCTAGCTTCGTTCTTTTTGTAGGGTTGTCCTGGCTATACGAGCTCTTTTTTGGATCCATATAAAATTCAAAATCGTTTTTTTCTGAGTTTGTGAAGAATGCCAATAGCAGTTTGGTGGGAATAGCATTGAGTCTATAAATTACTTTGGGCAATATGAACATTTTCATAATATTGATTCTTCCTCTCCACGAAGGTGGAATGTTTTTCTGTTTGTTTGTGTCCTCTCTCATTTCCTTGAGCAGTGCTTTGTAGTTCTACTTGTAGAGATCTTTCCCATCCCTTGTTAGCTCTATTTCTAGATATTTTATTCTCTTTGTAGCAATTTTGAATGGGAGTTCATTCATAATTTGGCAATTTCCTTGTCTGTTGTTGGTGTACAGGAATGCTTACGATTTTTGCACATTGATTTTGTATCCTGAGACTTCACTGAAGTTGCTTACTAGCTTAAGGAGTTTTTGGTCTGAGACTATGGGGTTTTCTAAATATAGAATCATGTTGTCTGCAAACAGAGACAATGTGACTTCCTCTTTTTCTCTTTCAATATGCTTTCTTTCTCTTGCTTCATTGCCCTGGACAGAGCTTTCAATACTATATGTTGAACAGGAGTGGTGAGAGAGGGTATCCTTGTCTTGTGCTGGTTTTCAAAGGGAATGCTTCCAGCCTTTGCCCATTCAGTATGATACTGGGTGTGGGTCTGTCTTATTATTTTGAGATGTTTCATTAATACCTAGTTTATTGAGAGTTTTTGACATGAAGAAATGTTGAATTTTGTCTAAGGCCTTTTCTGCATCTATTGAGATTATCATGTGATTTTTGTCAATTGTTCTTTTTATGTTTATTGATTTGTGTATGTTGAACTAGGCTTGCATCCCACGAATTAAGCCAGCTTTATCATGGTAGATAAGTTTTTTTTAATATGCTTCTGGATTTGGTTTGCCAGTATTTTACTAAGGATTTTCACATTGATGTTCATCAGAGATATTGACCTGAAGTTTTCACAATCTTTTTTTGTGTGTTTCTGCCAAGGTTTCGTATCAGGATAATACTGGCCTCAAAATATGAGATAGGGAGGAGTACCTCCTTCTCAATTATTCAGAATGGTTTTTGAAGGAATGGTATCACCTCCTTTTTGTATCTCTGGTGAAATTCAGTTATTAATCTGTCTGGTCCTGGGTTTTTTTGAGTTTGTAGGCCATTAATGGCTTCCTCCATTTTAGAACTTGTTATTGGTCCATTCAGGGATTTGACTTCTTCCTTGTTCAGTATTGTGAAGGTGTATGTGTCAGAAATTTACCCATGTATTCTAGATTTTGTAGTTAATTTGTATAGAGATGTTTAAAGCATTCTCTGATGGTAGCTTGTACTTCTGTGTGGTCAGTGGTGATATCGCCTTATCATTTTTTATTGTGTCTATTTGATTCTTCTCTCTTTTCTTTTTTCTAATTAGCTGGTGGTATATCTATTTTATTATTTTTAATCCAAAAAAAAGCTCCTAGAGTCATTGACTTTTTTAAGGGTGTTTTGTGTCTCTATCTCCTTCAGTTCTGCTCTGATCTTAGTTATTTTTTGTCTTCTGCTAGGTTTGAATCTGTTTGCTCTTGCTTTTCTAGCTCTTTTAATTGTGATGTTAGGGTATCAATTTGAGGTCTTTCTAGCTTTCTGATATGGGTATTTAGTGCTATAAATTTCCTTTTTATAACTGCTTTAGCTGTACCCCAGATTTTGCTATGTTGTCTGTTTGTTCTCATTGGTTTCAAAGAACTTCATTATTTCTGCCTTAATTTCACTGGAATTATTAAAGTTGCTCACTTCACATGTAGTTCTATGGTTTGAGTGAGTTCTTGATCCTGAGTTCTAATTTGATTGCACTGTGGTCTGAGAGACTGTTATTATTTCAGTATTTTGCATTTGTTGAGGAATGTTTTACTTTCAATTATGTAGTCAATTTTAGAATAAGTGCCATGTGGCACTGAGAAGAATGTATAGTCTGCTGATTTGAGGTGGAGAATTCTACAGATGTCTATTAGGTCCATTTGATCCAGAGCTGTGTTCAAGTCCTGAATTTCCTTGTTAATTTTCTGTCTTGTTGATCTGTCTAATACTGACAGTGGGCTGTTAGAGTCTCCTACTATTATTTTGTGGTAGTCTAAGTCCTTTTGCAGATCTCTAAAAGCTTGTTTTATGAATTTGGGCACTCCTCTATTGGGTGCATATATATTTAGGATAGTTATCTCTTCTTGTTGAATTGATCCATTTATGATAATGCAATGCCTTTGTCTTTTTTTTTTTTTTAATCTTTGTTTAAAGTCAGTTTTGTAAGAGACTAGGATGGCAACTACTGCTTTTTTTTTTTTTTTTTTTTTTTTTTGCTTTCTGTTTTCTTGGTAAATATTCCACCATCCTTCTTCTTTTTTTTTTTTTTTTTTTTTTTTTCTTTTTTTTTTTTTTTGAGCCTATGTGTGTCTTTGCATATGACACCCATAAGATACAGCACATAATGGTTCTTGACCCTTTATCCAATTTTCCAGTCTGTGTCTTTCAGTTGGGGCATTTATCCCATTTACATTTATGATTAATATTGCTATGTGTGAATTTGATCCTGTTATCATGATGTAATCTGAAAATTTTGCATACTAGTTGATTCACTTTCTTCATAGTGTCATTGTTCTTTATATTTTGGTGTGTTTTTGCAGTGGCTGGTACCAGCTGTTCCTTTCCATATTTAGTGCTTCTTTCAGGAGTTCTTGCAAGGCAGGCCTAGGGGTGA
This sequence comes from Sapajus apella, assembly GCF_009761245.1. Taxonomy (NCBI): domain Eukaryota; kingdom Metazoa; phylum Chordata; class Mammalia; order Primates; family Cebidae; genus Sapajus; species Sapajus apella. The sequence continues at coordinate 43,651,043 of NW_022436948.1, forward strand.
CAAAATCCCTCAGCATTTGCTTGCCTGGAAATGATTTTATTTCTCATTTGCTTATGAAGCTTAGTTTGGCTGGATATGAAATTCTGGGTTGAAAATTCTTTTCTTTATGAATGTTGAATAATGTCCCCCTACTCTTCTCTGACTTGTAGCGTTTCTGCTGAGAAATTTGCTGTTAGTCTGATGAGCTTCCCTTTGTAGGTGACCTGGCCTTTCTCTCTGGCTGCCCTTAACAGTTTTTTGTTTTTTTCTTTTTTCCTTCTTCTTTTTTTTTTTTTTTTTTTCATTTCAACCATGGAGAATCTGATGATTCTGTGTCTTGGGGTTGATCTTCTCATGTAATATCTTAGTGATGTCCTCTGTAGTTACTGAATTTCTATTTTGACCTGTCTCACTAGGTTGGGAAAATACTCCTGGATAATATCCTGAAGTGTGTTTTCCAACCTGTTTCCATTCTCTCCATCTCTTTGAGGTATTCTAAATAATAGTAAGTTCAGGCTTTTTACAGAGTCCTATATTTCTTGTAGGTTTTGTTTGTTTCTTTTTATTCTTTTTGCAATCTTGTCTGCATGCCTTAATTCAGCAAGATGGTCATCGAACTCTGATATCCTTTTCTTGGCTTGGCCTATTCAGCTATTGATACTTGCGTATGCTTCACAAAGTTTTTGTGCTGTGTTTTTTATCTCCATCAGGTCATTTATATTCTCCACTCAACTGGTTATTCAGCAGCTCCTGTAACTTTCCATCTTCAGGAATTTGTCTAGTATTGACCCTTGAGGCTGCTAACCATTGGATGGGGTTTTTGTGGTAACTTTTTGTTGTTGATGCTATTGTTCTTTTCTGTTTGTTTTTCCTGAAATTGAAAGGTCCCTCTACTGTAGGGGTGCTGTAGTTTGCTGGGGTTTCACTTCGGGCCCTATTCATCTGGTTCACTCCTGTGCTTGGAGATGTCACATGAGGAGGCTGTAGAACAGAAAATATGGGTGCCTGTTAGGGTTTCACCCAGTGGGTTGGCACAGGGAGTAGAACCCATTATCAGAATAAGGGATCACAGTGAATGTTTCTGGCGATCATTACAATAGATAATCACTGTGCCAATAGATTCGATGTGTACTAGTCAAGTACTTTGTAAAATGTCCCTCATCTAGAAATTTTCTGATGTTTTTCTCTGATTACACTAAAGTTATGGGTTTGGAGAGGAAGATCAAAGGAGTAAACTGACATTTTCATTATACCATATAAAAAGCACATATTAACATAATAGTTACTATTAATTTTAACTATATTGCCTAGCTGAGGTAGGATTTGTCAGGTTTCTTCACTGTGGAGTTTTAGTCTGTCGCCACTTTATTCTGTAATCTTGGGAGTCACTATTCATAGCCCGCAGTTAAGGAATGGGGAGTTAGGTTTCATCTTAAGGGCCTGGTGTCTACACAAATAATTTAAAATTTATCGCTGGCAGTTTTTTTATTTTCTCCTATTTTGTATTTTTTAATAATCATTTATCTATGTAAGTGTTAACTCATTGGTATTTGTGGTATTGAGTTTTAATACAACACTAAGCTATTTATTTTGTTGCTCAAACCACTTCAACTTTGGCTTTTGGAAGTTATTTGGCTCTTTTGTCACTTGGACCTCTCCCTTTCATTATGTGTGTGTACGTGTATGTGTATGTGTGTGTGTGTGTATGTGTATGTGTGTGTGCATGTGCATGAATATTTGTTCAGTATTTTCTTACCATCTGATACTGTGAGATGCGTCAGGCTCATTTTGTACATTCCCTACACCAATGCTAAAATCAGCCATTTCAGTAAGAACCTTGATTCCTTTGACTGAAGAATGGTGTTGAAAAGCAAGATCTAAGGGCTCTATGCACTAATTGATAGTGTAGTATCTTTGCTTCTAGGCCCATTCAGCTGACAGATTCAAAAAAAAATATGTGTGAGCTAATCCATGTAAATATATAGATATCTGTAAGTATTACACTATATTCATCTGTGTCTAAATTAAGCTAAATATGAGTTCATTTTGATGTCCACATCGAATCTAGTACCATATCTATCATTCTTACATCCTTTCCTTGAGTGTATGTAACCTCAAACTCCAACAGTAATAAACCTGCCTCCCAACATTAGCAAATTATTTACTGAATATCCAATTGCTATATTATTAATTTAATTATGTATAGTGGTTTCACGATTGATAATCCTTTTCTTTGTGGGAAACAACATTTTCCACTTGACGACAGAGCATATGGTGCCTTTAGACTTACTAATATCCAAAGAACCATTTATCCAACTCCCTTTTGCATAGTTGTTTCATACATTTGTAATAGTGTCAGATTGACTTGTCATATTCTGTATTCTATTCTTGGATACTTCTAGCTCCTAAAGTGATTTATTTTTAATTTGCATGCAATAACTTCACACTTTGTGTTGTAAAGTTCTATGGGTTTTGACAAATACATAGTGTTATATCTCCAGCATTACAGGATTAGAATAGTTTCATCAGTTAAAAAAATCCCATGTGCTTGACATCTTTATCCTTCCTCCTCCCCAATCCCTGACAATCGCTGATCTTTTACCATCTCTATAACTTTGCTGTTCTATAATGCTGTATAAAAGGAATGACATAGTATTACACAGCAGCCTTTCAGACTGGCTTTCACCAAACAATATGTATTGAGATTAATGTTTTGTGTAATTTCATAAGTCATTCCTTTATATTGCTGAATATTATTTCATTTTATATGTATATAATACAATTTATCAGCCCACCTACTGAAAGACATCATAGGTGTTTCCAGTTTTTGCCTATTGTGAATAAAGTATCATAGCTTTCACATGCAGATTTTTGTGAGAACATAAATTTTAAATCAAAGAACTTAAGAATATGATTGTTGTCTCTTATGGTAAGACTTCATTTATTGCTTAAAAAACTGAAAAACTGTTTTCCGAAATTGCTGTACTATTTTGTATTTATGCAATAAATAATTGAAAGTTTCTGTTGCTTCACATTCTTTCAATAGTTGGAATTTTCAGCTGTGTGAATTTTCAAAAGTGTATCTTGTTATTTCAATACATATTTTCATAAAAAATAATAATGAACATGTTTTTATATGCTTGGTTGCCACCTACATTTTTTTTCTTTTTTGGTATGATGTATTTTGTGATCCTTTGTCAATTAAATTGGATTTTTTATTTCCTTATTGTTGACATTTAAGAAGTCATTGTATATTTTGAATTCAAGTAATATCTCAGATATGTAAATTGCAAATATTTTCTCCTATCTTATGACTTGTCCACAATTTTAACTGTATTTCATAGAGCAAAATTTTTAATATTAATAAATCCAATATAATGTATCTTTTTTTTTTCTTTTTCATGGATACTTTTGGTGTTTTATCTGAAAACATCATTAATTCCAGGGTTGTATTATTTTATCCTAGTTTTTACTCTAGATGTTCTATATTTTTGCCTTTAACATTATGTCTTCAATCTGTTTGAGATAACTTTTATTTAAGGTCTAAGTTCTGTTTCATGTTCTTTTTTTTTTTTTTCCTTGCCTTAGAAATGTCCAACTATAGTGACACCCATTTTTGAAAATCTATCTTTTTTTCATTGCATTGCTTTTGCTCTGTTGTCAAGTATCAGTTGGCCATATTTGTCTGTGTCTGTTTCTGGACTCTATTCTGTCCCAGTGATCTATATCCAAAATTGGTATATACTTTCACCAACATAATATAGGTATTTTCATCAACATTATATAGTTATGATTATTGTAGTATTATATTAAGTATTATAGTAAGTATTAAAATCAGGTACTGTGAGTCCTCAAATTTTGTTCTCCTTTAATATTATGTTAACTATTCTTAGTATTTTATATTTTAACATTAATTTTAAAATCAGCTTTTGAGTATCTACAAAGTAGCTCATTGGAAATGTTTGGGGTTGCATAGATTATACGAGCAGGCTGAGAAATGATTCCTCAACAATATTGTATTTTCCAATTCATGGAAAAGAAATGATGCTTCTTCCAAACCATGGACAATGAATAATCCTTTGTTTCTTTAAATATTTCATTTGTTTATTCAATGCTTTGTATTTTGCTACCTACGAAAAAAAAATCTGTGATATTTTGTTAATCTCACCTAAGTATCTCTCTCTTTTTTTTAGTAATATTGTAAATGGTACTTTAAATTTTTTTCAACAAACATGGCATTTCAATATAGATCGACATAAAGTTAAAATATTTCTTAATATTAAAGTTAAATTTTATGTACTTTTTGCTTTTGAAAATACACATCATTTTTAGTACATTTGGTTAAATTGTTCATTAAAATTCCATGAGTTATTTTTTAGTATAGGCTCTTGCAAAATACTTTAAAACTTTTGTCACCAAGTGTATTTCTTTCTTTAAATACTCTAAATATACATTAGTGGGTGTTGCAAATTTACATTTAAATTATCAACATTAAATACTCTAAATATGAAGAAGTTCAGCCTTTAAGATTTTTAGAGCAAGTCCCAGACTCCTGAATATGGATTTTGTATCTGGTGACCTTGTAAATGTATTACTTAGCTCCCATTTTATCTGTTATAGTCTTGATTATTTGGGGTTTCTACCTAAAAAATCTTGTCATCAATGAATAGTTATGACTATTGCCTTATTTGTGAAAGACTGACTCTTATCTTACTGTATTAGCTAAGACTTTTTATATTATGTTTAAAAGCAGTGGTGAAAGAAGACATATTTGCCTTGTTCCAAATTTTTAAAAGCGAAATGTTTATTTATCACCATTTACTATAAATAAGCTTGGATTTTATTTTGTTTTTTGTATATTCCCTTTAACAGGTTGAGTAACTTTCCTGTTAGTCCTAGTTTTTGAGTTTTTTCATAAAAGCATGTTGTAACTGTCAAATACTTTTTGTGCGTCTATGGATAGTATATACTTTTTCTTATTCAGTCTGATAATATGATGCTCACAATGCATGCTCACAAATTTTGACCCAATCTTGCATTTGTGGAATAAATTCAATATGGTTTTATATATTACTCTTTCTATATATTGCTAATATTTGTTAATATTTTGTTGAAGATTTTCACATCTGTGTTCAAGAAAAAGGATGGGCTGTTGTTTTCTTGTTATGATGTGCTTAATGGTGATAGTATTATAATACTACCCTCATAAAATGAATGAAGAAGTGTTTCTTTTTCTTTCTTTTATTTATTTATTTTAATTTTTTTGAAGAGATGGGGGAGAATTGCAATTATTTTTTCTTCAAATGTTTGCTAGATTGCATTTGTAAAATATTTGATCCCAATAAGGTATTTTGTTTTGTTTTGTCTTTGGAACAGTTTATAATATATTAACATTATATTACAGAGTTTAGCTATTTCTCCTAATGTAAATTTTAATCATTTATGTGTTTTAAGGAACCGATCAATTTTATCCTTGCTATCAGTTTTTAAGCACAGTGTTACTTGTGGTATTCTCTTTTATTTTCTTCATCTGTTTTTCATTTTATTAATTTTCTTAGTCTTTAAAAAATCAATGTTGGATTTATTATCTCTGTTATTTCCCTGAATATTATGGATTTCTGCTCTTATTTATTTTATTTTCTTCTTTCCATTTACTTTAATCTCTTCTTTGTCTAAAATGTAGTGTCATGGTATTAATTTAATAACTTTCTTCTATATATGTATTTATAGTATGTTTAAAAGCAGTGTTGAAAGAAGACATCCTTGCCTTGTATTGTGTGTGTGTGTGTGTGTGTGTGTGTGTGTGTGTGTGTATACAAATTTTACCAGAAAATTTTAGTTGTAAATTTTCTGTCAAAATTTTTTTCTACATAGCCAAAATATTGTTAAGTCTCCTTTATAACTCTTTTTTTTATTCACAGATTATTTGGTGTGTTATTTAGAATAGTTAATTTCAAAATAGTTTTGAATTTTTTAGTTTTCTTTGTGTTACTGATTGGTAGTTTAATTTTACTGCATTCTAATGTTTCTCTTCTTTTAAATATGAATGATATCTTTCATGACACAGAACGTGTTCCCTATTAATGAATGCTGTACGCAAATTTGAATCGAGTGTGTATTCTAATGTTGTTGAATGGATATTCTACAAATGGCAATTAAGTCAATTGATTGATGGTACTGTTTAGGTCATCTATATCCTTATTTAATCCCTGTCTTCTTAATTTTTTATTGACCATATTGGTGGATTTATTTCTCCTTTCAATTCTCAGTTTTTGCCTCAGGTATATTGACGCTCACTTGTTACAGTCTTACACTTTTAGGAGTGCTGTGAATTTAGGTAATATCCTTGACTTAGTTATTTCAGTTTTCACTTTTGTTTTAGTGTTATTGTGCTATCTCTCTTTATACCTTTATTTTTAACCTTTCTGAATCTCTTAATTTAAATTTCATTTTTTAAATAAAACATGTAATTGGATCTTTTGTTGTTGTTGTTGTTTCAACACTGACGCTAACTGTATTTTACTTGGTATGTTGTTTTGTTGTGTTTAGACTATTCACATTTAGAGTTGCTGGAACAATTAAATTAATGTTTGACGTTTGTAACTACTTTCTGATTTTGGGACTTTTTGTTTCTTTTCATCGTCTATTTCTGCATTATCTTGTTTTAATTTAATGTTTTACGTGATTTAAAAAAATATTTTTCTATATCTCATCATTTATTTTTTGTTTCATGCTAGACATGTTTTAACCAGTATGGGACTTATATTGAGTAGGCCTTTCAAAAAGAGGTTTTACATTAATTGGTCTAGTGTTTGGACTGGGTGTAATGTTTGTTGTAGTTCAATATACAAGAGGCTTTAAATTCCTCTAATGTCCATGTTTTTGCCTCCCCTCTTAACTTTAAGACTTCTTTATGTGCTTCTTCTTAAAAAGAGTCTGCTACTTTGCAACACTTTCAGTTAAAATCTGTTGTAATTATGATGTCATTATCACATTAAATTATATTGGTATAGTAGTAATGTATTGGAAGGGTATGTTCTGTAATCTTTAGAAGTTTCTGTGTCTTAGTAGGCTTGTGTCTCAGAGCTTGACTTTCACAAATGTGGCCTACCTTAAGTATTTCTATGTCTTAAGAAATACTATTTTGATTTTTACCTATTGTCTCATATTTTCTTCACTGGATTCAGCCGTCCCAATATATCTACTTGAGACCTTGATCTCCACTGACTATGTACTCATCCTTCCTTGGTAGATTCACAAAATTTCTACAAATCAACAATTGAAAGTAAATTCATAGTCTTTTGGATCCATGCTATGTATGTCCCCAAACTACATTTTGCCTGGGCTATCCCCAGTCATTTCTGAATATCATAAGGATTCTTGTGAACAACTTTGACTTGAGGACTCCTCATTGCCCTTACAGGTACTTTCTCAAAAAAGTGCTGAAATATGTTATTTTCTCTATATAATCATTTGTTTCTACTTTTTTATTCTTTCAAAGGTCTCAGACTAGTCTTCCTGACTGAGAGTTCTCCTTGCCTACTTTTGAAGTTGGTCACTGGAATATGTTCCAAGAATGTTGAACTATTTCTGAACTTGCCAATGTTTTTCTCTGTGATTAGGCTATCTGTGTTTGCTAACGGGTACTCATTAAATTAGGCTCCTACCCTCCCACAGGGGCTGGGAGATAGAGGCCCTATCTTCCATGATGGTTCCATTTCTTCAAATGAATGGCTCCAAGGTCCTTGAAAAAAAATTATTGGGTTGTAAAACTGGCAAGAGAGTTTTTAAAAAGTGAATAGAAATAATGTACAATTATAAGTTTTCTAAACTAAGTGCTCTAAGAAAAAGGAAGGTCAGGAGCCAAGACAGGGAAAGACCTGTCTAAAATGCAATCATGACAAAGGGAACATAAGCCTATCTTAGGGCTGGGCGCAGTGGCTCATGCCTGTAATCTCAGCACTTTGGGAGGCCGAGAAGGGGAGATCACAAGATCAGGAGATTGAGACCATCTTGGCCAACATAATGAAACCCTGTCTCTAATAAAAATACAAAAATTATCTGGGTGTGGTGGTGCATGCCTGTAATCCCAACTACTCAGGAAGCTGAGGCAGGAGATTCACTTGAACCCGGGAGGTGGAGATTAGAGTGAGCCGAGATCATGCCAGTGTACTCTAGCCTGGCAATAGCACGAGACTCTGTCTAAAATAAAAAATAAAAATAAAAATAAAAAAGACTAGACTATCTTGTTACTTGTAAAGGAAAATTGAACTAAGAATACTCATATATTGGGCACTAAAAGAAAATAAACACCCATTTATTCGGAATGTAAAACTAAAAGATTGAAATGTCATCATGGATTGTGTAGTTCTGATGATTCAGCTCTTGTTCCAGGCCAGAAGGCTATCACAGGTATGAAAGGAAAGTACCTTGGTCCCTAGCAAGCTAGGAACCACTCAGGGCAAATCTGCTTCTCATTCTATTCAAAGTCATCCCTCTGCTCACAGGGACAGATACATATTCTGATTGCCTTATTTGAAAAGACCTGTCATAAACTCAAAGGAATGCAACCATCTGTCTCTCACCTTTGAGTTGTCTCTGCCTTTCTGGACAGAACTGATGTGTGTCTTACTTATATTGATTGATGTCTCATGTCTCCCTAAAATATATAAATCCAAGCTGTTGGCAGACCACCTTGGGTACACGTAGTCAGAACTTCCTCGGGCTGTGCCATGGGAGTGTCCTCAAGCTTGGCAAAATAAACATTCTAAATAAACTGAAAACTGTCTCAGATTTTCCAGGTTCACATTTTGGTAACCACAAAAGGATTCTGTGTGAAGATGCCCTTGACTTTTGAAAACCTGCTCTTAGTGCTTGGTATCAGTATGAGCTAACCTTATGGCACAAACCAATAGGACAATTTGCTGAGGTGTGAGAGCACCCCCTTCAGAGACTTCCTAATCTTCCAAAATGTGGTCAAGGTCTAAAGTTTATTTTGCTGTACAACTCCTTTTTTTTATTTTTTTATTTTTGGAGTTTTACTTGCTTTCAACAGGAAGGCAAGATTTCCTGCTTCCATGATGATGGAATGCAGATAACTCCTTTATGGAGTTTGAGCTTGATGTCAACAGGGAAGAAGAATTTTTTTTTTTTCTTTTTTCCTGCTTCTAGGATGGTAGGGAGCAGCCTACAGACTGACACCCAATACTAGTAAGAAACTGATTTGGGATTCTGTTTTGCAAATTCTTTTTAAATGACTAAAGTTAGCATTTAACAACCAGCTGTTGTTACTTTCTGCTCACACTAAGAGTACTCAGAAATCATATAACTGTGTGATCATGGTTCATTTTGCTTAACTGCTTTATTGTTTGTTTCTGTCTTGGTCAAATCCTAAGGGAAACCCTAACTTATGGGGAACAAGGTCTCTGAAATGAGAGGAAAGTAGCCAGCAAAATTAAAAAAAAAAATTAATTATAACTAATGAAGTGGCTTTATTTACATAATAAGGCCCCTTTTTGCCAGCCAGACCAAACTGAAAGATGGCTGAACCTCTGATATAGCAGCATTTTGTCTTAGCTAAAATAGGGTAATGAGATTTAAAAAGATTTTTTTTTTTTAAGGAGCTCTATAGTTAAAAGTCAGCTTCATCAAAAGAGTTAACATCCAAGGTGTGTGTGTGTATACATGCATGTTTGTATTTAAAAGGCTTTTATGTTTTGGGGTTTTTTGTTGTTTTTCTGTCCTAAGACCTTGTCTTTTTTTTTTTTAGTAAGATTTTTTTTCTCTCTCAATTGACTGAATTCTGTTTTCACCTGATATTTTGACTAAAATAATTATTGCAACAATGTCTACTTTTGGATTTTTAAAGAATAATGTAGTTTAGACACTCAGAAAGGCCTTTGTTTAAAAAAAATGTTTAAGTGCACTGTAAAAGTGTCTCTCTCTCACACTACCAGACTTTTTCTCTCTGTACCTTATGATGTAAATTTGGTGATTTGATTTTCACCTGAGTTGTTTTCTTTAATGTGCTACTTTAACATTATTTAGCTGACAACTGCCTAGGGTTGTGAAATAGGTTATCAAGAATCTGAAAGTTTAAGATAGGGAAAAACCAAAAACAAAAACAATGGGGAAGTCTTTATTAATCTTTAAAATGTATTTCCATCGGCATGCCTAATATGTCTTTATATGTATTTATGTATTGTGTACAAAATATTTCATTACTAAAAGTATATTTTAAACTGTAATTAATTGGCTTTTAAAAGTCCTTAAGTCAGATACTAAAAAAAAGTCTAGTCAGATGCTTTTTCAATTTTATATAACTTAAGTAAAATCTTAAGCAAATAAGCTGTTTTTAAAATGTTTTGGTAAAGTAATATTAGAAATGTCTTAAAAATTGTCAGCATACGTTTTTGTTTGCATATATTAATCAAGTGAATTTCATATTTATCCTTGTCAAATACTATAAGGTGTCAAAATTTGACATAGGGGATATAAATCTACAAACTCAGACCAAAACAGAATAATCTCTGCTTGTGTACTTTTTAATAAATAAGACATTGATATGGATTTAATAAAAATAACTGCATCTTAAATTTAGTATGACAATCATAACTTCTAATCCTGTGGCTTTAGGCAATCTGGTCCACAAACAATAGGGAGGTTTGTTTGGGAAAGGACTGTTATCATCTTTGATTCAAAGCTAAACTATAAACTGAATTCCTCTCAAAGTTAGTTCAGCCTATGCCCAGGAATGAACAAGGACAGCTTGGAGATTAAGAGCAAGATGGAGTCAGTTAGGTCGAATCGTTTTTTACTGTCTGAGTTATAATTCTGCAATGGTGGATTCATAAATTAAAATCATGACATTCACAATTTGCATAAATTACCTAGGTAAACAACTAAAATTAAATAATTAGGTAAATGTTAATGGGATAAATACTTGTGAACAAACTGGTTATAATTTGGAATATACTTATAATAAATGAAATAATAGATATTTTATAATTTGGGTATTTTTCAATAAATGCACA
>NW_022436948.1:43667054-43879290 GCF_009761245.1 Sapajus apella
CTGGAGTTAATTTTAGTGTAAGGTGTCAGGAAGTGGTCCAGTTTCTGCTTTCTGCACATGGCTAGCCAGTCTTCCCAACACCATTTATTAAACAGGGACTCCTTTCCCCATTGCTTGTTTTTGTCTGGTTTGTCAAAGATCAGATTGTTGTAGATGTGTGGCGTTGCCTCTGAGGCCTCTGTTCTGTTCCATTGGTCTATATCTCTGTTTTGGTACCAGTACCATGCTGTTTTGATTACTGTAGCCCTGTAGTATAGTTTAAATTCCGGTATTATGATGCCTCCAGCTTTATTATTTTTGCTTAGAATTGACTTGGCTATGTTGGCTCTCTTTTAGTGCCATATGAAATTTAAGGTGGCTTTTTCCAGTTCTGTGAAGAAAGTCATAGGTAGCTTGATGGGGATAGTGTTGAATCTGTAAATTACTTTGGGCAATATGGCCGTTTTCATGATATTGATTCTTCCTAACCATGAACATGGAATGTTTCTCCATCTGTTTGTGTCCTGTTTTATATCCTTGAGCAGTGGTTTGTAGCTCTCCTTGAAGAGGTCCTTTACGTTCCTTGTTAGTTTTATTCCTAGGTATTTTATTCTCTTTGTAGCAATTGTGAATGGCAGTTCGTTCTTGATTTGGCCCTCTTTAAGTCTGTTATTGCTGTATAAGAATGCTTGTGATTTTTGCATTTATTTTGTATCATGAGACTTTGCTGAAGTTGCTCATCAGTTTCAGGAGATTTTGGACTGAGACGATGGGGTCTTCTAAATATGCAATCATGTCATCTGCAAATAGAGACAATTTGACTTCCTCCTTTCCTCCTTGAATACCCTTTATTTCTTTTTCTTGCCTGATTGCTCTGGCTAGAACTTCCAATACTATATTGAATAGGAGTGGTGAGAGAAGGCATCCTTGTCTATTGCCAGATTTCAAAGGGAATGCTTCCACTTTTGCCTACTTAGTATGATATTGGCTGTTGGTTTGTCATAAATAGCTTTTATTATTTTGAGATACATTCCATCAATACCTAGTTTATTGAGAGTTTTTAGCATAAAGTGCTGTTGAATTTTGTCAAAGGCCTTCTCTGCATCAATAAAGATAATCATGTGTTTTTTGTCTTTGGTTCTGTTTATGTTGGGAATTACTTTTATAGACTTGCATATGTTGAACCAGCCTTGCATCCCCAGGGAAAATCTACTTCCCATTCTATTCAAAGGCATCCCTTTTCTCACAGAGACAGGTGCATATTCTGACTTCCTCCTTTGGAACAACTTAACAGAAATTTCAAAGAAGGCAACCATCTATCTCTCACCTACATGTGACCTGGAAGTCCCTAGTTGGGTGGGTGAGAGGTTTGGTTTTACTTGTCTGCATTTTTCTGTATGGAACTAATGTACTTCTTACATATATTGATTGTTGTCTCATGTCTTTCTAAAATGTATAAAACCAAGCTGTTCCCTACCTTGGGCACATGTCATCAGGATTTCCTTAAGCTGTGTCATGGATGTGTCCTCAGCCTTGGTGAAATAAACTTTCTAAGTTAACTGAGATCTGTCTCAGATTTTCTAGGTTCACACAAGGTTAGTATATTTTTTGAGGGTATATCTGGGGGAGTTTAATATATATGTGTATATATATATGTATATGTGTATATATATATATGTATATGTGTATACACACACACACACACACACACACACACACACACACATATATATATGGGGTAATATAAAAGGTTCTTCTGAGAGCAGTTTTTGAGTTGCATGTGTTCCCTCTATCCTCACTTATAAAAATACAGAGGAGGACAGTGGCATTATATCACTTGTATCTGCCCCAATCTATGTTCAGAGATCTTAAATTTTAAAGCACGTATCCCCACAATATTTCATTATGCATTCATTACTTATTGAAAATTATATATATATATATAAATTATATATATATCTATATAGATAGATAGATAGATAGAGAGAGAGAGAGAGAGAGACAGAGAGAGAGAGAGAGTTAGAGACTGACTCAGGACTGCAGTTCTGTGCATACCTGGGCTTTTTTTTCTGGCTTGTGCTTTAAAACTTAGAGATTCACTCTGAATATTATGACCTTTTAAATTTTCAAATTTCTTGGCATTTTGATTCCATGTATTTATATTGTAAACTTCAATCAAATCATATCTTCCAAGTGGCAGAAGACTTTGTACTTGGACCTTTTAAATCATTAGACAAGTTTACCTTCTACACGGAGACAGTTTTACAAATGTTTGTTTTATTGATTTCTAATGTATCTCTCTCTCTCTCACACACACACACATACACAAGCACACATGTGTATCTAACATTTTTTCCTTAAGTTTAGTATTAATCATATTTATTAAGAGAGATAATAACACTGTTGACCCTGTTCAACTATTAAGAGATAGATTTAAATGATTGGCTAACCTAATTTTTAATAATTTTCTAATACATCTTGGTAAAACAATTTAGAATATCAGGCAATTGAAAAAACAAGATCACAAATTATTTCTCTTTCTTTTCCCTCAAAAAAAAATCCTTAATTATACATACATGTACAGAACAGATTTCTGCAAAGCATATTTTTATGTGTCAAAAATAAAATTTTACAATAATGTCAGCAGCTTGTAATGGATCAAAAATTTAAAAAATATAGTTTAATATTCATTTCTTAATGTTTGTGTTAAAAACAGGAAAGAAAATATAAAGTCGGTTTATGTTTAACATGTTGTGTGGTTTCTACATTACAAGCAGTAAAGGATTGAAGCTCTTAATTTATTTGCAAGTCAAAGTAAACAATTATTGCTGTATGCATTTATTGTAGGAAATGTGTTTTCTTTCAAAAGAATTTGAAGTCTTCTAACTCAAATCCCATCAGTAAACCATATGGTATTTTTCTCATCCCCCTTTTCATAGGGAAATATCTTATCAATTATTTATGTTTCATTTTGGAAATTTTCCTTTGTTAATATGGATAAATAAATTTCCTTTTATTTTACAGAAAATCAAACTAAATAGTGGCTATGAACAGGTAAGAAGAGACAATATTAATAATGTAATTCTACAAAGTTGTTTGCTTCTGAGTGCTTCAGAAGCTTACCCTCTGGTTATAATTTTCTCAATTTTTGAAATTACACTGAGTATTATAAAAGCACATTACATGTTAAAGTAAAACTATTTCTTTAAATGAGAAGGCAATTTGTAGTGCCATGATCAACTAAAGACAGTGTAATTGTAAGAAAGAAATTATATATCATTCCCGTGTTAATAGTCTGATGCTCATTGCAATATTGTGCTGTTGTAAGGTATAGAGAGGTTTAGAAATCTTCCATGTGATCTTAGTACCATGCTGTCCTTTTTGCATATAAAATGAATATGAATATTTTGTAATAATGAAGATAATAACCATCTGTGATTAATTAAAATATAGCTTTAAAAATCAGCTTTGGTAAACTAATAATTATGAAAATGAAAAATGATTTAATGTAAAACTGATTTTGTCAGTTTATCCAGATAGCAGCTTATTTATATTATCTACTCGGACAGCAACATAGCTTTTATTTTAAATACTCAGGATGGTTCAGCCATGTCATCTGAAAATTCACTTTGTACCCCACATTAAAATGAATCATGGTTTAGTAATTATAGATTTAATCACTGTCTTAACAGTCTGAAGGTTTAACCCCTTTGCCTTCCTATTTTCAAGTAAAAATTGCTTCTTTTGGTGAAAAAGATGAAGCAGAACAGTAGTTGAGTGTTTTCACTTCTGGTTTGGCTGTATGTTCACACCATTCCCTTTGTCTCAAGCCATGCTTGGAAGTGTAATTTTACTTTCAAAGACAGCTAAGAAAATTCATGTTAATATAAGAGTGGTACAATCACGATGGAACAAAATAAATTATTGATAGAATTTAAATATTTGTTTACTTTCAAGAATGTGTTATAAAAGTAAAATTTGACAAAGTGTTACCAAATAATAATGATCAGTGAATTACCGTAATTTTCTTAGTTACTTTTTCCTAGTATACGAATTTGTTTCTAAAGAGAGTTATGAAACACTTTGGGTGGCTGATGTTTCCATTATTAATTTTCTTGCCAAAGAATTATGTTTACACATTTAATTTGTAATTACTAGTAATTTATTAGAAATTGGTAATTACAAATAATTTGTAATTTATTAATTTAATCATTGAACCAAATCACTGGCAGTTTAAACCATGCTTCCTTTTATTTCCTTCTTTTCTTTCTCTCTTTCTTTCTTTTTCTTCTTTCTTTCTTCCTTTCTTTCTCTCCCTCCCTCCCTCCTTCTTTTGTTCCTTCCTTCCTTCCTTCTCTCAAGTTATGCTCTTGTCAGCTAAGCTGGAGTACAGTGGCATGATCATGACTCACTGTAACCTCCACCTCCTGGATTCAAATGATCCTCTTATCCCAGCTTCCGGAGTAGCTGGGATTACAGGCACATACCACCACACCTAGCTAATTTTTCTATTTTTAGTAGAGATGAGATTTCACCATATTGGTCAGGCTGGTCTAGAACTTCTGACCTCAGGTGATTCAGCTGCCTTGGCCTCCCAAAGTGCTGGGGTTACAGGCTTGAGCCACCTTGCCCGGCTCATGCTTCTCCTTGCCTAAGTGGATGAGCAGACATTCCCAGAGGAGTTGTGTTTCCTGTGTTTATAGAAAGGTCATTTCTTTAGACCATATATATCTGGTCTCTTTCATAAGGATACCAATCTCTTGAACAACTTTTTTATTTTATAGCTATCTAATTGAAAATAAGTGAACCTGTCATACCCATTTTAAGTAAGTATAATAAAAACAATAATTATAATTATACAGTAACCTAGCATTTAAATATATGCTGCTATTCTCAAACTATTGTGAAATGAGAACTTGCAAGTATTGCTGTCTGACTGATCTTGTAAAACTGTACTATACTTCATTATGCTTAAAGCTTTCTAATCCTTTGACATTTCTTATTTAGGTGTAAATTCTGAATTATCATTAATTAAAACAAACACTTAGGTCATGGTTAAGAATTTCAATAAAATAATACAATTTTAACTTCTAATATCCCATATATGCCATACATGGTATATATAGCCCTGGTATAAGTTTTTCTTTTATTTATTTTTAAGTTCTGTGGTACACATGCAGGATATGCAGGTTTGTTACACAGTGAAATATGTGCCATGGTGCTCTGCTGAACCTATCAACCCTTCACCTAAGTATTACACCCAGCATGCATTAGCTATTTTTTCTGATACTCTCCCTCCCCTAGCCACCCCTGACAGGTCCCAGTGTGTGTAGTTTCCCTTGCCCTTCCTGTGTCCATGTGTTCCCATTGTTCGGCTCTCACTTATGAGTGACAACATGTGGTGTTTGGTTTATGTTCCTGTGTTAGTTTGCTGATGATAATAGCTTCCAGCTCCATCCATGTCCCTGCAAAAGACATTATCATGTCCTTTTTATAGTTGCATAGTATTCCATGCTGTATATGTACCACAGTTTCTTTATTCAGTCTATCGTTGATGGGCATTTGGGTTGATTTCATGGCTTTGCTGTTGTAAACAGTGCTGCAATGAACATACAAGTCCATGTATCTTTATCATAGAATAATTTATATTCCTTTAGGTGTATACCCAGTAATGGCACTGCTGGGTCAAATAGCATTTCTGGTTTTAGGTGTTTGAGGAATTGCCACATTGCTTTCCACAATGGTTGAAGTAATTTACATTTCCTCAATAATATAAAGGCATTCCTATCTCTCTGCAGCCTGACAAGTATCTGTTCTTTCTTGACCTTTTAATAATTGCCATTCTTACTGGTGTGAGATGGTACCTCACTGTGGTTTCGATTTGCATTTCTCTGATGATTAGAGATGTTGAGCTTTTTTTTCATATATTTGTTGGCACCAGAAATGTTTCCTTTTGAGAAATATCTGTTCATGTCCTTTGCCCATGGTTTAATGGGGTTGTTTGCTTTTTCATTGTAAATTTGTTTAAGTTCCTTGTAGATTATGGATATTAGACTTTTGTCAGATGAGTAGGTTGCAAAAATTTTCTGCCATTCTGGAGACTGTCTGTTCGATCTGATGATAGTTTCTTTTGCTGTGCAGAAACTCTATAGTTTAATTAGATCCCATTTGTCAATTTTTGTTTTTGTTTTTACAATTACTTTCTACATTTTTGTCAAGAAATCTTTACCCATGCCTTTGTCCTAAATAGTATTGCCTAGCTTTTCTTGTAGAGTTTTTATAGTTTGGGATTTTACACTTAAGTCTTTAATCCATCTTTAGATAATTTTTGTGTAAGGTGTAAAGAAAAGGTCCAGTTTCAATGTTCTGCATATGGCTAGCCAGTTTTCTCAGCACAATTTATTAAATAGGGAATATTTTCCCCATTACTTGTTTTTGTTCGGTTTGTCAAAGATCATATATTTGTAGATTGCTATCTTATTTTTGGGTTCTCTAGTCTGATCTATTGGCCAAGGTGAATGTTTTGTACCAATACCATGCTGTTTTGGTTACTATAACCTTGTAGTATAGATTGAAGTCACATAGTTTGATGCCTCCAGTTTTGATCTTTTTGCTTAGGATTATCTTGACTATAAGGGATCTTTTTTGTTGTATATAAATTTTAAAATAATTTCTTTTCTAATTCAGTGAAGAATGTCAATACTAGTTTCTAATTCTGTGAAGAATGTCAATGGAGACAGCATTGAATGTTTAAATTACTTTGGGCATCATGGCCATTTTTACAATATTGATTCTTACTAATCATGAGCATGGTGTGTTTTTCCATTCCACGGGATTTCTGATTTCCTTGAACAGTGGTTTGTAGTTCTTCTTGAAGAGGCCCTTCACTTCCCTTGTTGGTTGCATTCCAAAGTGTTTTGTCCTCATTATAGCGATTGTGAATGAGAGTTCATTCATGATTTAGCTCTCTGCTTCTCTGTTGTTGGTGTATAGGAATGCTTCTGGTTTTGCACATTGATTTTGTATTCTGAGACTTTGTTGAAGTTGCTTATTAGCATAGTAAGCTTTTGGGCTTAGAAAATGAGGTTTGCTAGATATACGATCATGTCATCAACAAGCAAAGACAATTTGACTTCCTCACATCCTATTTGAATACCCTTTATTTCTTTCTTTCGTCTGACTGTCCTGGCTAGAACTTCCAATACTATGTTGAATAGGAGTGGTGAGGGAGGGCATCTTTGTCTTTTACCACTTTTCAAGGGGAATGCTTCCAGCTTTAGCCCATTCAGTATGATATAGGCTATGTGGTTGTCACAAATGACTACTATTATTTTCAGTTATGTTTCTTCAATACTTAGTTAATTGACAGTTTTTGACATAAAATGATGTTGAATTTTATCAAAGGCCTTTTCTGCATCTATTTAGATAATCATGTGGTTATTGTAATTGGTTCTGTTTATGTGATAGATTATGTTTATTGATATGCATATGTTGAACCAGCCTCACATCCTGGGAATGAAGCCAACTTGATCATGGTGTGTAAGCTTTTTGACATGCTGCTGGTTTCAGTTTACCAGTATTTTACCGAGAATTTTCCCAACAATGTTCTTCAGGGATATTGGCCTGAAATTTTCTTTTTCAGTTATATATCTGCCAGGGATGATGCTGGCTTCATAAAATGAATTGGGAAGGAGTTCCTTCTTTTCAATTGTTTGGTATAGTTTCAAAAGAAGTGGTACCAGCTCCTCTTTGTATCTCTTGTAGCATTCAGCTGTAAATTCATCTGGTCCTGTAAATAACATACAAACCATCAACTTTTTTTTTTTTTTTTTTTTTTGAGACGGAGTTTCGCTCTTGTTACCCAGGCTGGAGTGCAATGGCGCGATCTCGGCTCACCACAACCTCCGCCTCCTGGGTTCAGGCAATTCTCCTGCCTCAGCCTCCTGAGTAGCTGGGATTACAGGCATGCGCCACCATGCCCAGCTAATTTTTTGTAGTTTTAGTAGAGACGGGGTTTCACCGTGCTGACCAGGATGGTCTCGATCTCTTGACCTCGTTATCCACCCGCCTCGGGCTCCCAAAGTGCTGGGATTACAGGCTTGAGCCACCGCGCCCGGCCAACCATCAACTTTTTCTGATTGTTATGTTATTTATTGCTGCCTCAATTTTAGATCTCCTCATTGGCCTATTCAGGGATTCAACTTCTTGCTGGTTCAGTGATGGGAGGGTGTATGTGTCCAGAAGTTTATCCATTTCATCTAGATTTTCTAGTTTATTTGAATAGCAGTATTTATAGTATTCTCTGATGGTTGTACGTATTTCTGTGGGGTCAGTGGCAGTATTCTATTTATCATTTTTTATTGTATCTGTTAGATTCTTCTCTCTCTCTTTATTTATTAGTCTAGCTAGTGGTCTAGCTACCTTATTAATTTTTTTCAAAAAACTACCTCCTGGATTTGCTTATTCTTTGAGGGTTTTTGTTTCTCTCTCTCCTTCAGTTACACTCTCAATCTTGGTTATTTTTTGTCTTCTACTA
This sequence comes from Sapajus apella, assembly GCF_009761245.1. NCBI lineage: Eukaryota > Metazoa > Chordata > Mammalia > Primates > Cebidae > Sapajus > Sapajus apella. The sequence continues at coordinate 43,675,570 of NW_022436948.1, forward strand.
GCTTTTGGGTTTATTTGCTCTTGGTTCTCTAGTTCAAAAGAACTACAGATGTGATGTTAGGATGTTGATTTTAGATCTTCTTAGCTTTTTGATATGGGCATTTTGCGCTACAAATTTCCCTCTTAACACTGTTTTAGCTTTATCCCAGGATACTGATTCATTGTCTCTTTGTTCTCATTAGTTTCAAAGAACTTCTTGTTTTCTGCCTTAATTTCATAATTTTCTCAGGCGTGACTAAGGGGCATGTTGTTCAATATCCATTTAATTGTGTGTTTTTGAGTGAGTTTCTTAATCTTTAGTTCTAATTTAATTGTGCTGTGATCTGAGAGACTTTGTTATTATTTCAGCTTCTTTTCAATTGCTGAGGAGTGTTTTACATTATGTTATAAATTTTAGAGTAACTGCCATGTGGCACTATGAAGAAACTATATGCTATTGATTTTTGGTGAAGAGTTCTGCAGATATCTATTGGTCCCACTTGATCCAGAGCTGAGTTTAAGTCCTGAATATCTTTGTTAATTTTCTGCCTCAATGATCCATCTAATATTGACATGAGGTGTTAAAATTCTCCCACTATTATAGTGTGGGAGTCTAAGTGTCTTTGTAAATTTCTAAGAACTTGATTTATGAATCTCATTACTCCTGTATTGGTCACATTTATATTCAGGATAGTTATGTCTTCTTATTGAATTGAACTTTTATTATTATGCAATGTCCTTCTTTGTTTTTGTTTTAATCTTTATTGATTTAAAGTCTGTTTTGTTAGAAACTAGAATTGCAACCCTGACTTTTTTCTGCTTTCTTGAATAGAGCACACTGATGGGTCTTGATATTTATCCAGCTTACCATTCTGTGTTTTTTAACTGGGGACATTTAGCCTATTTACATTTAAGGTTAATATTGTCATGTGTGAATTTGATCCTGTCATCACAATACTGACTGGTTATGTTGCAGACTTGTTAATGTAGTTACTTTACAGTGTCATTGGTCTTTGTATTTCAATGTGTTTTTGTAGTGGCTAGTAATGGTTTTTTCTTTCCGTATTCACTGCTTCCTTCAGGACCTCTTGCAAGGCAGGCCTGGTAGTGATGAATTCCCTCAGCATCTGCTTGCCTGAAAAAGATTTGATTTCTCTTTAGCTTATGAAGCTTAGTTTGGCCAAATATAAAATTCGGGGTTGGAAATTCTTTTATTTAAGAATGTTGAATATTGATCCACAATCTCTCCTGGCTTATGGGGGTTACTGCTAAGAGGTCTTCCATTAGTCTGATGGGCTTCATTTCATAGATAACCTGGACTTTCTCTTTGGCTTCCCTTAACGTATTTTTCTTTATTTCAACCTTGGAAAATCTGATGATTATATGTCTTGTAGTTGATCTTCTCATGGACTGTTTTACTGGGGCTCTCTGGATTTTCTCAATCTGAATGTTGGCCTGTCTTGCTAGGTGTGGGAAGTTCTTCTGTGTGATATCCTGAAGCATGTTTTCCAGTGTGGTACTATTCTGTCTCTTTCAGGTGTGCAATTAGTCATAGGTTTGGTCTTTTTATGTAATCCCATAGTTGTCAGAGGTTGTTTGTTCTTTTCCATTCCTTTTTTTCCCCTAATTTTGTCTGCTTGTATTATTTCAGCAAGATCATCATCAAGCTCTGAGGTAGTCTCCCCTACTTCATCTATTTGGCCATTGATACTTGTTGTTGCATCGTAAGGTTCTTGTGTTGTGTTTTTCAGCTCTATCAGGTCATTTATGTTCCTTTCTAAACTGGTTACTCTGGTTAACAGCTCCTGTAATGGTTTATCATGGTTCTTAGCCTCTTTGCATTGGTTTAAAACATACTCCTTTAGCTCAGCAAAGTTCATTATTACCCATCTTCTGAAGCCTACTTTTGTCAATTCATCCATCTCCGCCTCAGCCCAGTTCTGTGCCTTTGCTGAAGAGGCATTGCAATCATTTAGGGGAGAAGAGGCACTCTAGATTTTTCAATATTCACCCTTTTTGAGTTGATTTTTTCTCATATTTGTGGTTTATCTACCTTCAATCTTTGAGGCTGCTGACCTACTGATGCATTTTTTTTGTGGGGTCTATTTTCTTTATGCTGTTGTTGTTTTCTGTTTTTCTTCTAACAGTTAAGCCCTTCTTCTGCAAGTTTGCTGCAGTTTGCTGGGGTCCACTCCAGACCCTATTTACCTAATGACCACTGCCCCTAGAGGTATCAACAGTGGAGGCTGCATAAGAGCATAGATGGCTGCCAGCTCCTTCCTCTGGAAGCTCTGCCTCAGAGGGGCACTGACCAGATGCCAGCCAGAACTCTTCTGTATGAGGTGATTTCTTTTGGGAGGTCCCACCCAGGAAGGAGGCATGGGATCAAGGATCTGCTTGAAAAAGAGTCTGGTTGCCCTTTGGTAGAGCATGTTCACTGCTTTGGGGGAAATCCCTCTTGTCCAGACTTCCCAGCAGCCTGGGTATTGTTTGGATGTATTACATTCTTATTGACACAAATCTTACGGACACACATTCTCTTGTCTCTTCAATAGTCTCTTTAATTCTGATCACTTTTATTCCAATTTTTCTTCCCTAAAGGATAAAAAGATTTTGTGATCTGATTGCTTGCTGCCCTGATCATTTTGTGGAATACAGATTACAAGTAGACCGATTTATGTGCACTATGATTTAAAATTCACTTCTATACTTTAAGCTTTCCAAAGCCAGTTTTACTTCTCTGCATCTGTAGCTAATTGTGCTGGATATTTTTCATTTTGCTTTCAAATCCACTGTTTGTCATTCTCCTGCAGTTTTCTGCCCCAGGGGTTGACCACTAAGACTGTGCTAACAAGTTATCTTGACTTTTCCTCATTGGGTTGCATTTGACCAACCAAAATTAAAAGACAGGAGAAAGAAGATACCATTTTCTCTTTTATTCCTGCAGCATACTCTTTGTTTAAATATTGCAGTTTGGTGTGTTCCACTAGCAAAAGCCACAACCCTATCAGGTGACCCTCTGCACTTGCTGAGTTATTTTAATGCTTTCCTCCATTTGCCCTTCAGTCTACAGGTTACTGACACCATTTATTGCCAGTGTTTAAAAATTCCTCTATAAATAATTTATTTTTAAAAATTACATCCAGTTATGCAGATTGAGTGAGCCACTTGTTCCTAGAGACCCTGATTGATACATCTGTTCGTTGAATCGTCTTCAAATGAAACGTTTCTAAGACAATGGATATACTGGGGATATTTGCGCAGTTGTTATTGTTGGCACAGCTTTAGTGTTTAAAGTCTAATCTCATATAGAGCTTGATTAGGAAAGCTTTAGAGTTGGTAAATAAAATGACATTTTGCTAGTGAAATTTTAATTGTTTATTATTTTGTTTTTTTCTAGTCAAAACTAAAACGTGAACACAAATGCATACACACAAACACACACACACACAACTGAATTCCACATGGGCTGCAGATTAAATATGTTTAAGAAATTTGGTTATTATATTTTTACTCATTAGCATAGGCAACTGAAATGAAGTAGATATTTTCATTTTATTTTGATTTCAATCTATTGTTTAAAAAGGGATGCAGTAGAAGGGTCACCTACCAGCTCTCTGAAGTCAACTTCCAATAAATAATCAAATTTAGTCATCTTTAGATTTCCTGCAGATAATCTCTAATCATGTTTTCAATTGTACATATTCAGAATGTAAAATGAAGAAGCAAGTATGTACTGTTATATAAAAAAATCACATCTAGGAAATACATGATATTAAATCTCAAAAGCGGGAGTCTTAATTGGACTGTGTTATTTAACTCATTCTTTCTCTAAGAAAACATTTTTATTTTCTGTTTTATAATTTCATATAACCTAATATTATCTTAAATTATTATATTAGTGCACTTTTTTCTTCCTCCAATAGTATTAAAATGTTAAAAGTCTAGGAACCTTATTCACATTGTTGACTGTTCATTCAAAAATTTTAGGAAGTTTTTATACCACTGTATGTACTTATTATAGTTAATAGATGAAAATAGTATTTCTAATATATTTAGCAAGTCCAAACGAAGAATTGTTACCCCCCAAAATTAGAAAAAATTATTAAAGCACAATCCTACATATTCCTCCAAAATCATTGTCAGATTAATTCAAGATGTAAATATAAAAATGAAATTATAAATAAGTTTGAAAAAAGCTAAAATAAATAACATATCATTATTGCATAGTTTTTAAAAAATAATAAAAAAGAAATATAAAAATATACTCTTTTTTGGGCAGGTAGATATTTTATTTTAAAATTTGGTAAAATAAATAGAAGTGATTTAATAAATTAAGAGATTTCTTGCTTTATTACCTATGAAGAACACATTTCTCAAAAGATTTTACGACACATTCAATAGTGTAATATATTTAATATATTTTTAACAATTACTATGATTCAAATAAAACATCACTTTTCTAAGACCTTCTGTATCATGCCCTTGAATACACAGCTGCAAAAAAAATTGATATCATATATGTCTTCATTAAAAAGCATAGTATCAGAGAAAAAATAACTAACGGAAAAAATAGAATTAAATGTTAACAGTGTATATACTTTAGAGTAATTAAACTAATTTAAAACTTTCAAAATATTTGTATAGTAATTTAAAGTCACTATAACTTAATCACTATAAATTAAATTACTGTGAATTAATTAAAAATATTTGTACAGTAGTTTAAAAATTTTCATTTAAATTTAAATTCAAGTATAAAAATAACCTTTAAAAAAGAAACAATGGTAGTGGAAAAAATGAAGTAAATTCTACAAAAAAAATTGATTACAATCTAAAGTGTATTATTTTCTGACACATTAAACATTAGTAATTATTCATTTCTTGTTTTATACAATTGATAATAAACTTTTATATTTAAAGCAAAGAGTTCTTTGATTACGGGCATGATATGGTATGAGGCCTGAAATCAATGTCAATTACTACATGTGCCTTTCATCTGGAGAAAACTAGGAGTCCCTTAAACGTAAGTTTCTTTTCACATCTTATTCTTATAGATAAGGTTCCCTAGCTAAACTTTCTCTTTATCACAGTGATCAAACACAATACCGGCTTATCTCTGAGTTGTGGGCTTCACTTTCTTGATTGCTAGCAGAATTATTCAAACAATCTCATCACATCCTCTGCTGTGAGAATGAGGAGTCATCTCATCTCATTTTACTACAAAAATTAATAGCAGACTGACATAATTTAATTTTTTTCTATAAATGAAATATCATAAAATATTTAAATTACACTTGTGCAATGGACAGGTGCAATTTTAAATGAATAGCCTTGTATTGCATATCAAATTCATTGAACAAGATTGTGAGCTCTGAAACTTCTTGGATAATGCAGCCATTTTGCCTCTCTCCCACTGATATGACATTAGGCAGTGCAAATAAAAACATGACTTTAAAATTTATGTTGCTTCACCTATAGTATCTATTTGCCATCACGGTTTGGGAGAAATCTCAGCATACCAAATGGGTAGCATCCATTTAACTATTGGAGAATATTTTAGGATGCAAATTATTGAGGTGCTATGTTGCTACCATTGCTTTTTATAGCCTCACAGTAAAGATATTAAACATACCTAAAACGCTTTACAAAGGTATTAAATGCTCTTTATTTGCAACTTTAATAGAAAATGTTAAAAGAATATATTTTTAAAAATATAGATAGTAATTCTATTCTCTAACTCACCATAGACAACAGAAAATTTTCTAGGGCAACACAGAGTATAATATTAAGTTTGTAATGTAAAATAACGTATGTACTATGGCTTATCATTCATTGTTTGAATCTAATCAGTTCTTTCAGCACATTCAATAGTAATAGTAAATTCCCAGAGAGTGGAAACTTGTATTCCATTATATTAAGTGGTAAATTAATAAAAATCTCTATCTAGTTCATCTAAAAGCTCAAATCAATATCCCCCCAAAGCATTAAAACCATCTTGAATTTCTGTGTAACTTACCACTAAGGATTTCCTCAAATTATATAGCATTCCTAGAATGAATTGTTTAATTATTTAATTCTTACTTAGCATGTGTGTGTATGTGTGCATCTATTACTTTATCAATACGATGTTAAAAATTGTTTTAACCGGCTTCACAAATATTCTCAAATAATCATTAGCAATGGAATGTTACATTACAGTTACAAAATGAAATCGTACTTACATAAAACAAAAAGGAGATTAAAGGTGATTAAAGGTGGCTTCTTATCAATTTGAGAATTGACAGAACCAATAAGGTTTGGTGTTCAAGAGAGGAAGTTGAAAGCTATAGTAACTGTTGCTGTTAGGCCATGGTTCGAATTGGGAGAGCTTGTGAAGGTGGGAAGGGAAATGATACAAAAATATCTGTTGAAACAACAGATGCATAAGACAGTATCTTATTAGAAGAATGGATGGATTGCAAGTGTCATGCAAATCATCTTTTCTCTTATGAAGTTCTAATTAGGTAAACATTTTCACTAGTGCATGCACAGGATTAGTTAGGGTGGGTTTCACTTTTTAAAAAATTATTTATTATACTTTAAGTTCTAGGGTACATGTGCAGCTTGGGCAGGTTTGTTACATAAGTATACATGTGCCCAGGTGGTGGTTTGCTGCATCCATCGCCCTGCCATCTACATAAATATTTCTCCTAATGCCATCCCTCCCCAATCCTCCCGCCCCCTGATATTCTTCCTCTAGTCCTCCAACCCTCAGGTCCCGGTGTGTAATGTTTCCCCTTCCTGTGTCCCTGTGTTCTCATTGTTCAACACCCACTTATGAGTGAGATCACGCAGTGTTTGGCTTTCTATTCTTGTGTCTTGCTGAGAATGATGGTTTCCAGTTTCATCCATGTCCCTGCAAAGGACATTAACTCATTCCTTTTTATGGCTGCATAGTATTCTGGGTATAAATGTGCCACATTTTCTTTATCAAGTCAATCATTGATGGACATTTGGGTTGGTTCCAAGTCTTTGCTATTGTGAACAGTGCTGCAATAAACATATGTGTGCATGTATCTTTATAATAGAATGATTTATAATCCTTTGGGTATATACCCAGTAATAAGATTGCTGGGTCAAATGGTATTTCTATTTCTAGATCCTTAAGGAACAGGCACATTGTCTTCCACAATGGTTGAATTAATTTAAATTCCCACCAACAGTGTAAAAGTGTTCCTATTTCTCCACATCCTCTCCGTCATAAGTTGTCTCCAGACTTTTTAGTGGTCACCATTCTAACTGGTGTTGGATGGTATCTCAATGTGATTTTGATTTGCATTTCTCTAATGACCAGTGATGATGAGCTGTTTTTCATTTTTGTTGGCTGCATGAATGTCTTGTTTTGAAAAGTGTCTGTCCATATCCTTTGCCTACTTTTTGCTATAGTTGTTTGTTTATTTCTTGTACGTTTGTTTAAGTTCTCCGAACATTCTGGATATTAGCTGTTTGTCAGATGGATAGATTGCAAAAATTTTTTCCCATTCTGTTGTTTGCCAGTTCACTCTATTGATAGTTTCTTTTGCTGTTCAGAAGCTCCTAAGTTTAATTAGGTCACAGTTTTCTATTTCAATTTTTGTTACCGTTGCTTTTCGTGTTTTAATCCTGAAGTCCTTTCCCATGCCTATGTCCTGAATGGTATTGCCTAGGTTTTCTTCTAGAGTTTTTATGGTGTTAGGCTTCATGTTTAAATCTTTAATCCACCTGGAGTTAATTTTTGTGTAAGGTGTAACAAAGGGATCCAATTTCAGCTTTCTGTACGGCTAGCCAGTTTTCCCAACACCATGTATTAAACAGGGAATATTTTCCCCATTGGTTGTTTTTGTCAGGTTTGTCAAAGATCAGATGGTTGTAGTTGTGTGGTATTCTTTCTCAGGCCTTTGTTCTGTTCCATTAGTGTATATCTCTGTTTTGGTACCAGTACTATGCTGTTTTAATTACAGTAGCCTTGTAATATAGTTTGAAGACAGGAAGCATGATGCCCCCAGCTTTGATTTTTTTTTTTTTTTTTACATAGGATTTCCTTGGCTATGAGGGATCTTTTTTGGTTCCATATGAAGTTTGAGGTGGTTTTTTCCAGTTTTGTGAAGTCATTGGTAGCTTGATGGGGATGGCATTGAATCTATAAATTACTTTGGGCAGTGTGGCCATTTTCATGATACTGATTCTTCCTAACCATGACCATGGAATGTTTTTCCATCTATTTGTGCCCTCCCTAATTTCCTTTAGAAGGGGTTTATGATTCTCCTTGAAAAGATCCTTCACATCCCTTGTTAGTTGTATTCCTAGATATTTTATTCTCTTTGTAGAATAAAATATTCTGCGGATAGGAGTTCACTCATGATTTGGCTCTCTGTTTGTCTATTATTGGTGTATAGAAATGCTTGCAATTTTTGCTCATTGATTTTGTATCCTGAGACTTTGCAGAAGTTGCTTATCAGGTTAAGGAGATTTTGAGCTGAGATGATGGGGTTTTCTAAATATCATGTCATCTGCAAACAGGGACAAGTTGATGTGTTCTCCTCCTATTCAAATACACTTTCTTTCTCTTGCCTGATGGTCCTAGCCAGAACTTCCAATACTATGTTGAGTAAGAGTGGTGAGAGGGGGCATGCTTGTCTTGTGCCAGTTTTCAAAGGGAATGCTTCCAGTTTTTGCCCATTTAGTATGATATTGGCTGTGGGTTTTTCATAAATATCTCTTATTATTTTGATAAGGCCTTCTCTGCATTATTGACATAATCATGTGATTTTTGCCTTTGGCTCTGTTTATGTGATAGAGTATGTTTAGAGTAGATTTGTCAATGTTGAACCAGTATTACATCTCTGGGATGAAGCTAACTTGACCGTGATGGATAAGTTTTTTGATGTACTGTTGGATTTTGTTTGCCAGTAGTTTACTGAAGATTTTTTGCATCAAGGTTCATCAAGGATATTAGCCTGAAATTGTCGTTTTTAGTTGTGTGTTTGCTAGGTTTCTGTATCAGGATGATGTTGGTCTCATAAAACGTGTTAGGGAGGATTCCACCTTTTTTGTATTGTTTGGAATAGTTTCAGAAAAAGTGGTACCAGCTCCTCTTTGTACCTTTGGTAAAATTCGGCTGTGACCCCATCTGGTCCTAGACTTCTTTTGGTTGGTAGGCTTCTAACTGCTGCCTCAATTTCAGACCTGGTTATTGGGTTATTCAGGAATTCAACTTCTTCCTGGTATACTCCTGGGAGGGTGTAAGTGGCCAGGAATTTATCAATTTCTTCTAGATTTATTGCTTTATTTGTATAAATGTGTTTGTAATATCTGATGGTAGTTTGTGTTTCTGTGGGATCGGTGGTGATATCCCCAGTATCATTTTTCATTACATCTATTTGAGTTTTCTCTCTTTTCTTTGTTCTTAGTCTGGCTAGTAGTTTATCTATTTTGTTGATCTTTAAAAAAAACAGATCCTGGATTTATTGATGTTTTGAAGAGTTTTTTTGTGTCTCTGTATCCTTCAGTTCTCCTTTGATCTTAGTTATTTGATCGTGCCTTCTCCTAGCTTTACAATTTGTTTGATTTTGCTCCTCTAGTTCTTTAATTGTAACATTATGGTGTCAATTTTATATCTTTTCTCACTTCTATGATGGGCACTTAGTGCTATAAATTTCCCTCTAGACATTGCTTTAAACATTTCCCAGAGTATCTGGTACGTTGTGTCTTCATTTCATTGGTTTCAAAGTACATCTTTATTCCTGCTTTTATTTATTTATTTTTATCCAGTAGTCATTCAGGAGCAGGTTGTTTAGTTTCCATGTAGTTGTGCAGTTGTTTCTATTTAGTGAATTTTAGACAAACATTTTGATCTGGTTTATTAAAACATGAAAATAAGAGTTTATGAAAGTAAGAAATATATGTATATATGCATACATCAATTTATTTTTTGCTGTCTAAATATTTATCTCTCTATATACATATATGTATACAAACTTTGATGTATTGAATAAGAAATAGATGTATTTGATGTATCGAATAAGAAATTTGTTAGCTTTTCCATTGCCAAAGTGAAAAGCTGCTTTACAAAGTAAATCTAGTATCCGGAGGCAGTGACTTAGGCAATGTCAGTGAGACCATTGTTCAAAGCTAAAACTTTGATTGATAAAACCGAAGAATACGTATGAAAGTTACTTCAATATTTGTGAGTGAATATTCTCATGATTCTACATCTTTTTCCTCAATCCCCTTTTTTTTTTAATGGGCCCTAGAACAGTCCATTAAAGTCAGTCTGTCCAGGTACCATTTAATACCTGATCTTGTACTCTAGTCTTACAAGTTAAAGTAACGTCCTGGCCATTCATATGGCTCCTCTGTTAAAATTTATCAATATGGCCCTTTGGGTGTAAAACAAACGTAAAACAAAAAATTTTAGATGTATCTGGCTTAAGCATTACTAGATTTCACTGGACTCTTCTGACACATCCTTAGTAATTTTCTTAGTATATTAGAAATTCCAAACTGTCAATGGATTCTGACATGTGGCGGGTTGTGTCATACTTCTGTTCCAAGAACCCAGATTCTATAAAATATTGTATGACACAGATGTGTTAGTTCTAGACAACTGAAAGTATTGAACAATGTTGCCAAATTGAGGAAGAACTGTATAGAGCAAAGAATGCTCTGAAGAAGGACCAAATAAATAGAAGAGTTTTTGGTGTAACTTTAAAATATAGTCCAAAAAAAAAGAGCATTTTGGCAAAGTCCGTTTACTAAATGTTAATTTCTACATAAATCTTAATTAGTTCAAACATCTTTGCATGGTGCTTGTGAAATGTGGGGACTTTTGGGGCATTATTTATTTCTAGAATCAGAAATAAATTTAAATGATAATGACTAATACGTCTGGAATAGACAGGTTTAAAAATTAATAGTTTATTTACGAGTGTGTGTTCATTTTAATTTGTCCTTTTCTCATTACACTCATGAATTCTCTTGGAGTTTTATTATATCATGAAAATCATACAAGAGAGGAAATGCTTTGGACTAATATTTCTGCAAAGTAAATTCAAACCACTTTAGTTTGTTGTAAAATTGTCAACTTAAGTATATATGGACTTTTCCTGAAAACCGGGCAAATCAAACACACACACACACACACACACACCCAAAAAAAAAACCAGAACATAGGTGCTTTACGCTGCTTTCTTTCCTGAGGAATTAGCTAACTGCATCCTGTGTTCAATTTAGACTTTGATGTCATCATTTTTCCAATAGGCTGCCTGGTTGGTTTTTCTATGCTCCGAGGTAAATTTAATGTTTATGGAGCATGTATAGTTCTCAGTGCTTTCTAGTTAAAATCACAAAACTTTACCTTTTTTCTCTTCTACTGCTGCAAAATTTTTAGAGTGTATCGCTTCTTTTGAGTTCCAAGTAGTAACTCAGTCAATGCTTGCAGTTCGTTCCTCTGGGCTATCGATTGGTGTTTCCAGATTATTAACTTTCTTTGCTAATTTGTCCAATTTAGATTTCAAACCTTTGTGCCCTCTTTGCATACTATCTGTCTTTTTGCCAATTTTCATTAGTAGGGCATGAGTGCAAAGCCATTAATGACAGTTCTATTGGTTCATTTGATTTCTGTACTACTCACAAATGCTGCAGGTATTGACTGGAAAAAAATAACTAAGTGTATTGTTCATGTTGACAATTTTCCTAGCTTCACTTGATCCAATTCTAACCATTCTAAAGCTTCCTCAATCAAAGCACATGAATCACATTTCTTTCCTGCAGTGCAACAATCCCGCATCTTGATGATTGAACATCTGGATCTAGTCTGTCTATATTTCATTTAATTGTGTGATGTCAGGTTTACTTCAATTTAAGAACCTTATAATGAGTTTTTCAATATTTTCTGGATTGATCAAGTTAATTGATCATTCAATTTTTAATGCCAGACTTCAACATAGTGACAGATATATTTTAAGATATGGTTAAAAAATATATATAATTTAGGACCAAAACTACTGTATTAATTAATAAATTAAAATAAGAACATTTAGTTATGAAATTTTTACATTTAGAACCATACTATTATATTACACATATGACAGTTTACATATTTTATATACTGTCAAATACAATTCTGTTTATTCTCTTAACTATTTTATTTTGTTTATTTAATTCTTTTCATGTGCACTTTTTGTTTACTTAATAGAATTTATTTGAATGTTAGTATAAGTTATTCATGCTAGGAATAATTTGTGCAACAGGCATCAAATGTGTATCAAAGTAAAAGGATTCACTTAAGAAATTATTTTATGTCACTACAGGTCATTGAAGGGATTGATACCTATACTCATTTGATCACACTGCTTTTATCATAATAAAGCACACATTACTGAAGACAAAAAATTCAAGCCACATCGGTATGCATAAATGATATTCAATATGAATGAAACATGTGTCTTTACGATGCTAAACTTAAAGCATTATGAAAGTGTTTGAATTTTCTTAAATTACTACCCCGGGTTATATTGTTAACATTTAGAACTGTTTTTTCATTCTGAATAGCACACTTAGACTAGATTAGAACTTAGTAAGAAAATATTTATCATTAAGACTTAATAGCATCACTTTTACTCTGCCATGTTCTCCTTGCATTGCTGTTCTAAAATATTCATATATTTTGTACAAGGTGTCAGCAGGTGGGGATCTCAAGTATTAGGCTAAAGAACCTCACAGAAAATCAGTGCAAATTAAAGCTGTTTCCTTGGAAGCAAAAAGTAACTTCTTTGAACTTTGCAGACAAAGCTTTGTGTTTATAAAATGTCACAGTTCAAATATTATAAAAAAGGAAAAAATATACTTATTCATATTTTTCTGTAATAAAGCATAACTATCATGTTTTTGTATGAAGTCAATCAATCAAGTAACACATGTGCTTCTGTCTTAGTTAACTCTTTTGAATTGATATTAACTTAAGGAAAATAAGAAGACAAAAAAAAAAGAATAATTATGGACAGCTAAATGTCTATCTGTCTAAATAGCACGAGGATTTAGACTAGTTTAAAAACCTTTCCATATACCAAATCCCAAGACGGGGACATAGTCATTGAAGTATTTGAGCACAAACATTAAAAACTGGAACTAACATGAATACTCCTTATATTCATGAGTTAAGTTACATGATTTCATAAGTACAGAAAAGAAATATGCTTTACCAAAAAAAATTCAGCACATAATTACTAGCTACTTCTCACAGTTAAAATTTATTGATTGCTATGTATAAAATTTCAAATAAGATGCAATATTATCATGATATAAAAAGCTAAGATTTAAATCTCAAGATAGGCTATATACAAATAACCAACTTATATAAATATTACAATAATAAATATTCCCATACTAATAAAACTCGAATAATAAAGTTTAAAAACAAATAAAGTTTCGTACCATATGTAATTGGAAACTCCATTCCGAAATTCGCTAGTATTAAAGTAGAACAATTTTCCACCAATATGAAATGTGTCAAGACTCAAGATATCATTAAATAAGACATTCGGTCTGGGGCCACAGACATTTTTATAATAGCAGATGACTAGTTATTATCATAACTTATGCTAAATACTCAATTTCCTTCTCTTCTTTCCCCTCCTCTCCTCCTTTACTGTTTATGTAAAAAGGATTCCCAATAGTAAAAATCAATTTTTGTAGCTTCAATAAAAGGAAATAAAAAAATTTAAGTAAAAACTTGGATTTAGAGAACTAGTGCATTTTTAAAAAATGGAATATTTAAAAAATTAATGAATCAGTAATATCCACCAAAGATATTATAGGGTATCTGATTTACTGATCTTAGATGTTTGGGGGAAAAAGTCATCTTTTTAGATGACTTTTTAGATGACTTCAAATGAACATCGGTAACAAATGATCTTTTATGAATATGTAGAAATTTTGCAAGTTTATAAAATAACTCAATTTTTCAGTGACTGACACCATAATGCAAATATTTGTATAGCTAACCATAATGTAGGGGACATAAATAGCTACCCTTAAAAGCATCAGCATTGACTTAAGGCAGACAGCTTTGTTATCTGCCTCCTCATAAGTCAAACAGAGACAACGACACCTCTGCCTACTTTTTTCACTGGCACAGAGGTGTCCTCACACTCTTGTCAAGCATGCACCAGCAGGATGGGATGTAAATCAAACTTATGGAAAATAAATTTTTGTTTAAGATTCTGCTAAGACCCTGCTTCTACATTATTCTAACTTCTATAGCTAAGAACCACTTGCTTCCCTTTTCTAATACTAAAGTAACACTAATCCTATCTCAGAACTAAGAGAATGTAGGAATTTCTCATTTAATACTCAGCAAGTTAGAATTGTCAGTTATGTACTCAGTAATATTCTGACCTTTTCCCTCCAATTTAACTGAGTTCGTACTACTCTTCTAGTTGTGAGAAACTAGCATCATTGGCTCTGAAAATTGTCAGAGACAAGTCGTCTGTTTGTCTTCTGCTGGTTTTAGAGATGGTAACTTAAATACAAATTAGTGGGGATTGAAGCAAATAGTGTATTTCAGGACGATGAAGTTAATAGGAATGAAATGCCAGGAAGGCTTATGCAATGTTATGTCTGGAAGGCAAGAAAATTTGCTGTAAGTTTGGAACCATATGATGAAGTATAAACAAGCTCATAAGAGAGAACTGAGTAGTAAAAACATTGCTAAAGATTAGAATCAAGTCAGTGTTAGTGTAAAAATAAGAATCTGATTAAGGATAGATGTCAGCAGATACCAGTGCTCCAGCAGCAGGAATGATCTAGATATTCCTTTGATCTAGAGAATACAAACTTTTGTGAGTTGTCCTATACTTTGGAGAATGGAGAACATTGGATGTGGGTTATTTACAAGCCACAAAGAGCCTTAATCTATCAAAGAATATAGTAGTCAATTAAGTAAGTATCTGTATTCTTAGTCTTTTAAAGCATAAAATATGGCTGTGAATGGCAGCAGGAATATTAAAAAATGAAGGTCAGGTAGTAAAAGGAAGTTTTGAATTTTGAAATAGGGAAATTTTTTCCTACTTGACTTTACATTAGTGTCTAAAAGGAAGCAATAGCTCAATATTTCATAAAGATTCGTTGGTGGAACAATTGATCAAACTGGATGACAACAGAACAGAACTCCAGGAGACTCCAAAAGTGTATAAAAATAAACCATTCTGAATTGGGAGTAAAGTAAGCTTTCCATTTCAAACAATGAATATGTAGCTAACCGAGTTTATGTGCTTGTCAGGTTACAAAGTAGAAAATGTGTTCATCGGGAAATTAGTATTGGGCATGTGAGTTTCATTTACACACACACATGCCTAAGAAAGGAGACAATATAAATGTACACCAGAAAACTGAGTCCCAGAGCTTAGAACAGATCAGGAGATGGAAAAATATATATGCAGAATATAGTCAGAAAATGCAGAGCAATGTCTAAAAGGTCCTATAGCAGGTATCTTGAAACGGGTTTTGTTTTGGTAAGAACACATAAGATCTACTTTTTAAAGAAGTATTTTAAAATGTACAGTATTGTTAATTATGAGCAGAATGTTGAACAACAGATCTTTAGAAGTGACTAGCTTTCATAACTGAAAATTGATACAGGTTGAAGAGCAATTCCCCGTCTCCCCCACTTTCTAGCTCACAAAAACCAACATTCTAGTTTCCACTTCTAAGAGTTTGATTATATAGATACCACAGATAAGTGTAGTTATGTAGTATTTGTCCTTCTGTGGCTTTTTTCATTTAGCATAATCAAGTTTCATCTATGTTGTCACATATGGCCGGATCTTCCTCTTCTTTATGGCGGCAAAATATTCCATGGTATGTACGTACAACATTTTTAAATTAATTCATTAATCTATGGACATTTAGGTTGTCTTTGCATCTTGTCTTTTGTGAATAATGCTACAGTGAACAGGGAAGTGCAAACACCTCTTTGAGATTCCAATTTCAGTTCTTTTGGATAAATCCTGAGAAAATTGATTGCTGGAGTATATGGTAGTTCTGTTTTGAATTTTTTGATGAATCCCCATACTGTTTTCCACAGTATTCAAATTTTTACATTTCCATCAACAGTATATAAGAATTCTCTTTTCTCCTCTTCCTTGCTAACACTTACTATGGTTTTCTTTGTTTAATAATGGTCACACTAACAGGTATGAGACTATCTCTCATTGTGGTTTTATTTTACACTACCCTCATGATTAGTGATGTTGAGTAACTTTTAGTATACTTGTTAGACATTTGTAATTATTCTTTGAAGAAATATCTGTTCAAGTCCTTAGCCAATATTTTTAAATTGGGCCATTTGTTTTGTTTTGCTTTGTTTTGCAATTGATTTGTAAGAGTTTCTCTGGATATTAACTCCTTCTGCGACATATGGTTTGCACACATTTTCTCCAACTCTGTAGGTTGCCTTTTCACTCTGTTGATTGTTTTCTTTGCAGTACAG
The DNA here is from genome assembly GCF_009761245.1 of Sapajus apella. NCBI lineage: Eukaryota > Metazoa > Chordata > Mammalia > Primates > Cebidae > Sapajus > Sapajus apella. The sequence continues at coordinate 43,692,055 of NW_022436948.1, forward strand.
AAGCTTTCACTTTGACAGAGTTTCACTTGCTTATTTCTGCTTCTGTTTCCTGTATTTCTTTGTGTCATATCCAAGAAATCATTGCCAAAACCAATGCCATGAAGCTTTCTGCTTATTTTCATGCAGCAGAAAATCTAGTTTTCTGTAGTACTAAAAAAAAAATTGAAACAGTATTTTGAGTGTTCACCTTTCAAAAATGGGCCTGTTGAAAATCAGGGATACAGATAACCTCTAGAAGATGAAACTAACAAAAAATGTTGTTCTGGGGTATTGTGGAACTCAAGAATATCTCTGAATAGTCAAGCTTAAAATAACTCTTTTCTTAAAGGCACAACAAGCAGACAGTTAAGATGTATTTCCCTTCTTCAATGCGGATTTTGTGATTTTATAAAAAATCCAAATTTTATATTTGGTATATACATAAGGTGTTACTTCCTGAAAGAGGTCTTTGGTCAGAATAATTGTACAACATCTGTCTTTTTATTCTACCAATCACCAAGAGACAAATTATAAAGAAACAAAATAAAAGTTATGTCCTTGATCATATGGTTAATATGCATACAAGGCACTTTAAATTTGGCTCTGAATTTAAATTTGAATTTTGTTTTGATCAGTGGATTCTCAACACTCCCTCAATTACACTCATGCTCCAGCTTCATTGGGTTGTATTCCTTAGATTTCTCATAGGCTTTGACAGCTCTGTATTATTTTCCTAGAATGCTTAATCTATCTCCCATCCCTTCTTTTTTTATTCTTAACTGGCAAATTGGTAGATTTCAATAACTACTTAGAATTACCTTTCTTGACTTCCCTATTTAGGATACATTGTTCACTTGGATTCCATATAAACTTGTGAATACTTATTTGTAGCAATGAAAAAATGCTACGGTTATCTATTTCTTTAACTAGATTGCAAGCTATTTGAAAGTAGGGACCATGGATTATTTCTTAATTTTTGTATTACCAGTAACTTGCTCAATATTTGTCACAAAGAAAATGAATATTAAGAGCTTAAATATTTGTCTTGTTTTGAATAGAATTTATATTTTCCATATTGATAAAACATCTATTAAGAAATAGCAAAAGTAAGTTTTTTGTTTTTTTAAAAAATCTTGTACTTCTTGAGAAAGTTTGGAGACTATATTGAGGATTATTTTCAGGTGGCATTTGTGGTTATTAACAAACTCAAACTATATTTTACTCTCTAGGGTAAATCATTAAACTTACACAAAGTTCTCCAACCCAGTGTTTGAACATGACAAATTTCCTTGTTTTGAGATTCGTTATTTTATTGGAAACACACATTTTTAAAAATTAACTAAATAACTAAACTTTTTATTTTTCTGTAGCATAATATTTTTATAAGCCTGGTTCCTTGAGTTTTGTCTTTTTAAAAAATTGTCCTTGTGATTTTAAAAAGATAAAGAGAATTCATTTCCCACTCGTTCCTTTATTTATAGGCTGTCACCCTTGTTTTGTGAGGAGCCCATTTTGCTAAGTTTTTGTAGATAGCTGAAGAGTATCTTTTGAATACAATCATTTGTACCTGAGAAAGAATCATAAATTTAAGTGCAAGACTGGAAGTATTGCAAAAGGAGGTGTGAAAAAAGGAGACAACTGCAAGAGTCATTAGGGAAGAGTTAACAGTTCAAGGAAAATTTTGGAAAAAAAGGGTCAAAGAAGATAGTTGGGTCAGCAAGTAATTCTGTAAATTCAATTCTGTATATTTACAAAATGAAGGCTTGATAATGATACACTGAAATCCCAGCATATTTTTTTCTCCTTGATTTTGTTTAGGTTGTTATATATTAACTATATTCAATCATCAATAGGCACTAACCTATTGCATGCAAGGAACTTTTGTGGGCACTTGGGTTCCAGCAGTGGACAAAAATTTTTATTCTTAGTAAACTTGTCCTGTAATACAATTTAATAGTACTTATAAGTAGATCTAAATTTTAGGCAATTTATATTCTAAACAAGTTTTACAAGAATAATTTTATTGTGATCTATATAACCGAAATAATATATATGATTGTACAAATTCAACAAAAATAATATAAACAAACAGTCATATGCACACCCTTGCCTTAAATGTAAAACACTACCATTGAAATGGGAGAGCTCCCTGACCTGCTCAGAAGACTTGTGGTTGGGTGTGTCTCCTTTGCTCTGTCGCTGCACACTCAAACCCCTTACAGGAGGGGCAGCATGCAGACAGGCAGGTGTAGGAGCTGAGGTGAGTGCTTTTGGGCTCTGGCCTTATGGTAGCATCTAGGGGTGTGTTACAATTAATGCTCTTATAGCAGTTGCTGTCGGGGGATGACCGAGTGTTAGACCAGCTCAGTGGGAAGTCAGGGTGACAGCCTTTTACATCCTGTCCTCTTGGTATGCAGGTTCTTGTCCAGTATCCAGGAAGAATAAGGTCACGTGGACTTGAAGGATGGTGAATGTGGGGATTTTACTGAGTGATGAAAGTGGCTCTCAACAGTTTGGATGGGGAGCTAGAAAGGGAAAGAAGTAGGAAGATGATCTTCCCCTGGAGTTCGGTTGTCCCATAGCTGATCTCTTCACTGACAATCCCCAGCTGAAATCCTCTCAATGTTCAAATGATCCTTCTCTTCTTTCCTTCTCTGCCTTGCCACTCTGCCGCTCTGCTGCTCTTATGTTTGTGGAGTCTGGGGTTTGGAGCTTAGATGGGGTACTGGGTAAGGAAATGTGGCAGGCCGAAAGGCAACATTTGGGCCTGAAAACAAGAATGCCTGTTTCCATTTAGGGCTGTGGGTTTTCAGGCTTTGAGAGTGGTGCCTTTGGCAGGGAAGCACTTCTACCCAGTATTTCCCTGCCCCCTTTTCCATGTCACCCGCTTAAGAAACTTTTGTATTTTCTTCTGGAAAAGAAATTGAGCAACATAGTTACAACCTTCTCATTTTTAAGGAGAGGAAACTACGATTCTGGGCTTTGAGAAGAGTGACATAGAATTCACAGTTATGTCACGTAATTCATTTGCTTGTGATTTCTGCTTTCTTTCTCAATGTTTTGGGGGTTACATTCAACTCATAGAGTTTGCCAGCAGTTCCAGTCTTGGTGGCTCTCTTCATAGGCACAGTCCTGTCATGAGACTTCAGTAGAGTAACTTTGCAAACTGATAAATTATGGTACACAATAGTTAAAGCAAATTGCAGAGAGCATTGAGATTGTGTTTTTATGACCTGTTCAAACTAGAAATGGTAATTTCATTCTAGCATCAGTTGAAAAATTCAGTGTGTAGGGAATCAGCCCTACATCACCCATGGGTACCCCATGTTTGGTGGTGACAAAGGAATAAGAAAAAGATTAAGAGAGATAGTGGGACCAGGGGACCATCACTCATTACTTTGGAGGAGACAGTGAAGGCCCCGAACTCTGATCATTTACACTATTTATTGGTTACAATCACTTTGATCAACAGGATAGGGATGGAGTGATGGTGGGAGAGGGTGAGGGTGGAGTGAATCAGTGAGCCGGAACTGAATCAGTGAACTGGAACTGATGTATCATTCTAAAGATTGATAACAGTGGTGGTTTGGGAGTTTCACTAAATGAGAACATGTGGTTATCTTTAACTTATTATCTGTGTGAAGCTGGCAGAAATCAGGCTGTACAAGGAGCCTACAAGCCTAGCTATGTCATAGTGCTACGAAGAGGTTTTATGTCCTTGAGCACAATGCTTACGGTAACAGAGCCAAGGTCACCCTGCACCAGAACATGAGGAATGGAGAGGCCTTCCTCCTCAGAGGTCTCTTGCAGCCTTCTGCAGTTTGTTGTTCCTTGTTTATATGTTACTCATAACCAATTTATGTAGGCACTCTGTAAGTCCTTTCTCCTTTGCTGATTTTCCCAACGCAGTGTTCACAATTTTTCTCTATGAATAAGTAAGAACTTTTCATTTTCTTTTTATTTTTCTGAGACAGCCTCACTCTGTTGCCCAGGACAAGGTACAGTGGCTGAAGGATCGTAGCTCACTGCAGGCTCAACCTCCCAGGCCAAACTATCCTCCCATGTCAGCCTCCTAAGTAGGTGGGATTTTGTATATTTTGTAGAGACAGGGCTTCATCATGTTACTCATGTTCGTCTTCAATTCCTGGGCTCAAGCAATCTGCTTGCCTCAGCCTCCCAAAGTTCTGGGAGCCACCATGCCTAGCCTGAATTTTTCAAATTCTGTAAAGGAAAATTGCTTCCAAAGAAGAAAAATACACTATATTTCTTAAAATTTGTCAAGTCCTCAGCATTAGGACAACACTAACAAAAATGAACTTTTATAATTATGATACTTCATCTGGCTATATTTAAATGGCATGACCTTTTTTTTTTTTAAAAAAAAATGAGTCATAGCCAAAGGCAATTTCAGGATTTAAATGAGTTTAGAAAAAGATAATCTATGTCTTTTATTTTAACAAAGCAATCACAAATAAATACTAAAATTGTAACCTTTGGTTATGTTGAGTCTTCAGTTGTGCCACATTTTACTTGTGTTGAAAATTCTTCAGTGTGCTGATAATGAGCTGTATTTTGCATAAGATTAAAGGTTTTTCACTGATACCTAAATTCATTTTCCATCTCCTGCGTTTTTGGTCTATCTTTAATCACATATTTTTCTGTAGGATATCAAAGCATGAAGTTTCAGAGCAAGGTATAAAAATGTGTTTTTCACTGATATTCATGTCAGTTATCTTTCTACATAAAGATGGATTCCTATTTTGCCGTTTGTAAATTAGAATAAGAATTTCTTACCTGTGTATATTGTGAGTCAGTAGCAAATGGAATATCTGAACTTCTTTTTACCCTTCAAATGAGACTCATATTGCTGCATTGGTGCTTTATGGTTTGTTGACTAATGCTGTAACATTCACATTTGATTTTTCAGAAGTTTAACATTTTTCTAGAATAAAAGGGAAGAACAGCATGTATTTCTCAGTTATATAATGGTATTTCAATAATATAATTTTTATAATTTTATTTTCATTAGTTATTTTTTTCAACTCCAAGTTCCATTCTGTATACTCTGAAACATCACAATAACAATCTGAATAAGTGATTATGAAAGCTACTGTCCTTGCACAATAAATTACTTTGCATATTGTCCATATCAACCTTTATAACAAAATTAACTCTATAAAAATGCTAATCTGAATCACCAATACAAAATACAGTGTCTAAAATAACAAACTGTAACAACAGCAATAATATGAGTATTTCACAAAAAAATTATCATGGAGAAAATGATGAAGCAAATAATTATGAATTTCTGGATTATTGGTTTGCAACAATATATAGAATAAAGCACATGAAATATTACTTAATATAACTTGGAAGCTTGTACTTTAATCAGGTTATTTGTTCTGTCCTATAGCCTGCTCAGACATGTCCGAGAAATCCCAGGCGTTCCCTGGCTTACAGCCTACGCCTCCTCCTTATTTAGAAATGTTATTATTCTCCTAATTTCCTATAAACAACCCTCTTCCTTTCTTTGTTCTTCATCCTGTGTTTACCTATTTAGAAAAGTTTTAAGTTTTTAGCCAGTCGGGATCAGTCTAGATTGTGCTGTCCAGCTGTAGCCAATGGAGACACAGGACACAGCAGTAAGGACCCAATATGTCAAGGATAAAAACTTCTGCTTTTCTTTGTTTGATGTGCTTTCATGGCAATCAGACTTCTGAGAAGCACTCTTTTTGCAGAAAGCAAAATTGTCTTGCTGAGAAAAGCTTTCTGAGCACTGGTTCTTCTTTTTGGCACTGAAGAACAAGCATTTGTTTCCAACAATATTAATCTGTGGAAGGAGGAGAAGGCACAGACAATTAGACTGCCTTTTACAGTAATTGAGTGAAGGTCAATTGAGTGAATTGTCCCTCACATTCACTCAGGTACTGTAGATTTTCCAAGGAATTTCAGGATATTACTTTCTGTGTTCATGTGCCTTTATCAAGAAAATGTCTTTATAGTTTCAATATTACATAGAGAAGATTTTAGCAGTGGCTATTTTATTTCTTGATTAGCCTTTTGAAGCTGCAAGTTCGTTCAAAATTTCTTTATGGTTTAATAAATCTTATTGTTCTGTATGACTTTGATATTTGTTTTCAAGGTAATAAAATGCATAGCTCTTAAAACAAAAATGTAATCAAAGATACACTTTCCCATCATCATTATTTTGTGTGTAAGTTAGTATAAATAGGCATTCTTTTTGAGCAAAATATAAAGTAAATGCTGCAGATATAATAAACTATAACTAAAATTATTAAATAACCATTCACAGGTATGTGACTCAAATCAAACATTTTTTATAATTTTGTTCAACTTAACTTATAAACATCTTCACTAAAATTACTTATAAGCACACTGGTGTTCAGTTCTGAACTGTGAGTGTGGCTTACTGCAAATGTGCCTCCTACTCATTCATAGTTCAATGAAGATGTTACACATAATTCCATACTATTTAAATTTGTGGTAAACATGCACAGTTGGTTTTATTTTTCCATCTCTTTCTTACTTATAAAATTAAATAATCAGCTATGATAAAGAGTGGAGGAGATAAATAGTTTTGCTGAAACAAAAGAAAACACAATTTAAAAAACACACTGAAGTATGGTAATATCATTACTTTCTCCAAGGAAGTAAGTTGGAAAGAAGGTCAGTGGAGATGTGCCATGTGTGAAATGCTTTCCCGGTGTTTGCCCTTAATGACCAATCATTACAGTACTTAAATAAACAATTTTACACAAATACCCCTTGGTAAATTTTACCTTAAAAATCTAATTTTTGTAATTGTTTTAATGGCTTTTAAATTTCCTTTTAAGTATCGTCTTAATAAAATGAGTTTCTAGTTGATTAAAGTAGAATGATATTCCCACTCCTTATGATATCAGTAATAGCCACAGTACATCTATTAAAATTAATATGTAAATCCTTTTGGAATTACGACCAGTATCTGAGTGCATCTGTCTTTGTTTCTCCTTGGCTCTCTCTGCATCTCTCTTTGTCTCAGTTTGCGTGTCCCTTTCATTCTGTTTCTTAGTCTCTCCTGCTTTGTTTCCTCTTGTTTTTCATCTCCTCTTTCTTTTCTCTGTCATTTTTTCAGTGCGGGAAGCTGCACTCAGAAAGATCACACTAGTTTCCCATTCAGTATGGTCTTTGGTTTCCAGACAAAATGTGATGAAACTGGTCATGTTTCATTGAGCAACTGGGAAATACTAATGTATGCAGTATTGTAAAAAGGTCAAAAAACGGAGTAATTTAAAATCACTTTCCTATTACTGTCATACATGAACAAACTAAAATAAATCATTAGTTGAGCATATGTGTGAATAAATTTAGCCTGGTTATTTTGAAAACCTATAAAATTCATAAAAGCTAATGAAACGAAGAAAGTCTATTAACCCAAAATACCACCAGAATTCATTAGAGATGATTAAGCCTCTCCGACAACAGATAAATGAAACTGTCTCAGTATCAAAAGTAAAAATGTGGGGAAAGCAGCATAGTTTCCTCTCTCAACACTGTCTTCACTCTCATTTTCTGTTCTTGAACGCAGCAGAAGTCTGAATATAAAAGAAATGTTAATTGAAATATTACTTTCTTATTCTACATGTTAGAACTTTTGGAAAACAAATGGGAAATACCTAAAGCATATAATTTACTTCCTTGAAAAGATATGATAGTTTAGAGTGAAGTTAAATTCAACTAGGGAGATGAAATTTTTAATATTTTTATTAGGTAAGTTTTATATTATTTATATCTATATTACTGTTAAAATTACATTAGTATTTGATATAGTTTGGCTCTGTGTCCCAATCCAAATCTCATCCTGTAGCTCCCATAATTCACACGTGTTGTGGGAGGAACCCATGGGAGCCGGACTTTCCTGTGCTGTGAACGGGTCACAAGATAGGATGGTTTAAAAACAGGAGTTTCTCTGCACAAGCTCTCTCTTTGCCTGCTTGATGTGACTTGCTCCTTCCTGCCTTCCACCGTAACTGTGGGGCCTTCCCAGGCATGTGGAACTGTAAGTCCAATAAACCCCTTTCTTTTGTAAATTGCCCAGCCTCAGGCATGCCTTTATCAGCAGCTTGCAGACAGACTAATACAGTATTGAATAACATCACATACACTCTCAAATAATAAATTTAACTTACAAAATATTTAAACTATAAAACTGTAATGTATTTTTGTAATTTCCAAATTTCAAGTGAAAAAGGGCATGACTAAGAATTAAGTTATTTTTGAAGTTAATTTTGTTACTATTATACATTGAATGCTATCAGAATTAAAAAGATATAGAGAATGAGGGAGGAGAGAGAGAGAGAAAATATTTATGAAGTCATTTCAATTAGTTTCATTTCCTATAAATACTACTTAAGTGGTGTTACATATATTCCTTAGCGCATATTAGTTTATTTAATGTGAAAATTACATTTTAATAACAATAGTATAATTACATATAATTTTCAGCATCCACATTAAGATATAATCTGTGTACCATAAAATGACATAAAAGGCAACCATTTAAAGTGTACAATTCAATGCTTTTGGGATATTCTAAAACACTTGTAAAACAATCTCCGCAGTATAAATTTAAAACATTTTCATTATCTTTCCAGAAAAAAAACAATCTTCCCATTAACAAACACTTTTTCACTCCCCTCCCTTACTTATACAAATACTAATATTTATTGCATCCCTACATATTTGTGTGTTTTAAATTTTCATAATAATGTCATTATATACTAGGTGATCTTTTGTGACTGTTGTTTTATCATAATGATTTCAAATTTCATACATGTTGTAGCATACACCAGTATTTCATTACTTATTAATGTGGACTAATATCCCATTGTATGGATACGCCATGATTTATTATTCAATGTTTAGTTGATGGACATTTGTGGTTTTTCTACTTTTTGACTATTATGAAAAATGCTGTTATGAACATTATGAACGAATTTTGTGTGGGCGTATGTTTTTGTTTCTCTTGAATATAAACACAGCAGCAGATTTCCTGAGTCATAAGGCAACTCAGTATTCAGTCCTCTAAGGAACAGCCAGTTTTCCAACAGCCAGCACTATTTTACATCCTCGTCAGTGAATATAAGGGTTACAATTGTTTCACATTCTTGTCAACCCTTGTTATCTATGTTTCTGAAGATAGTCATCCTAGTGAGTCCAAAGCGGTATCTCACTGTCATGTTTATTTGTATTATTCTAGTGACTAATAATGTTGAAAATTATTTTATATACTTTTTACCCATTTGCATATTATCTTTGAGAAAAACACCATACAAATAATGTGCCATTATTTTTTTCATTTTATTTTTAATACCTACTACTTACTTGAAATGAAGCTCCAGTGTCGTTATGTATTGGGTTACCTGTCTTTTTTATTGTTGAGATGTTAATATTCTTATGTATTTTGGATATGTATTTGTCAGCAAATATATAATGATTAGATTTGCAAATATATCCCTGAGTTATCTTTCAATATTTTTAATGGTATTTGCAGTACAACGTTTTTACTTTTGAGATACTCCAACATATTTTTCCTTTCAACATATGTGCTTTTATTGGCATATCTAATATACCATTGCCTAAATTAAGTTCACAAAAATTTATCGTATGTATCCTTATGAAGTTTCTATAGTTTTAGCTTTTACATTGACATTTATGGTCCAGAGTTCATTTCTCCGTGTGGTATAAATAAGGGCACAACTACTTCTTTTGCGTATAAATATATATCTTTTCCCAGTACCATTTTTTGAAGAATCTATTCTTTTCCCATTCTTACTGGCAACCTTGTCAAAAATCAATTGATCATTAGTGTTAGGTATTTTTTCTTATTGTTGTTTGTTTTTCCTGGACCCAGAATTCTATGCAATTTCTCTAAAGACCTATTCTGGCACTAGTACCACATGGTCATGTTACTAGCATTTGTAGTACATTTTGAAATTGAGAAGTGTGTGTCATCCAACATCATTTTTTCCAATATTATTTTGGGTGTTCTGCATCTCCATTTGACTGTTAGCATCAGCATGTCAATTTCTGCAAAAAGGGAACCTGTGATGTTGTCAGTGATTCCACCAAATGTGTAAACTTTTGGAATATGGCCATCTCAGCAATGCAAAGCCTCCTGGCCCACTGATATGAAATGTATTTCCAATTGCTTAAGTCTTCTTTAAATTCTTTCGGAAATGATTTGTAGTTTATGGTATGGCTGTCTTATACTCCGTTGTTACATTTATTCTAGTGTTTTACTATTTTTTTGATCCTACGAGTAGATTGTTTCTTTAATTTTAGTTTAGAAGTGTTCATTGATTGATTGATGGGGTATGAAAATTAAAAGGGTTTTGTATATTGATTTTATATTCTGTAATATTGTTAAACTTATTTATTAGTCCTAATATCTTTCCTCCTTCTATGGACATTTTAGAATATGTAAAATTATGTGATCTGCAAATCAAGAAAAATTTATATTCTCCTTTTCAATCTGGATGGCTTTGACTTATATTTCTTGCTTAATTTCCCAGACAGAATTTTCAATACAATGTTGAATAGAAGTGGTAAGAGTGAAAGAAAGGGCATTCTTAACTGTCATTCTGATTTTAGTGAGAAAACATTCCATTTTCATCACTAAGCATGATGTTAGCTGTGCCTTTTTCATGAATGTTCTTTATCACTTTTAGGAATTCTCTTCTACTGCCAGTTAGTCCAGTGCTTTTATCAACATGGGTGTTGGATTTTGTCAAATGTTGCTTTATTGATATGATGTGGCTGTTGCCTTTTGCTCTATGGAAATGGTATATTACATTCATTGATTTTCGTGCTAAACCAGTCTTGTATTCCTTGGATGAAACTCAATGGGTCCTGGCATATAATACCTTTTATGTGTTGCAGTATTTTTAAATTTAATAATGTATTGATGAAGAGTTTTGAATCAATATTTAGAAGAGTTATTGGTCTATAGTCTCCTTTCTTGTGATACATTCTCATAGTTTTAGCATTAGAACAACACTGATGCCAGAAAATATGAGAAGTATTCCATTTTCTATTTTTGGAAGAGTTGTTGAGAATTTATGTTAATTCCTCTTTAAATGGTTACTTTAATTTTCCAGTGAAGTCAGTCCAGTCATATGCTTTGCTTTGTAGGTAGTTTAAGGCTACTAGTTGAATAGTCTTTCTTGCTAGAGTTCTATTCAAAATTTTATTTCTTCTTCAATCATATTGATAGTTTACTTTTTACTATATTTTTTTCATTTTTAAAGATTATCTACTGTTTTGGCATAAACTTGTTCAAAATATTCCCTTTTAATTATAATTTTTATCAGTAAGTAATAACAGCTTGTTCATTTCTGATTTTTGTAACGATTCATTATTTTTATTGACTTATGTAGCTAAAGATTTCTCAGTTTTGTTGCTGTTCAGAGTCAATCTTTACTTTTGTTGGTTTCATGTATTAAAAGTAATATATATTATAATAAACTTCTGATTTCTCCTTTATCATTTCTTCTAAATACTTAGGAAATTCTTGTATATTTTTGAATCTTATAAGGCAGATGTTAGGTTATTGATTTGAGATCTTGCTTGTTAATATAGGCATTAAAACTGTACATTTCACTCTCGTAATTGTTGACTGCACATTGTATGTTTTACATGTAATTTTTTCTCATTTAAATTTCCTTTGTGATTTCTGCATTGACCCATTGGTCATTCAGAAATATTGTGAACTCAAAGTATCTGAGACAGGTCTTAACCAATTTCAAAAGTTAGTTTCCACATATTTATAAAATTTTAAAATTTCCTTCTAATTTTAAATTACATGCCATTGAAGGAAATTTAATTAATTATTAATTTCATTCAAAAATCATCAAACAACATACTTTGCAGAATCTCAATCCCTTTATATTTATTAAGGCTTGTTTTATGGCCTTTGTCATCAGAAAATGTCCCGCTGTCTCTAGTAATATATTTTATTAAAGGTCTAATTTGGCTTATTTTTATATAGCCACTCCAATTGTCTTAAATTTGCATGATAAATATATATCTTACATCATTTTACTTTCAAGCTTTTACTTCTTTGAATATAAAGTGTGTCTCCTAGAGTCAACATTTAATTGTGTTTATTTTTTCAAAAATAATGAGACTAGTATCTGCATTTTGCTTGTGTTGTATGATGCATTCACCTGTATTGTCATTATTGACGTGGTGAAATTGATGCCTACAGTCCTGCCATTTTGTACTTTGCTATGTGTATGATCCCTGTTTTAAAACATTTCTTTTTCTTAAGTGGATATTTGCCAGTATAACATATTAGTTCCTTTTTTTTTAATAATATTCTTAGAATTATTTTATCACAGGTTGCTTCAGAGCTTATTTTAATACCTCATCAAACACATTTTAGATATAAGCAAATAATTCTAGAAATAAAGAAACCTAGTCTTTTATAGTTTTTTATCCCTCCTCTTTGTGTTATTTTTATTTTATAGATTTATAAATGCAACAGTAGTCTCAATTACTATTTATGTATTTTTACTTTTGGCACTTTGAGTACGTATTTCCAGTGCCTTCTAGCCCCTAATATTCTTATGAAAAGTCAACAGTAGTTAATTTTATTGCGGTTCTCTCATATGTAATTTGTTGTCATTGTTGATCCTATTTGGAAATTTTGAGCTTCTTGGGTGGGTTACTGTGAACTCAGAGTATCCGAGACAGGGGTTAACCAATTTTGAAAGTTTATTTTGCCAAGGTTAAGGAGTTGCCCATGTCAGCCTGAGGAGGTCCTTACAGCATGTGCCCAAGCTGGTTGAGGTAAAGCTTGCTTTTATACATTTTTGGGAGGTGTGAAACAACAATTAATATTTGTAAGATGAGCATGGTTTTGTTCAGTTCAGAAATATAGGACAACTGGAAGCAGGGCATGGGTGACTTCTAGGTCCTAGGTAGATAAGAGACAAATGGTTGTATTCTTTTGAGTCTTTGATCAGCCTTTCACTGACCAAAGGCTGATCAAAGACTCTACGGCTCATCAAAGGCTCATCAAAATTTCTATGTGAGAGCAGGATGGAAGAATAGTGACTTATGATCAGTCTGGCTCAGTGAATCTGCATTTTCACATAAAATGCAGAGGAAGCAAGGATATATTCATTTTTCTCAGGTGAGCAGAGGGATGACTTCCTGTCCTGCATCTGTGAAGATAAGCTATCAATTTACATTGCCAGGATACAATTCAATAGAACTGTTTTAGGATAAAGATCTTGGTGTTCATACGGAATTCCTTGTGTCAAGTTGTGAGGGGACTGTGTCGCTTTTTAAAAATCTTTATAGATATGTTATTTGAAGTTATATTTCTCTGAGTCTCTTAATTTTTCCTTGTCCTCTTTCTTCTTCATTTACATAATCCTACCTTACATAATCTTCATCTGTCTTCAAGTTTGCTGACTTTTCTTACAGCTCAAGTCTACTTTGAAATTCTCATGTGAAGTTTTCATTTCAATATTATGCTTTTCAACTCCAGAATTACATTTTTTAAAAAATAATTTCTATCTTTTAACTGGAATACTCTATTTTATGAGACATTTTCACTGTATCTTCTTTACATGCTTTAGTTTTTGTTATTGTGTGGCTTTTTAAGACATATTTAAAAGACCTGCCCTGAACTCTTTGTTAGCCAAGTCTAACATCAGGTCCCCATTAAGAACAGATTTATTATCTTATTTTTTTCCTATGCGTTTACATATTTTTTTTGTTGAAAACTGGATATTTTAGAGATAGATAGATAGATTCTGGATGCTCAACTTCTTAACAACTCAAACCTGGAAATTAAGTTTTTTTTAAGTTATTTATTTACTTCTTTAATGATTTGGCTGAACTGATTATATGCAGTTCATTTTTATGCAGTATGCAATCTTTGCTGTTTCTTCTCAGATTTTTTTTTTACATCTATGTCTTTGCTATTTTATATCAGCATAAATTTTATTTGTCAAAGTTTATGTTTGAAGACTACCAGTAAGATTTTATTCTTTACATTTTAGCAATTGTGTTTGAGGCTGCTATTAGAGTTTAGAGTTCTTTTTTCTTATTGTCAATCAAGGACCAGTAGTGTAGATTTGCTTCTCTCTGATTCCTCCCAAGAGTATAAATCCTTAGACTTGGACATAGCCCTTCAGATTACCAGGAACGTGTGAATTTTTATTTTATGACTGTCTTCCTAGGACTTAATCCTGGGTCACAGTAGCTTGTTGTTCAGCCTATATCTGGCAGAGGTTTTGCGTGAGCCCCTCGTGCCATTAAAACTGCCACCCTTTGTTTTCTGAAAATGCTTTTGAGTTGTTCCTACTTCCTACTCCAATTGCTGTTGAGTGAAGGTAGCTTAACACTTCCAACAATTTTCTCATCACCAATCTAGTTTTAAGCATTCTCTAAAAGCTAAAAAAGTTAACAGGCAAGATATTATTAAAACTGCATTATTATTATATGAAATGTTATATAACATCAGCTACCCAGGTTAAAAAATATTTATTTTTTACTTATATTTGAGAGTTTATACTACATATATTTCTAGTAATAATGCAAATATTGATTGAGAAAGTTAAAAGTTAATCTCCAATAGTGCCTCCTTTAAACATTGTCAACATCGTAGTTACTTGTTACTTTCTAATACCTGTATTGTAATAAAAACAAAGGCTTTGGATACAAATTGTCATAATTTAGAATTTTGCTGTAATGCTGTCTATGTATGCAAAAATTGTAAAATTTTAGAAACTCTCTTGTGTCTAATTTTTAAGTCATTGTCACAGATATTATCCCATAGCAATGTCTTATAAATTAATTATATAACTCCATAAATCAGGATTACTATTATCCTTGTCATTGCTATAAATGTGACTGATTTTTAAAATAAATGTTACATTATATTGCATATAAATATTTTTCCTTTAGTCACCTAAAAACATAAGTAACTATTCTATATGAATAAACTCATAAGCACTTTAGTAATTACATTTTATGAGTGTGCTGTGAGTTCAATGGTATAATATTACTTAGGTTTTAATTATGCCACCTAATTAATTTTTTTAGCACATTTCTTCTATATAATCTAAAATTTCATTTTTTTCTTTCAGTGATTTGAAAGCTTATGTCTTATTCTACTAGTGATTGTCTTTAACAATTATTTTTATATTATTTTCTTTCTTATTGTCAAGGTTAAAGTAAAATATACTCAATGAGACTTTATGAGTTAAAAGTTCAGCACATTTTTATTTCTTCACCTTACTTGGCATTTTATTGATACAATTAAGGGGTTGTTGGGGTGATGGTGACTCTGAGGGTGATGATAATGATGGTAGTCAACCATGTTTAAACTGGCTATTTTATACACCACTTTTTAAAATATTTCATAATAAAAATCAATAAAAGAAAAGCTTCAGTCGAAGTAAATTTAAAGGCATTTAATTGAGCAATGAACAATTCACCAGTCAGGCAACGTCCCCAGTCAGATTAGGCTTGGAGATTCCAGCACAGCCACGTGGTGGAAGATTTATAGACAGATAAAGGACAGTGAGGTATAGAAAATGGAAATGAGGTACAGAAACAGCTGGATTGCCTGTAGCTCTGTGTTTGCCTTATTTGAATATGGTTGAAACAGTTGGCTACATTTGATTGGCCAAAACTCTGTGATTGTTGCAAATGTAGACTAAGGTCTGATCTGTTTACACCTTCACTTGATAAAGTTCAAAATGTGCAGAAAAACCTTTAGGCTGAACTTCAAATACATAAGGAGGAACCTTTAGGCTAAATTTGATTTAACGAAATCTTCTATGATACTTTTTGTGTGTTTTGTTTTTGTTTTGTTTTGTTTTGTTTTATATCTAGACCAACAGGATTGTAACTTTTTTTTAACTTCATTCAGAAAGAGTTTCTTTTTCTTTTGGTTTCCAATGTCCGAAAAATGACTTGGCAGTGACTGCTAGATTTTAATAGTTACCTGAATAGTTATATCATTATAAGATTATATTCCTCTTATTTTAATTGTGTTGTAAGTATTGTACTATCAGAGTTATATTTTGCTCATTTTCTGTTGTACATATTTTTCTTGCCTGGAAATGTGGGAAATTTTACTTCATATATTATTTTTAAACAAAAACACTGTACTATTTATAGGTATCAAAATATTTTATTAATTATTTCCTGCCACTAAAAAGTTGATTTTTTTTGATATGTGAAATCTGCTATTATTTTGTCTTTTCGTTATTTCTAGGATTGCTTTATTGAATCTAATTCTATGCTAAATGAGATCTTCTATATCTGTCCATTAGGTTTTTTCTGTTGTTAATGTTTTTATTTTCTTTATCTTGTATCTTTCTCATATTAATTCTTGGAAAGAACCTGAATTTTTTACTGTCTTTGTATTCTTTTTTTTTCTGTACAGTCGATGTCCTTTTCCATTGTAATTTCTTATAGACAATATTCAGATTCATCTTAAGTCAAGTAATTTTCCTTTAATTTTTCTTTCTCTAGTTTTATAGATACAATATCCCCTCAAATATTGTTTAAAACCCATGTTAGATGTTGAATAAATTTTTCCACATTCTTGCAATATTTGTTTTTCAGAAGCATTTCCTGCCCTCCAGCACATTTTCATGGATTAGATGATTTTTCTTTTTCCTCGTCTTATTTTTGATAATATTTTACAATTACTCTTGCCTTATCTATCTTTGGAAAATATACCCAACCACCCTGACATTTTCTTTGAAATGTTTGATTATTCGAGAATGTACTCTCACTCCTTTGATTTAGAAATAATAACTGAGGGTCCATAATTTTTTCTTCACCTATTTTATAATATTCTCTAATGAAATACTCTCATTATCATATAATGACACTCTCTAATAAGAAAAGTCATTGACATCATTGGCTTTATCACTGTTATCCTATTCTGCCAGTCAACTCAAGATGCAAAAACAAAATATTATGCCACAGGCTGGATAATTTAAGCAACACACATTATTTCTCACAATTTTGTAGACTATCAGCACCAGATGCAGTGGCCAGCAGATTCAGTTCTTCAGAGCTCTCTCCTGGCTTGCAGGGAGCTGCCTTCTCTCTTTCTCTTCCTTTCTTCTGTGCATGCATGAAGCAAAACAGAGATATCTTGTGTCTCTTTCCATTGTCATGAGGCCAGCAGTCCTATGAGATTAAGGCTTCCCCCTTATGACCTCAATCTTTATTACCTCCGAATAGGCCTTATGTCCAAAGACAATCACATCAGAGCTGAAGGCTTCAATATACATATTTTGGGGAAACATAATTCAATCTATAGCACTCATCTACACTAAATCTAGAGGAAATTTGTCCTCTATGAAATATTTAGCACTCTTCTTTTAACATCCAGAATTATTAATGGAGGAAAAATTTGTCTTTTTATTTTTCACAGTATTACAATTTTTATATACATATGTTTCTCCAATACAAAAAAAATAATTTTATTGAAACTCATTTAATATTACTAACTTTTTTTGTGTGTTGAGAAAATTTAAGATCTACCTGCTTAAGAATCTTAATTATATACTGTGTTATTATCATTAATAATCTGTCCCCATGCCCCAGAAAAGATGAGAAATTACGTTTTAGGCGTCATATAGCTGGAGGCTACAAGATTCTGATCCTCCCCAGATTGCTCCTGGGGATAACATCATTATTGTAAAACCTAAAATCGGTGCTTGAGATAATTTGTAGACCCTGCACTTGATGAACCAGCTGGCACCACCCAGATCTATAAGCTGGCTCATCTGATCTTGTGGCCCCCACCCTGAATCTGACTTGGTACAAGAGGACGGCTTTAACTCCCTGTGATTTCATCTCCAATCCAACTAATCAGTATTCTCAACTCACTTACGCTGCCCCATGCACCAAATTATCCTTAAAAACTCTGATCCCTGAATGCTCAGGGAGGTTGATTTGAGTAATAATAAAAACCACTGTCTTCTGCACTCACAGCCAGCTCTGTGTAAATTACTGTTTCTCTATTGAAATTCCCCTGCTTCAATAAATTGGGACTTAGGCACCAGGCAAGGTGAACCCATTGGGCAGTCACAACTTCGTCCACATCTTGTTTTTCAGGGGCTTTCCAGCACATAGCTTCTGCAGATATTTCAAGTTACCTTTTGCTAGTCCTGTGAAATTGCTGCCTGGAATTTTCTATTCTCCTAAAATCACCCTCTATTTTTCAGGTCTCACATTCTTCCCCCAACTTCAGCCCCTGAAAACCACCATTCTACTCTATGATTACATTAGTTACACTTTTCGATTCTATGTATTAGTGAGATCATGCAATATTTGTCTTTCTGTGCATGGCTTGTTTCACTTAATATAATGTCCTCCAGGTTCATTCATGTGTTAACAAATGACAGGAGTTCTGTTTTTAAGGCTGAATAGTATCCTAGAGAATATGTACACTCATTATTTTCCTTTGGATATATATATAATATACACTCATTATTTTCCTTTGGATATATACCCAGAAGTGAAATTGCTAAATTCTAAGTAATTCTATTTTTAATTTTGGAGGAGCATCTGGTCAGCAAGATGATTCTCAGAAATTGTCATCCCCTTCAGCTTCCATCTAACTTTTTTTTACAGCTGGAGACAGAATGGTTTTCCATAATGGCTGTGCTTATTAACATTCTCACTGACAGTGCAGGAGAGTTCTCTCGTCTCCTTGTATCCTTGCCAACACTTGTTATCTCTCGTCCTTTGGTAACAGTCATTCTAACAGGTGTGAGGTGATAGCTCATTGCTGTTTTAATTTTCATTTCCCTCAAGTCCCAGCTCAGCCTCTTTAAGAGCTGTGTTATCTTAGGCTGATAATTCAGTCTTTTTAGATGTCAGTATCTTCAACACAGAAATACAGATAATAATGTCTAATTTTTATTTTTGCTTTCATGTATTTTCTCATGTATCTATGTTTACGTGATCAGATATATTTATGTGTGTATGTGTGTGCTTATAAAAAGAATCCTAGCAAAATCTCTAACACATAGCCCTATGCCAGGTACTTAATAATGGAAACCATTATTGTTGCTATATATTTTATGACTTGCATCTTGAAATACAATAAAATATTATTTTCTTAATTGACTTCAACTTATGCTGTCAGCATTGATTCATATATTCTCAACAAATTATTCAAGTATCCTTTAATTAAACAGATGTAAATGTAGATTATCTCTGGTTTTGTGTTTAATGCCTAGCCACAAAATTTAGTAGGTTCTCTGGCAACCTCAGGACATCTAGAGTAAGATAACAAACACACTCCCAAACAATATATATGAGAAAATTTGAAATAATTGTTAAGTTTAATGCAGATGTTAAAAATTCTCAGGTTTCTACTGAGATACATTTATAATTCTTTTTCTTCCTCATAGAAACCATCACTTCAGGGTGCTATATTAAAAAAAACTTGTATTGTTTTCCGTCAATTGCGCTGTCCTTGAGAGCAGATTACTTTCACCTCGTGTCTCTGATGCTTGCAGCCGTTTCTGGCTCAGTATCAGGCCTGGACTGGTTGAATGAATACAAGAAAAAATGGATGTGTTAATCTTCAGTTGGAAGTTCAAGTAAAGCTGAAAAATAAATTTAGAATCATGTTCCACTGCTATAACTTTTTTGGAATAAATGATTTGCAAACATTCATAGTCTGTAGCAAATTGAATTTCTAGTGAATTTGTTTAATATACAACACCATTTTAATCTAGCAAAATACTTTTCTTAAGAAAAGTGAATGATCGACTCTGAATTATACGTTTAATAATTATTTTCTTGTGCTTCTATTTGGTTTATTTAGTACTTAGACCTATAACAATCAGATATTCTAAATTGATAAAGACAGTTTAGTTGGAATATGCCCATTTATATAATAAAAGAAATATAAGTAAATATTTTAGGGTGTCAGGTGCTGCTAATCTAAATGGCTTGTTTCATTTTTAGTTGTAAAGTTTCACTTTTGTAATTCTATATTAAATTCTTTGTAACAGCATAGAATTAATTACCATCCTGTCATATTTTCTCTATATGTTTTGCATATTTTATTTCAGAAGCATTAAATTGATATAATCTATTGATATGTAGTATTCTCAACATATATAAACAGAGTTTACACCAATTATAAAAACAAACAAAATAAATTCTAACAGCTCCATTCCTTCATTTACACAAAGCTTGGCACGGTGCAAATCATTTGGACTTGGAAATTGGACAGATAATAGTTTTAATTCCAATCTATATTAATAAGATAATAAAGGGTGAAGTGCATAGTACGAATACCTTGGAGAAACTTTGAGGGAATTAAATAAAATATACAAAAATGACTGTCAGAAGTTGATGTTTTCTTCACCTGCCATCTAACTTTCTTCTGTCTACAGCTGCAGACAGAGTAGCTGAACCAATAGGCTAACAAGATCATGACACTCCTTGCCTATATTAAAGGTGGAATTTTCTGTCCAGTTTTAAAAATCAAAGAGGGCTTTGTATAATAAAAAACTATCAGTATGTGTTCTTGACAAATTACATTTTAAAAGCTCTTAACACTTTTCTAATGACTAAATCCCTTAAGATGAACAGCTTGAAAGAGCCAAAGGTAACTCACAATCAGGAAGATTACATATTGAAAAATAGCCTTAAACATTGTCTTTCTAAGTGCTCCTTCAAGTATGCACTTGAAGAAAATCGTAAATTTTACTTGAGAGGAAAATCATACCAATTGTGAAGTGATGATGCTTGGCCTTTGAAAAGTGTAAGTAGTGCCTGATTATAAGGTTACTGATTTATTTAGGCAACATGCTGCTTTTAACTTGTACTTTCAACTGTCATTTAAATTGTATTCAACTTTGGTTTAGCTTATATTCAGCCGGCTAAAAACCTTAGGGAACCAAAGTTGATGCTGTTTCAGAGGGTAAGAGGACTGTGTAATTTCTCCAGCTCAAATCTGACTGACAGAAACAATTGCCTGCTTTCTGGGCCATTCAAACTAATTGTGAAATCAAAAGAAGCAAACAGTGATTAACTGGCTTGCCATGTTATTTTTGTTCCCAGCTTTTCTCTGTATCTACAATATATTCTCTCTTAAAATATACAGGAAAGACAACATGATTTTTTAACTTAAAAAATTATTATCAGGAAGTAAATGAGAAAAGAAAGAAATTCTATTTAAATATACATTTAACAAATATAATGTTCATAATGCTAACAAGTACACTATTCATTCTTCTTCACTTTCTACCTTCCTTTTCCTCTCTCCTTTCTTCTTTCCTTTCAATCCTTCTTGTTTTCCTTCTTCTTTCTTCTCATTTTTCTTTCTTCTTTGATTTCTTCCTCTCCTAACAGACAAAAGTTTGTGTAATGTGTAACAGATAAAATCAAACTGATACATAGACATCATCACCTGAGGGTCAGGAGTTCAAGACCAGCCTGGCCAACATGGTGAAACCCTGTCTCTACTAAAAATACAAAAATTAGCAGGACGCAGTGACACATACCTGTAGTCACAGCTGCTTGAGAGACTGAAGCTGGCGAATTGCTTGAATCCAGGAGGTAGAGGTTGCAATGAGCTGAGATCACACCATCACACTCCAGCTGGGCAACAGAGTAAAACTCCATCTAAAAAAAAAAATAAGTAAGTGAAAGTCCTATGAGTGGATTTATAGAGTAACACCAGTTCTTGGAAGGATTACAAACCCTTATCTAAAAAAAAATTATGCTAAAGGCACAAAACTTGCAATATGGACTAATCAGAAATAAGACGTATACAGTAACACTTGTTTTAACTATTTAGCAAGTTTTGTGAAGCCAGAAATTTGCAAAATGTTGGGCATGTGTATATGCAAAATTTATGTTCATGTGTAGCCTGTGTGTGTATCGTATATCTTCCTTATTATGTAATTCCAGATGTACCTAGGGAAGCATTGAATGATCATATTGTTAGCTGGTATAACACATTTTTAAAGATAGTTTGAGAGGATGTCACAGGTCGTTAATATGAAATTAACTACACCAATCTCAACTATAGATTTATGTGTTTCTCTCATATGGCCTTAAATCTGGGACACTTTCAAAGTCGATTTTTATAACCAGGCACAATGTTGTTTTCAATCTCTTGCTATTTATATCATTTTTGGCTGTTTACTCAGCTGTTAATTGTTAGTTTTTCCCTTAAATGTATGCCTTAATTGTCCTGTGAGAGGTGTGCATCTCGTGGGAGTTATTTTTTTTTTATGATTTCAAAGTATATAGACATATTCTGAACATAGTTTATGATTTATAGACTAAAAGTTTAAAACTCAACTGGTAAATGCACTATACAAATTTATTAATCACATATGAATAACTCAAAGCCAATTAATGAGAAGCACTACATGCAAATATGAATAGGAAATAAATATGTGCCCGTTCCAAATTGCTTGTGCATTGACGATATACTTGAAAAAAGTTAGATTTGTGTCACTTAGATATAATTCTCAATCTCAACCATTATTTGTACTTGAATGTATTTTCTCCTTCTGAGGCAGGAAAATAGGGTCTGGAGGCAGGGAATATGACAGGAAATATCCCCTCCATAGGGTGTATGCCAAGTAACTGACTATGTAACTTACTTCATCCCCTCCATTTACATAGGACATACACACAGTAACCAACAGAATCCTCTAGAGGGTATTTAACTCACAAAATTCTGTAATGGGGCTCTGAGACGCTATGCTCTACCCACTCCCACACTGTAGCCTGTGCTGTGATTTTCAGTAAATCCTTTCATTCCTTCCATGCTTTGTTTGTGCACTTTGTCCAATTCTTTGTTCAAAGGGTCAGGAATCTGTACACCCTACACCAGTAACACTTCTTCCTTACGTTTTCTCAGTTTGGTTCATCAAACCTCCATCTGCCATTTGAGTGCATAATCTGAGGCCAGTTAGGGAAATGGAGGAAGTTTATACAGACTCTGGGCCTCACATCCTTATAGATTTTCTCTGCAATTATTTTCTCACATTTCAGGGGGTTGTTTCTATGTTAGTCTCCTTGTTCATCTGTCCAGACTTTGGGCTTTCTATCAGTTTATTTATTTATTTATTTATTTATTTATTTTTTAATCAGCCCTATCAGGATTTCATTCAACTCTCGGGCTAAAGCCTTAAAAAATGAGTTACTTACATAGTGCTGTTCCTTTTTACCAGTTTCCACACTGTTTCCTGGAATTTTTGTCCTTGTTTTTTCTTGTCTCCAGTGATTTGAGTGATTTCCTTGTGTTATTCCAGACTTTGTAGATATCATCTGTGAGAAGAGGGATTTGGGGTTAGGGAGGAGTTTACTTGTCCATACTAGAAGCAGACCCACCCATTTCCACTAGAGTAAGAAAGTGACTACGTTACTGAGATGTCAAAATTGAGATACAGGGAGCATACGAGTGACAAATTTCAGTCTCCAGAGGATACTTATTTGAGAATGTGAAAATAAGAAATGATGTGAGATATTGCAAGATATTTTTAGGGTGTTATAGAAACACGGAAGGGAGATAATAACCTGGAAAGCTCGATTCCTAGGGTGGCTGCGGGTGAGGGGTGGGGCTGAAAAATTGATAGAATTGTTGTTTATAAATGTTTTGTAAAAGGAAAGTAGATGATTTCCAGGTTGTTTAGCTAGAGATCAACTCTTCAATTCTGCATTTATCAATAAAAAAGAAATATATATATATAAAAGAAGTCTCAATGTTCAAAGATATTCTGGCAAACACTCATAGAGAGCTTCTAGAGTTACGCTGGCCTGAGATCGAGCTTGCCTCACTGGGAGCAGAAAACAGTATACAAAAGAGAAAAAAAACGCTCTTATCTTTGAGGAATCAATAATTGAGTCTACGAAATAAACTCCCAGTGGGCAGGTTAACAAGAGAAAAGGTAAACACATTTATTATGTGTATTCAATAGCACAGGAAAAAAAAGTGAATATCGCCCAAAACCCAGTGAGATCTAGAAGCTCATGTACTAGCCTGGGCTACAGAAAGGAATAGGTAACTGGGGCCTACAGGACAGTGAAGGGAGGTGGCAATAAACCGTGGAAGGGTAAAAGGACTAAATGCAATGTGAACAAAGGCTCTTCTGCTATGCAGACACATTTCTCTCAGGTGATAGAAATGATCACAAATCAGCTCTGTTCCTGATTACAGGTGTTCTATTAATGTAGATTGTTTTTAGAGATGTAAGTTTCTTTTACGAAATGACAACTTCCGGCCGGGCCCGGTGACTCACGCCTGTAATCCCAGCACTTTGGGAGGCCGAGGCCAGTGGATCACGAGGTCAAGAGATCGAGGCCATCCTGGCCAACATGGTGAAACCTCGTCTCTATTAAAAATGCAAAAAAATAGCTGGGCATGGTGGCACATGCCTGTGGTCACAGGTACTCGGGAGGCTGAGGCGGAAGAACCGCTTCAACCCAGGAAGCAGAGGCTGCAGTGAGCCGGGATTCCCCTACTGTGCTCCAGCCTGGTGATAGAGCAAGACTCCGTCTCAAAAAAAAAAAAAAAAAAAAAAAAAAAATAAAAACTTAAAAGACAAACTTGTCTTTCTACTTCTCTTTCTGATGTCTGAAAATAACCAACTCAAAATATGCCAAAGAATTCTATTTTGGGGTGGCACATTCTGTCCTGCCATAATCATATTTTGTATGGTGTGTCCTGAACCCTAACAAAGGCATGGAGATGACCACAGAATATACGACGGTGACCCCAGGAAACAGTAAGTGATATGGAAATCTCTGGCAAAGAGCAATTGATTATGTGAAAGGTAAATAACATAGATTAAAAAAACCACTGTATTCTTCTTTTGATTCCTAAGTTATTTGCATTTTACTCTAAAAAGTGCTGAAAATAAATACTACTATGTTTTCAAATTGTTTTCTTCTAGATTTATTTCTGAAGAAATAATATTTCAATAGAGGTATGTATGTGCATAATTTTTTGAAAAGGTATAACATTTCAAAGTTGTTTTTTATAAAACATAAGTTAGCTTTGAGGGCATCACATAGGTTGAGATAGATATAAAATAGAAGTTCTGATGTTGCAATTCATTTGTTTACTAGAGTGTTGTAAAAATGAATAATGAACAACAGATAATCATTGATTCAACTTTTTAAATATACTTAATACTGATTTCATATATAATCCTATTTGTATACTTTTTGGATTGTTTTGTTTCTTTGAGACGGAGTCTCACTTTGTCACCCAGGCTTGGAGTGCAGTGGTACAATCCTGGCTGCCTGCAGCCTCTGCCTGCTGGCTTCAAGTAATTCTCATGCCTCAGCCTCTCAGTAGGTGGGATAACAGGCGCCCGCCACCACACCCGACTAATTTTTGTATTTTTAGCAGAGATGGGGTTTCACTATGTTGATCAGGCTGGTCTCAAACTCCTGACCTCAAGTGATCCACCTTCTTTGGTTTCCCAAAGTCCTGGCATTGCAGGCGTGAGCCACAAGCTGCTCTCCCATGTGTATGTTTTTATTGTTCCGTGACTATAGATTTTGCAAAATGTGCCAGTTCTTTATTTTTGACCATAGCTAAACAGCTTTATCAGCTCCAATCTTTCTTCCTTTTAAAAAAGTTTTTAAAAATAATTTTTGTCCTATTGCAAAAGAGGTTTGGTCAATGGGATCTACTCAGTGAGACACAGCCCAGGTGCATTTTTACTCTAACACAACACATGCAGCCCGTCTGTTCTTGTCTCTTTAGGCGATGTGGATAACATCTGTTTTACCCATTTGTTGACATACATCAGCATTTGGAATGTGGTTGCAAAAGTAGAAATCTGCACATTCATCATTCAATTAGTCCTTGAAGAATAGATTGCTTTCTTCCTTAGCTTACTGGAGAGATTTAAAGTCCTGTGTTTCATCTCTCTCCCTGCATTTGAGGAAGAGTTGATGAGTAACTTGTTAACATTGTTTGTTATGCTTATTCAATTCAAATTACAAATTCAAATTATATCCTGTTATATTTATTGCTTATTTATCAAAGGCTGCTTTACCTTAAATCCTGTTGATTTTAACATTTTTTGTGTTAAGTGACTTTATATTTTTAAGTGATAATATTCACTTTAAATAATTTTGCTTTTGCTCAATCTGTTTGTATGTACCTATGTATGCATGTGGGTATATATGTATATACATTACATATATGTAATGTAACGTATATAATAGACGTGAAATAAAATTTGTTTTACATAAAACATGAACATTAAATTTATGTTTGAAGGCCTTTTAAATTATAGCTTACTGATTTGAAGAACATCTGAGGCAGTACTATCACGAATCATGTCTTATTAATTGGAGTGGATGGCAGTATATTCAAATGAAAAAATGTTTCTATATTTAAAGAACTAAGTATAAAATCACAGTCATCATGTTCTTGCGGAATAGCATGTTGCTGCTTCTTTTCTTAGCAAATGCATACTTATAAATATTTTTCTTTGTGTCTTAAAAATTAAAGAAGCGAGGATTGAAGTTTATTTTAGTGGCCTCTTTTTCACTCTCACAAAATTTTATTTTAATCACACTTCTTTTTAAACTTTAACAATAGCTGGCCCTACTCGTTTAGAAACTATATTTAGATGTTCTCGAGGAAAAGATATCCAGAAATTAGCATTTGAGGATTTTCAGTAAGCAAATTCAGAAGGGGAGTATGAGTTGGGTAGTGTCAACACTGAGTAATCATGCCATCGCTATCCCCAATTCATTGACTTTCATCCCCCAAACACAGCTATCAGTGAGCAGCTGTGATTAAGAATGACCTAGGGAGGAATGTATTGGCCCATTTAGCACCTCTGGGGGAAGGTTTATTCTATGAAGAACTTCCTTGATCATTTCCCTTTTTCATGGCAGGGATGTACATTGCTCCTCAATATAAGACATGTAGTAGGTGTTAAAATATATTATCTATTATTTTTATTTATCCTCATAAAAAGTCCTATGCAAATATATTCACTTATGCTTATTTTGAATTACAGATTCAAGTAAATTTCTTCATCTTCGCCTTTTATATTTCTAGTCTTAATCCTTTTGAGCATACTGTTTTAATGTGGAGGTATATAATGAAAATAAGTTTTAATATATTTGCATGCTATATGACTCACCTAACAGATGACTGAAGAAATCTAGAGACTGTAATGGTTAAGTGAAATATTCAAAGAGACAGAGAAAAATGCAAAAATGGACCATACTCCAAAGATACCCAAGCATTCATCTTCTTTGTTTTTAATCACTAAAATCCCATCCTCAGCATTTTGGCTCAATGACATTTTAGAATTTTGAATGTGATCTATATTTCTCTTTTAGAGGGTGGATAGAATGAATTATAGTAAAGAAAAGCAGGCTAAATTATCTCATAAAGACTAACAAGTATAACGTTATTTGTAAATTTTTATTTTGAAGATATGTCACAAAATCATGTCAAAAGAAACATTGGAATACAGTTTCACAATTAAAGCCTTTGCTAATTGCTCCTAGTAATATAGACTTCTAGTCTGCCTAAATCCATTTATTTATATAGGCAAGAATACAAACAATATTTTGAACCATTCTTATAATTTGCTTTGGTTTTTAAATGTATTGAAGTGGCATTGGACAAGGGCAATGCCATAAGCAGCCTTTTTGATTTTAGCTTTTATATTTTGTTTATAATATACGTGGGGATTTGGTGGTTGTTGTTTTAAGATGGAGTCTCCCTCTGCTGCTCAGACTGGAGTGCAGAGGCACTATCTTTGTTCATGACAACTTCCTTCTCCTGGGTTTAAGTGATTTTTGTGACTCTGCCTCCTGAGTAGCTGGGACTAAGGCACTTGCCACCAGGCCTGGCTAAGTTTTATATTATTAGTAGAGACAGGGTTTTGCCATGTTGGGCAGGCTCATCTCAAACTCCCATCTCTCCTCCCACAGTGCTGGGATTACAGGCATGAGCCACTGTGTCCTGCTGATATAACTTTTTATTAAAATGGCAAAACCAGTCTTTCATAAAATGACCCACACTTACCTAAATTATGTGACATCTCCCCTACAATCTCAGAAAAATATAATTTATTCATTTTAAAAAATGAGACAATTATCACTTAAAAGTTGTGAGTTTTTATACATGGGATATATGTACATGGAACTACTTCCACTTCTAAATCTCTTTTTCATGTATATATGACAAGGCATGTGTATAATTTCTGTTCTGTGATACATTGGATTCGTTTTTAAGATGAGAGCTTTCCACTTCTCTTGGCATGTGAAGTACCTCACTGTCTAACTGACTTTGGACTTCACCATGTAGTTGTTTTGGTTAATCCATCTTAGACAGCATAATGTGAAGAGAGGTTTTAAATGTGCTTGCACAGCTGAGTTTAGTATCTTGCACTACTGCCACTCATTAATGCAAAGAAACTGAAGAAAGACACGAGGAACAAACCTAAACCACGCAGCTTAAAGTCAACACTAGTCCATTCCACTGGAGTCCAGCAAAGCCCAGCCAACTCATGGATAAAAGATCCATTGAACATCAAGCATAATGTTTATTAAAAGATCACGTGAAGATCACAGAGGCTGCTTTCAACTTATGTATGTATGATCAGAAACTAGGTCTCATAGAATCTCAGTGGAACACAGTATCAAAATTTGCTTTAAAGGCTGGTAGTAGTTTTCAGTTGTTTGCTTGTCCCTAACTTGAAAAGAGACTCTGTGATCTTTGACTGGTCTTTTATCTGAATATTATGTTGGGCTTGCTTACATATGTATGATCTCAGATGAGGGGGGAAGGACAACAGTTTATTTTAATAGCCTCTAACTGAAATTTGTATTTTCTTTACTATGAACGTGTGTAACAAACCACAGTTGTACTAGCTGCAACTGTGACTTTGTCACAGATAAAAGAGATTCTGGAAAAACAAAATAGTTGTTAAAAGTCATTGAATTTGAAGTGGTATTTATACAGCATTATTATAGCGATAGGTGACTAATATATGTACATCGTCTTTGGGTCAGTTACGGAAACATTTAGAAAAATTTTTGCATACTGTTTTCAATGCATTTGCATATTAGTTTTTAAAATACTTAACAATAAAACAAAAAATTCCATTCTACGAAATACATCAAAATAAAATATATTGTATAGTTTTTTTAAAAAGAATACCTACGAAACTTTCACATAAAAATTCTGCTGAGTAGTGATCAAACATTTCCATGAAGATCTTTTAAAAGGAGTCTGGATGCACTGAATTATTGTGATTTCAAGTTAATTGATAATCATGACTATATTATGGTAAAGACTCCACAATTTGGGAAAAACCTTGGTTGTTTGGATGTAATGAATTCTTATCATTTGATGTTTACTTTGGCATCCATTTTAAATCTAGGTTTGATTTTTTTCATACCGGAAGCAGGGCTTGGCCACCCTTTACACGGTTTTCAGTTCTCGGTGTTCTCCCAGTTCTTCAAGGTGGTTGTTCCAGATGCAGGTACCTGCCTTTTACCATCACCTCCTGGTACTCATCTCCCTATGGGATGGCCAGATGCAACTTCCTTGACTTGCCCCCGAGACTCCCACACTCCCTATGGACAGAGCAAATATTCCACAGTGACACTCCACAGAAGTCACAGCATGACTCCACAGAATTCACATCTGCTGCTGCAAACCCAGCGAATTAGAGCTCCTCTCAGGGAACCTGCTTGAGCAGTCCCCAGGACACCAATAAACGGATAGCCCCGCAGGTCCTCTCTCTCTCTTGCTTCCCAGTGCTTGATTGAACACGGGAGTCGGGGCAGTGCCCTGCTTTCTGTTGGCCCTGTGAGGCTGCTGCCCTCTTCTCTTTGGGATCTGAACGTAATACAGGGTGTCTATAATTTTATGTCACGCTGCCTCCTCTGTGTCCCACCTGATCAACACACCAGAATCTAACTCCCCTCTCAGTCATGGCTTTCCTGGAGCGTGTCTTTTCTCTCTCGTTTTTTTTTTTTTTTGTTGTTGTTGTTGTTGTTTCACGGAATCTTGCTGGTCACCCGGGCTGGAGTGATGTGGCTTGATCTCGGCTCACTGCAACCTCCTACTTTGGGGTTTAAACAATTCTTCTGCCTCAGCCTCCCGAGTAGCTGGGATTACAGGTGCGTGCCACCATGCCAAGCTATTTTTTTTGCATTTTTATTGGAGACGGGGTTTCACCATGCAGGCTAGGCTGGTCTCAAACTACTGACCTCATGATCTGCCTGCCTCGGCCTCCCAAAGTGCTGGGATTACAGGCGTGCGCCACCACACCTGCCCAAGGGTGTCTATCTTAGCAGGAATAAACTAGAAACAGATCCCACAAGAGCCACAAGGGTATCTTCTGGTGTAAACAAGTTTCCTGTGAAAGGGACACCTGGGCATGGGTCCAAACACTTAAGCATTAGGCTGTCTGCAAAACAACATGTATCTCACGAAAAGCATACTTTAAACATTCACAACTGAACCCTCCAGAATCCCATCAGGGCAGAACTATAAATTATACCACACTTCAGAGAGAAACCTTGGGACCAAATTAGAGGAAAACCACAGCAGGGAGCATTAGAAAAGAGTTTAGGATTTGACCAGGGCCAGCTTCACAGCCTCGTGATCCAGGTCTTCAAGCAGGACCATGCATTCAGAAGGACCCCACACTTGCTTTACTGCTCTAATATCAACACATTGAAATTCCTAGTAATTTTATCATCAAATTTGTGTTCTGTAATTGAAGAATGAGAAGCCAATGGAACATTCATGTGAAAAAAGGAGACACCTGAGATTTGCACATTTACCATTTTTTCCATCTTATTTGTATATAAAGTTCATGATTCCCCATGATCACAGAATTCCACAGGACCCAGTATGTATGGTAGTTCAGTGAGACTCAAACCAATGACAAGGTAAGCGTGTCACATGTACAGCCAAGTAAGCAAGGACAATGAAAGCTCTGAGAGGTACACCTGCCATTTGAAACAGAACTCACTTTGAATACCAAAGTTCACAATGTTCTAAGAAGCTCACACAAAGGGCCTTGACAGAGCTTTTCTTATTTGTGTTATTTCTGTATATTAGCTGACCACTTACACTGAATGAGATTACATAGAAGAAAAGAAAAAGAAAGGGCAATCCACAGCTTTCTTTTCACCCTTTACTTTCAGTGAGGCAAAGGTAGAGTGTTGTAGATGGTGCATATATCAAGAAGTGAAATTAAAGCAGTTAAATTTGTACACTGTTATTCTTGTTTGGACTAAATTCATATACATGTATGAGCTATAAAATACAAATTGTGTAATGTAATTTTCAGTGATTTTAAAACTGCCATTGTACAAGATAAAGATGAAAACTCATGCTAATGATTTAAAATTTTATTTTTCTTTGCCTATAATGATATTAAATAGCAAATAAAAACATAATGATAATTTGAGAGATGGATCATAAAAAAATGGAAAAAAGCTTTCTATTTATCACCCTTAAGAGCAGCTTTTTTTTCCTGCTTGTCTAATAGGGATCCTCACATTTTCATTTTACAGTAAGCTCTGCAATTTAAGTAGCTAGCCTTACATTTGACCAACGATTTAAAACTGTGTAGGGCTGTAATAAGACATGGATAATAATACAAATTGGTAGTTGTTAAGCAGCAGCCAGTTTTTCTAGTTATGGAGGCTGAATGGGGAAAAAAAGATTGAGATGAAAATTAGGCCAACACTAGAATTCTTGGAGCTGGTCTAAAATAGTCCCTTCTATTAGATTATTCATAATTTTTTGTCCTGCATAAACATGTAGAAAATGATTGGTAGGTGACATGTTACAATGTTGACATTACACTTTTGACATATATTTGACATAGAATATGTTTGCCACACTGCAAACTGCTTCATGCATTTTAATTTATGCCCCATGCAGATACTGACAGGCTATCTTATCGTCACCATTTCACATTGCAACAGAAATTATATGCTTGGCTGTGCCTGTAACAGTTGTACGACTGTGTTCAAATTAGCAACATCTACAAAGAAAGAAAATCTAAAACTAACAAAACATTAAGGAGCAGATAAGTGGAGGCGAAAGGCGTCAGTTACACATGATGTCCTTAAGGTGTCCAAAACAACAATAAATGTTTGCATTGCCTTTCGAAATATTGTACCAATGTGTGTATGCTAATTCTTTCTTACTTGTTTAATGGAAACTTGTCCTCATGTCGCATCACATGGTTTAAAATGTTAGCATGATCATCATCCAATTAAATTATCTCAAAGTCATACTCTTGTATCTCTCCCTCCTTTCTTTTTATGTTTATCCATTGTTATATTTTTTGCAAAAATTTCAGTTTAGCTCTTTATTATTTATAAAATACAATTCCTAACTGTGGGTTGAAATTCAGATGACTTGCTTTAAATTGGTATTTGTCCTTTTGGCACCAGTAAAGATCTGAGCCACTTTGTTGAAGTGGGACATACTTTTTAAATTTTGATTTAATCTTATTTCCATCAGATTTGTATGACAGATAGCATATTTCAATCAGTCAAATGCATATTAGATATGAATCAGGAGGCATGCAGGAACTGTAGGATGACAGCACTTTAACTTCAAAAGATGCTAATGAACTGATTTGACTGGAAATGTTTCTAATATGTGACAAGATTCACAGTTTTAAATAAAACATTTATTTTAAACATTTCATGGAAAATCCAGTTTTGATGTTACGGCACTGACAGGTAGATGAAATTGATTCTGTAGCCAATTGCTTTCTCCCCGAATGTCAGCATGTGTTGTGTTTGTAAAAGTATTATTTAATACAACTAAAAAAACCTCCATCATTTCAAACAGTGAACTCTGAGAATATGTAAGTAAAAATTGGGCTGTGAAAAGAAATACTTGAAAATATGTTAATGATTTATGTATAAAATTTATCAAAAATTTATGTTTGATATGTAAAAAAATTAATAGTTTTAAGTTCTCTTAGTGGCTTCATTAAAACCTAACCAGTCCCCACGTAATGTGTAAGAAATTTTAAATTGTCAAAATACATGGAATTTGTGAGCCTCAAATTCTAGCATGTGATTTGTCTAATGTAGGACTTGCAACGGTACTTTGTTAATTTATTTCTTATTACAATATAAAGACATGTACTAAACATCATTACATGATTGTTCCCACCAATATGTCAATAATTTTGACTTGACTTAATGGTAATTACTTCACAAAGTTTGTAAGTTTCTGTTTAAAAATTGTTAAGAGGAAGTGTGCACCACTACATGGGCAATGCACCAGCCTCCAGATGGTTGAAACATATGGTGTTGCTGAAGTTGTCACTCCTAGGACGCCACGTGCTGCAGCCACATGATAGAATAAGCATACTACACATTTTCCTAACCTTGGCAGGATAAACAGAGTTTACCGCTGGGATTAGACATTGATTTAATCTAAGTGGAATCTAAAAAAATAACTTAATAGAAGTGTACTTTAAATATATCTGAATAAAAATATCTGAATGGGGTTATCAAATATCACATGGAAA
The DNA here is from genome assembly GCF_009761245.1 of Sapajus apella. Classification (NCBI taxonomy): domain Eukaryota; kingdom Metazoa; phylum Chordata; class Mammalia; order Primates; family Cebidae; genus Sapajus; species Sapajus apella. Next base: position 43,725,633 of record NW_022436948.1, read on the forward strand.
GTTCAGTAAATTAAACCATGATTTTGGTTATTATCTATTCTATGGTATTCAGTGACTCAATAGGCTATTTTATGTTTTTACTTAAAAACTATGTTTTGATTTCATGTAGACAGAGTGATTTGCAGTCCTTTTAAGGGAAAGTGAAGAGAATTAAAGCGATTAATCCTACAGAAATGTCAGCCAGAGAGGTTTCCTTGCTGCTTCAAGCCTTTTTGTGATATATGTGGCAATGCAAAAAGGTTTTCTTACCTTTCTGTGTGTGTGTTTTGTTTTAACTGCTTTACCAACAAGAACTTTGACATAAATAGGTGCTTTAAATTACCTTGTGAAGTAAGAGAATAGATGATAATATGACTAACAGTTTCAGAGAAAATTGGAAAGTAAGAATTTTTTATGGCAAAGTGTTAGTGCCTTCTCTGACATTAAAAAGGAAAGAAAATTTGGCTTTGTAAAATCAGTTGTACCTGGTTTTGGGGACAGAGGTTGCATGATTGACTCTTAAAAAGTAAATACAAATAATTCAAGAGATTATATGCCAATACTTTATACATATTAAGTTCTTATTTGTTATTAAAGGGTAATAATAGCCTATGTATATCATTTTATCTAATTTCTCAAACCCACTAGTTGGAGATGATATTCTGTTATTATTTTTTGAAATCTCTTCTGTGGTTAACAGAGTATATGTGTATGTGTCTATTTTTCCAGTAGTGGAAGAGTGAGGAAACTTTGCCTGCTTGTCAGAACTTCAAAGATTATTACTAAACAATTTGACAAGAGACTGAAAACACTCTTCTTATTAACTGAATTCAATATTTTAACTTTAGAAGAAGTCAACTTAGGGAGATAACTTAGGTAGCTAAATTTTGGCTATATTGTCTAAAAGATATTAAAAGGAGAGCTCTAGTATGAAGTTAAATATGGTTTTCTAAATATAGGAAACAAGTGTGTGTTAAAAATTCTAGCTGCTACTAGGAACTACATTTAACCAAAAAAAAAAAAAAAAAACTTATGAAGTGAGTACTTTTTTGATACCATTATAATAAGAGTAACTTGAAAGGGAAAGATACAAACTTTGTAGTGTGATAGAATACATAAGGAAGGCAGCAATACTTAGTTCTAATTTTATTCCTTCTTCCACATCAAATGGAAAAAAAAAGGAATTGACAAAAATAATTTCAAATAAAATAAACATAGGCAAAACTATTTCTTAGAGATTCCGTTTCCACGTAGCACCAGTATATCTCCATGGAAGATGGTGTACTTGTTGTATATTTGTTTTGATATTCATTCAGTCTCGTTAAACATTCAAGTGATTTACCTTCTTATGGAAGAAATGAACACTGATTTATAATTCACAATTAGTAAAACTGACAGTTAAACAAAAAATTATAAGATTAGTCATGTAGGGTAATTCCATAGAAAAAGTATGGTTTGGTAAACAAATCAACTGTCAAAGTTTAAGACAGTAACTACAACTCAGTCATTATTGAAAAATTATAGTTAGCTTATCTTGATTGAGGGATTGAATTAACTCTGTGGGTATTCTCTATTGAGGTATTTGATTAATGTCTTTAAATAGCATTTAAAGTGCTAGACAAACACTTTAAAAATATGCACAGGAATATCTAAAAAATTAGAAAAAACTTGGCAGGTATACTCTTTAGAAGATCAAATTATACAGCTTGAAATTGAACATCAAGAAATTCAAATTAAGGATAAAAATAATTCACAGTTGGTGAGACCTGGTTTAACAGCAGATAGTAAGAGGAGAAGGGGAGGAAAGAAAACTCTTGGAAGTTTTCTGGGGGACAAACTCAGGTAATATAGCTAATAAAACAGTTAAACTGGGTATCAGTATGGTTGGGTTATACCAGGCGAAGAAAGAGCTTTACTAAAGTCAAAACCGATAAAAGCATATGTGACACATTGTATCTCGTTTTAAAGGTCGTACTTTAAGGGGACATGAATAAGTTTGAATATTTATTTAAAAAGGTTAGTGAGGAGTGGAGAAAGTGACTATGAGGGAATATGGATTTAGTGTGGAAAATGGATGTGTATAAGAGGAAAGTCTAAAACTCCCCGACCTATATTCTACCACCTGTACTGTTTGATGGGTGTGCAGATATTCTGCAATTTTCTGCCTCTGTAGTTCTGAAAGTCCATCAAATTGCAATGCCATATCTTTTTTTTTTCCTAATGTTTTCTTCTAGCCTTCAAACTATCACATCCACTTGACTTACAGGAATATCTTCCCCTCCCCTCATTTCTAAAAGAACACATTGGAGTCACATTTTTTTTTATATGATATTGTCTTGGATGTTTTATTTCCACAGAAAGGATAAAAACGCGTCTTTTTCAAATTCTTAACTCCCTCAATTTTTGGTCCAATCTAACATATTTCACAGAAGCATTCTGTTGATCAAATATACATTAATATTTAATTCAAAACAAGATTATATTTTTGTATATTGAGTTGAACACACACAATACAAAAAAGAGAGGGCATGCATACTGGTACTGATACAAAAAAATGCTGGAAGTGATTACAATGAACATGTTTTGGAAATTTAATAATAATTATTTAAAGGAAGCAACTTCTATATATAAATACATAAAAAAATTAAAACTGATGTTGTCAAATGTATTGAGAAACTTTCAGAAAGATATAGTTCAAACAACTCGGCAAACTAGAGATTATGTCTTCTTTTAGAACAACGAAGTATAAACCTTTGATGAATACATATCTGATTTAATGGTTTTAATTAATGTGACTTTTAATAAAATTAACAATAAACATAAAATAGCATTAATATGTATTTTTCAATGGCAGGACTTCAGGGGGAGGCAAAATTATATGTGTTGTATACATTTTCCAGTGTTTTTTTAAACCTCCAAAACATGTATACAAAAATGGATTTTTTTCATTATATATTCAATAGAAAATAAAGTAAATATTTATAGATATGTTAATTTTATAATTTTTGTTCTACTTTACTATTCATTTTTCATATTTTATTTTGAATTAAAACTTTGGTTGAAATCAGCTTATACAACATAAATGTTAATTTGAATTCCTTATGAGGATTAGTAGTCAATGTCTTGAGGTCATACAAATATGGTGTTTCATTAGGTTGGTTAATTTTGGAAACATTATTAGGGAATTATTGTTAGAAATTAGTAACAATGCATAAAAAGTTATTTTTGAGAAATGAGTAGAAAAGGGAAAAATATTTCTCTGAAATCTGCAGAAACTAAAATATTCTGACATAAAATGGTTTAAATATGTTCCTGTGTAAACATTCAGCTATTTTGTCATTGCAAGTTTTGTTTGATGCTGAAAAATCATTAAAGTGGTGAGTGATATACAACCTTTAATTAATATAAACACATTTTCACCTAGGTTTTTAACTTATAAAGCATTCAAATTGTGTGATGAGATTCATATCTTGAATATTATCTGAAATTCAAACATCCTTTTAAAAAATTAGTTATAGTGGCAAAATATGATTCCTTGAAGGTTCATTTACTTAGAAAAATATCTAAAAGTCTTTTGGTGCCAAGTATTAATGCAGTCCATAGTCACTAAAAATACTATTTGATGCTCAATATTGGGCCTCACTCTATGGTGCAAGTATAAGTTTTCTTGTATAATTTGTGTAAGCCGAAAGAACATAATCAAAAAGGCAATTCCTAAAGTATTTTTAGTAATAATGTCTATATGCTGTAATTTATTTATTTTTAATATCAGAAGTAAAGTATTGTTATAGTAAGGAACTATAAGGAAGAAGCAAAAAAAGATAGCTGTTATTTGGTTTCTCTCTCTGTCTCTGAAAAAGCAAACCAACCAACCTAGTTTTTATTCTTTATACATATATATACACAATTGCATTTTAGGTTCTGGGGTATATGTAAAGAACATGCAGGATTGTTGCATAGGTACATACATGGCAATGTGGTTTGCTGCTTCCATCCCCATCACCTGTATCTGACATTTCTCCCCATGTTATCCTTCCCCAACTCCCTAACCCCCACTGTCCCTCCCCTAGTCCCCCCAACAGACCCCAATGCGTGATGCTCCCCTCCCTGTGTCCATGTGTTCTCATTGTTCGACACCCACCTATGAGTGAGAACATGTGGTGTTTGATTTTCTGTTCTTGTGTCAGTTTGCTGAAAATGATGGTTTCCAGGTTCATCCATGTCCCTAAAAAGGACATGAACTCATCATTTTTTATGGCTGCTTAGTATTCCATGGTGTATATGTGTCACATTTTCCCTGTCCAGCCTGTCATACATGGACATTTGGGTTGGTTACAGGTCTTTGCTATTGTAAATGGTGCTGCAATGAACATACATGTGCATGTGTCTTTATAATAGAATACTTAATCCTTTGGGTATATACCCAGTAATGGGATTACTGGGTCAAATGGAATTTCTATGTCTAGGTCTTTGAGGAATTGCCACACTGTCTTCCACAATGGTTGAACTAATTTACACTCCCACCAACAGTGTAAAAGTTCCTATTTCTCCACATCCTCTCCAGCATCTGTTATCTCCAGATTTTTTAATTATCGCCATTCTAACTGGCTTTAGATGGCATCTCAATGTAGTCTTGATTTTCATTTCTCTAATGACCAATGATGATGAGCATTGTGTTATATGTATGTTGGCCTCATATATGTCTTCTTTTGAAAAGTATCTGTTCATATCCTTTGCCCACTTTTGAATTGGTTTGTTTTCTTCTTGTAAATATGTTTTTGTTCTTTGTGGATTTTGGATATAAGTCCTTTGTCGGATGGGTAGATGGCAAAAATTTTGTTGGTTACTGGTTCACTCTAATGATTGTTTGTTTCTTTGTAGATTTTGGATATAAGTCCTTTGTTGGATGGGTAGATGGCAAAAATTTCTGTTGGTTGTCGGTTCACTCTAATGATTGATTCTTTTGCTGTGCCGAAGCTCTGGAGTTTAGTTAGGTCTCATTTGTCTATTTTGGCTTTCATTGCCAATGCTGTTGGTGTTTTAGTCATGAAGTCCTTGCCTATGCCTATGTCCTGAATGGTTTTGCCTAAGTTTTCTTCTAAAGTTTTTATGTTGTTAGGTCTTATGTTTAAGTCTTTAATCCAACTGGAGTTAATGTTAGTGTAAGGTGTCAGGAAGGGGTCCAGTGTCTGCTTTCTGCACATGGCTAGCCAGTTTTCCCAACACCATTTATTTAACAGGGAATCCCTTCCCCATTGCTTGTTTTTGTCAGGTTTCTCACAGATCAAATGGTTGTAGATGCATGGCACTGCCTCCAAGGCCTCTGTTCTATTCTATTCATCTACATTTCTGTTTTGGTAACAGTACCATGCTGTTTTGATTACTGTACGCTTGTAGTATAGTTTGAAGTCAGGTAGTCTGATGCCTCCAGCTTTGTTCTTTTTGCTTAGAATTGACTCAGCTATGCAGGCTCTCTTTTGGTTCCATGTGAAATTTAAGGTGGTTTTTCCAGTTCTGTGAAGAAGGTCATTGGTAGCTTGATGGGGATAGCATTGAATCTATAAATTACTTAGGGCAGTATGGCCATTTTCATGATACTGATTCTTCCTAACCATGAACATGAAATGTTTCTCCATCTGTTTGTGTCCTCTCTTATTTCGTTGAGCAGTGGCTTTGTACTTCTCCTTGAAGAGGTCCTTTACGTTCCTTGTTAGTTGTATTCCTAGGTATTTTACTCTCTTTGTAGCAATTGTGAATGGCATTTTGTTCTTGATTTGGCTCTCTTTAAGTCTGTTATTGGTGTATAGGAATGCATGTGATTTTTGCACATTGATTTTGTATCGTGAGACTTTGCTGAAGTTGCTTATCATTTTTAGGAGATTTTGGGCTGAGATGATGGGGTCTTCTAAATATACAATTATGCAGTCTGCAAATAGAGAAATATTGACTTCCTCCTTTCCTAATTGAATACCCTTTATTCCTTTTTCTTGCCTGATTGCTCTGGCTAGAACTTCCAATACTATATTGAATAGTTGTGAGAGAGGGCATCCTTGCCTAGTGCCAGATTTCAAAGGGAATGCTTCCAGTTTTTGCCAATTCAGTATGATATTGGCTATGGGTTTATTGTAAATAGCTTTTATTATTTTGAGATACGTTCCATCGATATCTAGTTTATTGAGAGTTTTTAGCATAAAGGGCTGGTGAATTTTGTAGAAGGCCTTCTCTGCATCTATTGAGATAATCATGGTTTTTGTCTTTGGTTCTGTTTATGTGGTGAATTACATTTATAGACTTGCGTATGCTGAACCATCCTTGCATCCCCGGGATGAAGCCTACTTGATCATGGTGGATAAACTTGTTGATGTGCTGTTAACAATCGCTTAGCCAGTATTTTATTAAAGATTTTTGCATCCATATTCATCATAGATATTGGCCTGAAGTTTTCTTTTCTTGTTGAGTCTCTGCCAGGTTTAGCTATCAGGATGATATTGGTCTCATAAAATTATTTGGGGAGGATTCCCTCTTTTTGGATTTTTTGCTCTTCCATCACACCAGTATGAAGTAGTCCATGATGCTAACTCGAAGGGATTATTGCAGCTTAGTCACAGCAATCAAATCAAAGTTAAAAGTCTCTTGGTCTTTTTCAATAAAGGTACTATTACTATTTAATCTTAAGCACTGCAGGAGGCATTTGGCATATTAAAATCATTTGTTTTTAATGCACCCTTTCTGACATTAATTTCAATGTTATTCTATTAATACTAAGGGAAAAAACATTTGGCACAAACAGCAGACTTCCATTTAAAAAAGAGACACTTGCATGACATGATTCCTAAGAGATTTGCTTCAGTTAAAAGCATTCTTCTGTCCTGTGGATATTTGTGTACATGTTTGATTGAGTGGAAAAAACCGCTGGAGAAAAATGGGATCACAAATGTATGTTTTGGCTGCTATCAAGTCAATATAGTAATAGGCTGAGGAAAACATCAAAACACAATCAAAAGCTGCCTTCAGTGTCTGAAAGAAGAATTCACTAGGCAGTCAGCCAATAAAGGTCATTTTTATTCTAATCTCATCAGTAATCAGGAAGGAAATAAATCTGGGGATCGTGGTTTTTATAAAGCACTGTATATGGTTGCCCTACGGAAGACAATCTCTGACTGTATTATTAAATATATGTATTTACTGCACTAGATTGATAAGCCAAACATAAGAGGAGGCATTTGCAACCAGGTGAATATGTACTTATAAATGATTTAAGAGAAGAATAGTCTATTATTTGAAACATACTTATGGAAATTGATGTGTATTTTAAATGTTAATGATTAGAAAATCCTTTGATACATATTTGAAATACTAAGGGAAATGCAAATTTAAAAATGACTATTTATAAAGATTATATTGAATACTTTCATGTTATAGTAAAAATAATCTGATGAAAGAATTTATGTGATATAATCAATATTACCGTACAAAATCAAATGATTTTGATTTTGTAATGATGCTTTAAAAATAATATTGATACAAATCACAAACAAGGAACATTGATACATAGAACATGAGAGTTGGAAATGCTCTCCCTGTGTTGAAAATCTGCTATTTTAGCAGACATTTTTAATTACTTTAGAGGAGAAAAATAGTTCCAATATATAAAATATAAAACAGCAAAAATTACAAGCCATTTCTATATATTATCTACTGTGCTAATTGATAACCATTTAAACTATAAAAACGATTTGTGAGGTAAGTAGTAATATAAAAACAGAAACTAGCGTTTTTGACGTCTTACCATGTTTACTTTGAAAGTGTATTTTACACTAAACACTGAATGGCTCGTATTCTAAAACAACTAGAATTATTGTTAAGAGTGGGAGTGACAGAAACATAAAAGTTATGATGTAATAGCTGTTTAAATAATCAAGAGCTATCGAAAAACTAAGTAAATGATAAACTCTATGCCACATTGGATATATATTTACAATATTTGATATAGTAGAAATTTGATTTTGAATATTTTTACTAAATTTTGTTTGATTTAATTAGGGTTCTTTATACTATGTTTATTAATCATATGGGGGATAGTATCAGACTATTTTATTTAAACACACAAGATAAATATTTAGAATATAAAATATCAGAATGAATCATATATTGGAAAGATAGTATTATTTTGTAATATTTTATTTCAGTTTATATCTGTTTACCCACATTCTAATAAGACTGATCATATAAATTATGCATTTTTTTACCAGAAATTTTAATCATAAAACTGAAAGGCATAGTTTTAGCAAATTTAACAACTTGTAAGATGGGAATATAAATTATATAAAATTGAGTGCCAATAGTCTCCCCTAAACAGAAAGAGAAATGCAATAGTGAATTTTTTTTATAAACTATGAATATCTAATGCCAGCTGTATGTCAAACCCAAAATAGATTCAATAATAAAAATTCTGAAAACAATTGTTCTATTAGCAATAAAAACACATTTGCTCAAATCTGTAATAATATCATCAATAACTATCATTTCATTGATTTTCTTTGTGAGAGCACTTTACTAACAGCTTAAGAAATAGTTCTTTGATTTTTACCACCACTCTATGAAATATAAATTGATAATGTATACTAATATCCCCATTCTACAGATAGAGAAAATGCGGTAAGAAAAATTAAATCAACATGCCAGATCGCATCCAAAGATTATTCTGCTAATTACTACCCCACCAGTGCATTACATGAAAAATCATGTTCCTGAAATTTTCAGCCTGGAACAAGGCATGGTAGGCCATAATTAGAACAGACTAGGTCAGTGATTATCACTCTGTAGCTTGCCTCAGAATCATCTGGAGGGCTTTTAAAACACAGATTCCTGGGCCCTACCCTTGAGTCTGTGGTGAGGAATAAGCATTTACAGTTTATTTGTTTTTTGAGACGGAGTCTTGCTCTGTCACCAGGCTGGAGTGCAGTGGCTCAATCCCGGCTCACTGCAACCTCCGCCTCCCGGGTTCAAGCGATTCTTCCACCTCAGCCTCCCGAGTAGCTGGGACCACAGGCGTGTGCCACCACGCCCGGCTAATTTTTTTTTGTATTTGTAGTAGAGATGGGGTTTCACTATGTTGGCCAGGATGGTCTCGATCTCTCGACCTCGTTATCCGCCCGCCTCGGCCTGCCAAAGTGCTGGGATTATAGGAGTGAGCCACCATGCCCAGCCAGCTTTTACATTTTAAACAAATTCTCAGCTCTTGCTAAAACTCCTGGTCTAGGGACCATAGTTGGAGATTTACTTCTGTAGAAGTTTGGAATGTACGATTAAAATAGAAAACCACTGACCTAGACAAAATGAATCAGAGTATCTCTCCACAGTACTTAGCCGTCTGCATGGAAGCAGGTTTTCCTGAGGAATCTAATGCATTGAAATTATAGACGAAGGAGGCAGCCAAATACCTAGGTATATCGGGAAAGGACTCTGGAGAACCTCCCACTCGCCCAGGTCATTTTGCACAGGGGGCTTGCCTAAACATGCCCACAGTGAAAAATTCGGTCCATTGACTCATTCTCAGTAAGGGAAATAAATCAAGTTGGAGTGGCCCAGTCTAAGGGCCCACATGTGCCCTGGAAGGACACGGTGAAGCCACCAGAAATTCGTGCCTATTTCAAGGGAAGAGCTTGTGTGTGGTGGCCTGGTATTCAAAGGTGAGGGGAAAATACCTGCTTGCAGGCCCCCCTCTCTGCTGAGAACTTTCCTTTCACTTAATAAATTAAGTCCTCCTCACCTTTTAATGTGTTTGTGTGCCTAATTTTTCCTGGTGGTTACACAAGAACCCAGATTTAGCTGAACTAAGTAACAAAAATCTTGCATCAGTATTGGGCATGAAGCGTTTTATGGAATTCTGAGGTAGATTTCTCAAAATACTTTTTAATGTTCTGTTTTATTATGTGTTAAAAATAAAGGCTGCAGCAACATAGTTCAGAATTTAGGCCATTCCAATAATAATGTTCTTACCCCACCGCATATGCATCCTGTTTTTGCTGATATCTATCAATATATGTTTTTCCAAATATTGCAACAAGTAATCTAAGCAAACTCTCACCACAAAATAAAATTTATTCTAATTATAGAAAGAGTGCTCCCTCTTTAATAAAATGTTATGAATAAAAAAGGTAAATTGGCTACATGTAGTGAAATAAGGTTATTCTAAGTCTATTAGTGAGTTGTAAGCTAAGTAAACATCTGCTTTTATAAAAAACAGAAAAAAAAATTAACAAGATTTTATTAGGCATAGTGGGAGCAGAAAGGGGCTTGTTATTAAAATAAAATGAATAAAAACCTTGGATTTGAGGCAAAAGGAGGGGGGAAAAAAGACAGAGGTTTAACCAAGTTTTTTTCAGAAAAGCTAATACAGCTGGCTTTGGAGTGTGAAAGTGATAGATTTTTATCTACTGAGGGTGAGAATTACCAGAGAGAAGAAAACGGTTCTTCAGGATTTTGAAATCAAAACTTTAGAAGCAAGCATATTTTGGCAAAGCCAGCTATGGTGTACTCTTAATACTGACAATTTTTCTTGAGGGAAATACTTTTCAGACAATTACCTCAGGCTTGATGTCAATTTCAAGGAATCTTATAGAAACCTTTTGTTCTTTATACGTTCACTATGGAATGGGCTCTAATAGATGTCTTACCCTACATATAATGTTCAGTCCAGTTTTAAAGGGTTATAAATGCCATATAGTTTTTATTATTGTATATTAAGTTACAACAAAAGTAATTATTTGAGAAAGAAAATTTTAGGCAACTAACCATATAATATCTATTTTTATTATTATTTTGTTATTGTTTTAAACTGATAGGGAAGGCATAAATTAAGAATTATGTTTGCCCACCTAGCAGGAGAGTTGAAAGTAAAGCATAGCACAGTATTAATTAAGAGAACATAAAAATAAAAAATAACAAAATAGCTAGAATTGGAAATTAAAAGAATTTTAATTATATTATAGCTGATTGCTCCAAATTGGGTGTAAAGAGCAAGGAGTAATTTGAATTTTCAATTGAGTCATAGATGTAATTATTTTGGTGTGCTAAGAAAAATTTTATCAAGGTAAGAAGTCACATTTTGGTGTGCATATTATAAAGTTGGACTGTGTACTGACACAAAGATAATCTTAGGGTGATTATTACTGGCACTGTTTCAAAGTTTTAAACTGTGAATTGTGAAATAGAGCTTGCACATAAAAAAAAAGTTGTACGAGAAATAGCTATAACGTAAAAGAACATTGAACTCTTGTGCCTAATACTGAAATTCCAATCTAAAACATCAATATCTCTGAAGCCTTCTTTGTGCCTGGCTTTGTACTCTGTCCCCTGGTGTGGTGAACAAAACTCAAATCCCTGTGATATGACAAATGAAAAACTAACTTAAATGCTCAGCTTGCCTTTCCTGACTTCTACATTAATTTGCTTTTTGGACTAATTATGATTTACTTTCTTGTCAGATTATCTTTATGTTTATGAGATTTAAAAAAAATTAATCTAATTTTATAATTGTTTATAATAGAAAAGCTGGTCGATTTACCATAATCCTTCTGGAAGTACTAATTAGTCAAATATACTTTTACATTTGAAATATGTTAATAAATATAAACATATTGGTTTTAATCCAACCAGAGTAATATTTTATACATGCAAATGGATTCGTGAATCGTTACAATAGATGACAAAATGGTTGAATTATTTGGTGGTTTCATAAAGGAAAGAAAAAAACATTTACTTCTCCAAAAGCGTTCTTTTAGAAATTATGCTAGAAGTATTAGATCAGAGCATTGGAACCTAGAGCATTTTCCGTGCTCTGCAAATATGACAACAGAACAATATCAGAGTAGAAAAATGTGTATTTTTGTTAAAATGGTCAAAATACCAATGCTGGTAACTCTCAGAGAGCGCTAAAGGAAAAATGATAATGTTGTGATTTAAAGAGAAAAAAAAAATTGTGATTCCTTCATTTCAAGAATGTTTTTCTTTACCTAGTCAACTTTTGAGAGGTTGATAATAATAGAAGAAGAAGAAAGAAATAAAGAAGCTGAGGTAAAAGGCACTGGTATCATCACGGATGTTTCAGGTACAGTTAAAATGGTTAATGTGTCAATAGCTCACAATAGTGGGACCAGAAAAATAGAACGTAAGCAATCATATTATAAGTAAAAGAAATGATTATTTGTCCTAAACCATAATTATGGGCTGCCCACAATTTGTTTAACAGATAATCAGTAGGCTATGTTAAGATTCATGCACATCATCTGAAATACCACCATCTGAAAGTGTATTTAAAGGAATCAAAGAACTACCAGAACTGAAACTTTTTCTTTATTTTTTTTTTTTACTGAAAATTCACTTATAAAGTTTGAATGACAAAAAAAACAGTATCTTTTTATATCATCTCCCCATTAAAATGTTAATCATTCAAAATATATTCGAATGGTCTTATCTTTCTTCGTTGATCTTTCTCTACCCTTTAGAAAACTGAAGTCAAAAACCTTTTATTCTCATGTAGCATATCTAGTTTAACCAACGCAATTCATCAGTTGTTAGCATTTTTATTTCTGTCTGTGCATACGCTTGAGGTAATTCTTGAAATAACTAAGTGGGAGGGTTAAGAGCTGAAGGATTCCACCAATCTCACTCCTTTTTCAACAGCTTCTTAGTTTTTAGCTGTGAATTGGTAATCCTGGCTTCATTTTCTTTTAGTCAGAGCTTTTTGGCTTCAGTTGTCTGACAAAGAGTTCTGTGAATGTAGGATTGACACCAGGACTGTGTTCTTTTCTAAGTTTAAATATGGTCTTGAGAAATAAGTTGTTCAGTCATTCACACGTTTATTATAACAATCACACAAGGGTATGTATTTGAAAGTATTTTCAAAAGCAAACTCTTTTATCCAGATTTAACGTGTTTTGAAATTGCTTCCATCATAGTCACCATGTTAAAAAAAATTCACAAAATTGTCTTATGTTGACAAATATAAGATTTATTTTCTAAGAGACTAATTACCCTTATATTCTTGTTTAATTTCCATGTTTAATTTAAAAATCTTCATTTAAAATGATTTTATCCCTATTTTTAGAAAGAAAAAAATACAATTTTTTCAAAGATAGGTATCTTTTTATCTCAAGGCTTTCTTTTATAAAACACTAAAAACAGTGAACAAGAATAATTCACTGGTGACAAAAAAACAAGGAATTTCAAAAATTTTCTAAGCAACTCCTTTTTAATAAATGTAGCTTTTTTGCTGTTCATTTTATCATTACATATTTGATATTTTCAGCAATGGAAATTCAGTGATGTTTTGCTAGAATTCATTTTTAACCTGATATAGGTTTTGTTTGTCATGACATGTTGTGGGTAGAAATGAACACACCTACAGATATTCTAGCTGTTAAGACACAAGAACACAATTACCAAATTTAATTATGTTAAAGTTTAAAATAGTCTCCCAAATTCTTTGTTTTTAAAGCATATGGAATTATCAACACTGAATTTCAATCTTTCCAACTGTCATAACCATATCCCTCTTGTGAGTGGAAACTCTCAATTCTAAAAAACATAAGTAGATTTTAAAATTTTAGATAATGTTCAAATATATATTAAACTATCCAGATGATGAACAGTTTGCTTTTGTTATCAACAAAATGGCTTATCTCAAATTCAAATAAAAAATCTGAAATAAAAGTTAAAACAGTTTAGCCAATGATAGAACAAACAAAAAAAAATTGAATTTCACTGTGTAATCAGGTTATATGATATTAATTTTAATAAAAAGTTATTATTCAAGCCATATTCTCTTTTTTGGTATTACTACTAAGTTACTTATAGTTTCATCAGATATGGAGGAGAAACCATAGAGAAAAAAATTTTCATATATCTTTGCAAAACCATACTTCAAATGTTGTTAAAGAAGGAATCTGTTGAAGATAAATATTTCCTATGCTCTAGGGAAATCTTAGAGATAGTTGATAATGAAATGTTGTTAGCAATATAATTCAAATTTACTACAATGCCAGCAAGCCTCACTGCAACCTACTCTATCAAATATTTTGGTTTAAAAGGTGGTAAAAACAAATAAGGTAGATAATAAAAAAATATTATTAGCATAGGCTGATGATATGGTTTGGCTGTGACGCCATCCCAAATTCATCTTGAATTGTAGTTCCCATAATCCCCACCTGTCCTGGGAAGTACCTGGTGGTAGGTAATTGAATCAAAGGGGCACTTAATAAAGAATTTGTAATTTATAAAGAAAAAGAAGTTTAATGGACTTATAGTTCCTCATGGCTGGAGAGGCCTCACAATCATGGCGTAAGGCATTAGGTACACCTTATATGGCAGCAGGCAAGAGGGAGTGGTTTCCCCTTACAAAACCATCATATCTTGTACTTATTCACTACCATGAGATCATTATGGGTGAAATCACCCACCCTTATGATCCAATTATCTCCCACTGGGTTCATCCCATAATACAAGGAAATTACAGGAGCTACAATACAATATGAAATTTGGGTGGGGACATAGTCAAACAATCTTACCCCCTTTTGCTTAGCACTTTTTGCTACTGCCATGTGAAGGATGTATTTGCTTTTCCTAATGCCATAACAGTATGTTTCCTGAAGCCTCCCAGCTGTGCTGAACTGTGAGTCTTTTAAACCTCTTTCCTTTGTAAATTACCCAGTCTTGAATATGTCTTTATTAGCAGCATGAGAATAAACTAAGCAAGTAAATTGGTACCAAGTAGTGGAGCACTGCCATAAAGATACCTGTAAATGTAGAAGCAACTTTGGAATTTGGTAACAGGCAGAGGTTGAAATCATTTGGAGGGCTCAGAAAAAGACAGGAAAATGTGGTAATATTTGGAACTTCCAATAGACTTGGAGAGTTCAGAAGACAGGAAGATGTGGAGAAGTTTGGAACTTCCTAGAGACTTGTTGAATGGCTTTGACCAAAATGCTAATAATAATAAGAACAATGAAGTCCAGGCTGAGGTGGTCTCAGATGGAAATGAGGAACTTGCTGAGTACTGGAGTAAAGGCCATTCTTGCTATGCAAAAAGACTAGTGGATTTTTGCCTCTGCCCTAGAGCTTGGGGAAGTTAGAACTTGAGGAAGATGATTTAGGATATCTAGTAGAAGAAATTTCTAAGCAGCAAAGCATTCAAGAGGAAGCAGAGCATAACAGTTTGGAAAATTTGCAGCCTGACAATATAATAGAAAAAAACATCCATTTTCTGGGGATAAATTCAAGCTAACTGCAGAAATCTGCATAAGTAACAAGGAGCCAAACAGTAATCACTGAGGCAATAGGGAGAATATCTTCAAGGCATGTAAGAGACCCTCATGGAAGCCCCACAAACCACATGCCTGGAGGCCTAGTAGGAAAAAATGGTTTTGCAGGCAGGCCTGGAGTCGCCCTGCTCTATGCAGCCTCATGACATGGTGCCTTGTATCCTAGCTGCTTCAACTCTATCCATGGCTAAAAGAAGCCAACATACAACTCAGGCATTGCTTCAGAGGCTGCAAGCTCAAAGCCTTGGCAGCTTTCACATAGTGTTGGGCCTGTGAGTGTATGGCAGTCAAGAACTGAGGTTTGGGAACCCCCTACCCCGCTGCCCTGCAGTTTTCAGAGGATGTACAGAAATGCCTAGATGTCCAGGCAGAAGTCTGTTGCAGTGGCAGAGCTCTCATTAAGAACTTCTGCTAGGACAGTTTGGAACGGGAATGTGTGACTGGAGTCCCCACACAGAGTCTTCACTTTGGCACTGCCTAGTGAAGCTGTGAGAAGAAGTCCACTATCCTTCAAACCCCAGAATGGTTGATTCACCAACAGCTTGTTCCCCGCCCTGGGAAAAGCCACAGGCACTCAATGCCAGCCTGTGAAAGCAATCAGGAGGGGGGTTGTACCCTGGAAAGGTACAGGGACAGAGCTGCCATAGGCCATGGGTGCCCACCTCTTGCATTGGCAAAACCTGAATGTGAGACATGGAGTCAAAGGAGATAATTTTGGAACTTTAATAACTGCCTTATTGGATTTCAGATTTGCATGGGGCATGTAGCCCCTTCATTGTCGCCAATTTCTCCCATTTGGAAAGGGTCTATTTGCCCAATGCCTATACCCCCATTGTATTTGGAAAGTAACTAACATGCTTTTGATTTTGCAGGCTCATAGGCAGAAGGGACTTGCCTTGTCTCTGATGAGATCTTAAATTTTGACTTTTGGATTCATGCTGGAATGAGTTCAGACTTTGGGGGACTGTTGGGAAGGCATAACTTTGTTTTGAAATGTGAGGACACGAGATTTGGGAGGGGCCTGGGGCAGAATGGTATGGTTTGGCTGTGTCCCCATCCAAATATCATCTTCAATTGTAGTTCCCATAATTTCCACACGTGGTGGGAGGGACCCAGTGGAGCATAGGAGCAGTTACCCCATACTTCTGTTCCTGTGATAGTGAGTGAGTTCTCACAAGATCTGATGGTTTTATAAGGGGTTTTCCCTCTTTCTCTCAGCACATCTTGCTGTACTATGTGAAGAAGGATGTGTTTGGTTTCCCTTTTGCTTCTGTAGTACTTTTCCTGAGGCCTCCCAGCCATACTGAATTGTGAGTCAGTTAAAGTTCTTTGCTTTATAAATTACCCAGTCTTGGGTATGTCTTTATTAGCAGCACGAGGATGGACTAATGCAGCTGATTACCAGTGATAATAAGCACAAGGAATATAACTTCAGAAAGCAATGTATTGAGTTTAAAGCTGATCAATAAAAATGAACACATCCAAGATATTCCATAAGAGATGATTATCTAATTTATTATTATTATTATTATTTTTTTTTTTTTTTGAGACGGAGTTTCGCTCTTGTTACCCAGGCTGGAGTGCAATGGCGCGATCTCGGCTCACCGCAACCTCCGCCTCCTGGGTTCAGGCAATTCTCCCGCCTCAGCCTCCTGAGTAGCTGGGATTACAGGCATGCACCACCATGCCCAGCTAATTTTTTGTATTTTTTTAGTAGAGACAGGGTTTCACCATGTTGACCAGGATGGTCTCGATCTCTTGACCTCGTGATCCACCCGCCTCTGTCTCCCAAAGTGCTGGGATTACAGGCTTGAGCCACCGCGCCCGGCCTAATTTATTATATTTAATCATGGCTATTTAAAAATACATGAGTATAACAAACACAGTTCTATGATATTGAATATAGAAACACCCTGTCGTAGCGTTATATCATCATTTTCAATGCATCATAGTTCTAGCTGCAGTAAATTGTTACCACTATATTTAAATGAACATCCTCTGAAGGTCCTGGGATTTGAGCAGCTTCAGTTTGGTGAATGGAACAAATGATAGCATAAGTCAGTGAAACATTGGTTACAAGTGCTACCAGGGATGTATTGAGCAATGCGCTTAGGAACCGATATGAAGGAAGAACATTGTATTTAGTAAAAGGGAAATGATTGGATTGACTAAGTAGTAATCAGAGGAAAATAAGGTGGTATTTGAGCAAAAGGTGTCTGGAGAATTAAACAGTGATAGGCTTGAGGGTGGATGAAGGAAGGTGCCTTACATGTGTAGTTGAGACTGATGAGCTCCTCTTCATTCCCTTGATGTAGTTGGCCTTAGCTAACTTATGACAGCATCAAAGAGGAATTGTAGCATGTATATAGTTTTGCTGAGGCATTTCATAAATTTTCTACCTATCTAATGCTCAGGAATTCTTCAGGAAAATCTCAGTGAGTGAGAAATTTTTTTAAATTTGTATGTTTCCTCAATTTGCCCACAACTTTAGCTGAATGGCCACAGAGGTCAATTTTCATTCCATGGACTTTGAGCTCTACCATGAGGATGTGAGGTGGTTATTCTAGATAAATACACATACCAGAGAGAAACTTGAGATCACTAATACCTTCACTGGGTAACCCTTTTAATAAGAACCTCTCTGTAAAATTATTTGCAAAATCTTGCCTTTTCTTTTCTACAAGATAGCTTCATCTAATTCTTTTTCTCTTTTACTTTTGAGACAGTATCACTGTGTTACCTAGGCTGGAGTGCAGTGACAATCTTGGCACACTGTAACCTCCACCTCCTGGGTTCAAGAGATTCTCATGCCTCAGCCTCCTGAATCGCTGGGATTACTGGCATGCACCACCACACACAGCTAATTTTTTGTTTTTAGTGGAGATGGGATTTCACCATGTTGACCAGGCTGGTCTCCAGCTCCTTGCTTCAAGTGATTCACCTGCCTTGGCCTCTTAAAGTCCTGGGATTACAGGCATGAGCCTCCATGACTGGCCTCAGTTTCATCTAATCCTTTAGTGAAGAAAGAATACATCTTTCATTAGCAAAGATGGATATTTTTCTCTAGCTATCAATGAATCTACAGTGCAGAACTTGGTAACACAGAAACAACTGACTTTAACTAAAACAACATATAGTCTATTAGCAATTAAGAAATATTATTTTTGTTTGTTTTTTGTTGTTACTCCATGAATCAATTCAATTCAGATATTCCTATAGTGTTGTTGGAAAATACCGGTGAAATGAGATGCCAGTTAATCCTAATCACAGGCATTCTAGCAATGTCAGAGAAGAATTAAAGTCATAATTAGATACTAGTGTCAGTGAATTTTGGAAAGAATCATACATATAACAATAAAAGTAAGAATATCATAAACTCAATTATTGGATTAAGCATGTATTTACCTGAACTCAGAATACAGTGCTATAATAAATTAGTTATTAGAGAATATACAGTTTGAAGGACATATTTTTAAAAGAGTAAAGATGAAAGCTGAGACCCTGGCCCACTGAGATCATTCTCAAGACTTTTATAGTTGAAGACCAAAGTAATTTCTTTCAGAGTTCTAAGCATGCATATGTTGTCATATTCCAGATGTTCTCAAGGAGCTTGCTAGAGTATACTCAAAATGACCTGTGTATGTTCTCCTGGGTTGTCATACTTCTCATCTCTTCACTTTATCCAGCAGGTGAAGAAATATTTGCTTTGCTTATTTTAGTCAGTTCACTAACAAAATAATTCAGGAATTCAAGTTACTTTTTGAATATATTTGATTTATTTTTATTAGAGTATTATTTTAAAAGTATAGGATCGGTTTGATTCTTTCAATAACAAAATATCATTTAGAAAAATACTATGTATTGGGTTTTTTTATGTGTGTGTGGATGACTAATGTCTTTGGAACATAATGGTTTTCTGGAATAACACATTTTATACTTAGAAAAAATAAAAATGTATAATTACAATGGGATGGTGTCATGTCCTGAATTGTATCATTCCAAAACGTATATGTTGAAGCCCTTACGCTCAGCGACACAAAACATAACCCTACTTGGAGATACGCAGCTTAATGGGGTAAAGTTAAACGAGGTCAGTTAAGCTGACCCTAATCTAGTATGATTGATGTCTTTATTAGAAAAGGAAATTAAGACACACAAAAAACACACCAGGTATACATGGACTTGAAGAAAAAGCCACATGAGGACATAGCGACAAGGCAGCTGTCTCTGCAAGCCAAAGGCGGAGGCCTTAGGAGGAACCTAACCTGTCGATACCTTGATCTTGAGCTTCCAGTTTCCAGCACTGTGAGAAAATAATTTCTGTTGTTTAAACCATTCAATCTGTGGTATTTTATCATGGCCACCCCAGCAAACTAAAACAGGTAAGTAGGATAGCACAACTGACAAACTCCAATAGTTGAAAGGACAGAGAGATTACATGCATTTGATGGCATGTACTCACAAACACAAAGGATGTGACAATATTCTATGGCTGAAGAATTCTGAATCTGGTTTGGAAGACATGACAGGATTTGGATTTGGTGACTGAGAAGATATAAAACTTATGAAGAGCTTCCAACGCTCCTTAAAATGATGAAAGGAAAGATTTTGTATGCAGTGTTATGAAAGACATTTTGAATGATTAAAAAATTTAAAATACTTTAAAACAGTTACATGATATCCTTGTCATTGAGAAATTAAAGTAGCTATTTTGTGAGAAACATTCTGAATTCAGAAGCAACTTAAGCTATCCTAAAAAGTAATTATACATACTTCTAAAACTATGAGTAAGTTAATAGATGCATCTGGCAAAAAGGGAAATATTGTATATGTTTAATCTGATAAGGTAATGAATATCTTCTTTAATGTATTCATTGGCCTAGTCAACCAATGATATTTTTTTTCTTTGTTAGATTTTTGTTGTAAGTAGTGCTTTCTGAATAGATTTGACTGATGCTTAATGTTTTACAGGAAAAGCCATAAATGGATTCAAGGAATGTATTTACCACATCTTGTTTGAAGAATGGTGAAGCAAAGGCAATCCATTAAGAGTTTCAGGTACTTTAGAGATCTTAATTTAAAAAATAAAATCTAGCAAGAAAATAAATGCTGCTTACTAAAACTTGCCTGAAACACCAAGATATAAAAGTTAAGTTTAAGTTTTTTGTAATATAAAAGTACCTGTAACTCTTGAGATTTCTGAAAAGAATAAAACAGAAAAATGGGACTTTGATAGATGCCCTATTACCCCAGGAGCTTAGATTCTATTTCTTTATTTATCTTCATTTAAGAATGTCATGTAATTTGCTGTTCTGAACCAGCAAAGCACTACTGAACTGATGTTTAAATATGCCACTGAGCTCTGAGTCTTGCAGGGTTAATTATGGAGAAAATATATGCTCAAGAGAAAGGTAAAAACAAATTACTACCTGAAATATCCTTCAGTTTTATGACTCCCAGGATACAGAAATATTTGGTTCCTGGTTTCTAATGGCATCTATGATGTCAAGATTTAGAGTACAGTTACACTAGAAGTAACATTTGTATTAAAGAAAGCTGCCAAGACCAAGAGAATTTAGAAAATTTTTCACTATGAAAAATCCCTTATGAAAGAAGTGGAAAAATCTGTGCATTTATAGAGTGACTGTGATATACGATGGGGCAGTAGAGTATGGCTGTGGCATCATTTAGCTGCATTTTTTATTAACATTAAATTTTGTGAGTACAGCCTTTACTAATACAGCTGTATTATTACCCATAATGAGGCTTGTATTTTCGGACTGTTTTATGAAAAGACTAGATAAAATGATGGCCACAGAGCGCAGTGGCTCACACCTGTAATCCCAGCACTTTGGAAGGCCCAGTGGACAGATCACCTGAGGTCGGGAGTTTGAGACCAGCCAGACCAACATGGAGAAACCCCATCTCTATTTTTTTTTGTTTTTTTTTTAAATACACAATTAGCCGGGTGTGGTGGTGCATGCCTGTAATCCTGCTACTCAAGAGGGTGAGGCAGGAGAATTCCTTGAACCCAGAAGGGAAGGTTGAAGTGAGCCGAGATCCTACCATTGCACTCCAGCCTGGGCGACTGGGCAGCAAGAGCAAAATTCCATCTCAAAAAAAAAAAAAAAAAAGACGGTCACAACAAATCCATGACGAATGCATTTTAGGGAAAACTGTTTTGAAAACTCACTGAAACATCTCTTTTGTGATAGGAATTCTTAACAACTATTCGGGGTATTCAGGTTTTCATAAATCTCCATGAAGACAAAGACATATAACAAGTATCACAAGCACTATGTTTCTAAGTTTCCAGGAAATAAAAATATGTATTTTAGAATGTTTTATAATGTAATTATTTAAAAACAAGAATGTGCTAAGAAAGAAAGTGAATTTATGATAATTTAAAAATATCATAAATTATTGAAGGGATCATCTGTGCAGCTTGAAAATCGTTTTGTTGAGATGTGTGACATTTTCATGTGATTGTTGTCCAGGGTCCACTGAAGATTAACTTGTAGCAATATGAGTCAGAATTGTTCTTGGATTAGTCATAAAAGATTATCACATTTCAATAGGGCAATACTAATAGGAAATAGTATTTTATCTATTCTGAGTAGGTTCATACACTTGAGAAGATTTTACCTTGTCCTTATTTTTGTATTCCTCATCTCACAACTGTCACAGCTGTCACTCCAACTGTCTTTCACATATGGAAGGTGTGAGGTTCTATTAGATATGATTAGTGTAAGTGCATCGCCCATTCCTGTTTCCAAGCAATTTACTGATTTGAATAATTTAAGTAATACACCTCAGTTAACTTGATTTATACTTAATTACGAAACACTGTTTTTGCCTAAAATAATATTACATAACAGAGCCTAAGCAATTCAATAGTTAATTGTTTCCTGGGATTGTGAAGAAAAAAGTGAGGGGCAAACATCCAAAGAAAGACAAGTTATGCTCTATCTAAATTACTTTTCTCTGTGTATTCCAAAGTTATTTTTAACAGCCACATGGATTATATTCTGATATTCTACTAGCCATATATTACTCATTCATCTATTTAAGTGTTAATTATTATGCATCCATTCAATGAATATTAAGCCACATTCTGGAACTCATATTGGAGATCAGAAATACAAAAATTCTTAAGATATAGTTTATGTTTTTATGTAGGTTATTGGCTGACAGTGAGATATTTTAAAACAAATAGTAAAAATTTTTAAAAATAAAAACAAACTTATTTTCTGCTATATATCATAAATTTATTTTAAATATACATAGAAAAAGTTTCGTAATGTGATTCTTGATAATATTTATATTCTCAACTAATATTCAGCTTGATTTCTAATGTTATATACATATTAAGCAGATTTAGCTCTTCAAAAATCCTCTTGTCTTATGTTCATTTAGAATAGTTTTTCTTCCTTTATTCTCTCCTTCATAATCATTTTTGAACATAATCAATAAATTAAGCAAATATACCATTATATTAAAGGTGACAATTAGGAGTCATATTTTTTTCTGCTTTTTCAAATAACATTTAGAATATACATTTGGGAGCAATGCCATGAGAAATAGCATTAAATGTTTATTTAACAGTTTGATTGTTTATATTTTAGAAGATAGAAAATAAGCATATGATGTAACTTATCCATTCAAAGATATTCACATTAAAAATTTTAAGATATCATAAATTCATTTTTTCAAATCATAAATTCATATAGAAACAATTGCATAAATATGCCACATTTGGATTTTACAGTTATTTTTTATTTTGTTGTAAAAAAAGGATTAATATTTTATTTTATTATTTATTTATTTATTTATTTTTTCCATTTATTTATTTTATTGCATTTTAGGTTTTGGGGTACATGTGAAGAACATGCAAGATTGTTGCATAGGTACACACATGGCAGTGTGATTTGCTGCCTTCCTCCCCATCACCTGCATCTGGCATTTCTCCCCTTGCCATCTCTCCCCAGCTCCCCACCCCGAACCGTCCCTCCCCTATTTCTCCCCAACTGACCCCAGTGTGTAGTGCTAGTGCTCCCCTCCCTGTGTCCATGTGTTCTCATTGTTCAACACCCACCTATGAGTGAGAACATGCGGTGTTTGATCTTCTGCTCTTCTGTCAGTTTGCTGAGAATGATGGTTTCCAAGTTCATCCATGTCCCTACAAAGGACTCAAACTCATCGTTTTTGATGGCTGCATAATATTCCATGGTGTATATGTGCCACATATTCCTATCCAGTCTATCGTCGATGGGCATTTGGGTTGGTTCCAGGTCTTTGCTATTGTAAACAGTGCTGCAATGAACATTCATGTGCACGTGTCCTTATAGTAGAACGATTTGTAATCCTTTGGATATATACCCAGTAATGGGATTGCTGGGTCAAATGGAATTTCTATTTCTAGGTCCCTGAGGAATCGCCACACTGTCTTCCACAATGGTTGAACTAATTTACACTCCCACCAACAGTGCAAAAGTGTTCCTATTTCTCCACATCCTCTCCAGCATCTGTTGTCTCCAGATTTTTTAATGATCGCCATTCTTACCGGCGTGAGATGGTATCTCAATGTAGTTTTGATTTGCATTTCTCTGATGACCAGTGATGATGAGCATTTTTTCATATGTTTGTTGGCCTCATGTATGTCTTCTTTTGTAAAGTGTCTGTTCATATCCTTTGCCCACTTTTGAATGGGCTTGTTAGTTTTTTTTCTTGTAAATCTGTTTTAGTTCTTTGTAAATTCTGGATATCAGCCCTTTGTCAGATGGGTAAACTGCAAAAATTTTTTCCCATTCTGTTGGTTGCCGATTCACTCTAATGACTGTTTCTTTTGCTGTGCAGAAGCTGTGGAGTTTGATTAGGTCCCATTTGTCTATTTTGGCTTTTGTTGTCAATGCTTTTGGCGTTTTGGTCATGAAGTCCTTGCCTACACCTATGTCCTGAATGGTTTTGCCTAGATTTTCTTCTAGGGTTTTTATGGTGTTAGGTCTTATGTTTAAGTCTTTAATCCATCTGGAGTTTATTTTAGTGTAAGGTGTCAGGAAGGGGTCCAGTTTCTGCTTTCTGCACATGGCTAGCCAGCTTTCCCAACACCATTTATTGAACAGGGAATCCTTTCCCCATTGCTTGTTTTTGTCTGGTTTGTCAAAGATCAGATGGTTGTAGATATGTTGTGTTGCCTCTGAGACCTCTGTTCTGTTCCATTGGTCTATATCTCTGTTTTGGTACCAGTACCATGCTGTTTTGATTACTGTAGCCTTGTAGTATAGTTCGAAGTCTGGTAGTGTGATGCCTCCCACTTTGTTCTTTTTGCTTAGAATTGACTTGGCTATGCGGGCCCTCTTTTGGTTTCATATGAAGTTTAAGGTGGTTTTTTCCAGTTCTGCGAAGAAGGTCATTGGTAGCTTGATGGGGATAGCATTGAATCTGTAAATTACTTTGGGCAGTATGGCCATTTTGACGATATTGATCTTCCTAACCATGAACTTGGAATGTTTCTCCATCTGTTTGTGTCCTCTCTTATTTCGTTGAGCAGTGGCTTGTAGTTCTCCTTGAAGAGGTCCTTTATGTTCCTTGTTAGTTGTATTCCTAGGTATTTTATTCTCTTTGTGGCAATTGTGAATGGAAGTTTGTTCTTGATTTGGCTCTCTTTAAGTCTGTTATTGGCGTATAGGAATGCATGTGATTTTTGAACATTGATTTTGTATCCTGAGACTTTGCTGAACTTGCTTATCAGTTTCAGGAGGTTTGGGGCTGAGACGATGGGGTCTTCTAGATATACAATCATGTCGTCTGCAAATAGAGACAATTTGACTTCCTCCTTTCCTATTTGAATGCCCTTTATTTCTTTTTCTTGCCTGATTGCTCTGGCTAGAACTTCTAATACTATATTGAATAGCAGTGGTGAGAGAGGGCATCCTTGTCTGGTGCCACATTTCAAGGGGAATGCTTCCAGTTTTTGCCCATTCGGTATGATATTGACTGTTGGTTTGTCATAAATAGCTTTTATTATTTTGAGATACGTTCCATCAATACCTAGCTTATTGAGGGTTTTTAGCATAAAGGGCTGTTGAATTTTGTCAAAGGCCTTCTCTGCATCAATTGAGATAATCATGTGGTTTTTGTCTTTGGTTCTGTTTATGTGGTGAATTACGTTTATAGACTTGTGTATGTTAAACCAGCCTTGCATCCCTGGGATGAAGCCTACTTGATCACGGTGGATAAGCTTTTTGATGTGCTGTTGCAATCGGCTTCTCAGTATTTTATTGAAGTTTTTTGCATCTATGTTCATCATGGATATTGGCCTGAAGTGTTCTTTTCTTGTTGAGTCTCTGCCGGGTTTTGGAATCAGGATGATGTTGGTCTCATAAAATGATTTGGGAAGAATTCCCTCTTTTTGTATTGTTTGGAATAGTTTCAGAAGGAATGGTACCAGCCTCTCTTTGTATGTCTGGTAGAATTCGGCTGTGAACCAGTCTGAACCTGGGCTTTTTTTGGGTGGTAATCTCTTAATTGCTGCCTCAACTTCAGACCTTGTTATGGGTCTGTTCAGGGTTTCAGCTTCTTCCTGGTTTAGGCTTGGGAGGAGGCAAGTGTCCAGGAATTTATCCATTTCTTCCAGGTTTATTAGTTTGTGTGCATAGAGTTGTTTGTAATAATCTCTGATGATGGTTTGAATTTCTGTGGAATCTGTGGTGATATCCCCTTTATCGTTTTTTATTGCATCAATTTGGTTATTCTCACTTTTCTTTTTTATTAATCTGGCTAGTGGTCTGTCTATTTTGTTGATCTTTTCAAAAAACCAGCTCCTGGATTTGTTGATTTTTTGAAGGGTTTTTTGTGTCTCTATCTCCTTCAGTTCTGCTCTGATCTTAGCTATTTCTTGTCTTCTGCTAGACTTTGAGTTTTTTTGATCTTGCTCCTCTAGCTCTTTCAGTTTTGACGATAGGGTGACAATTTTTTATCTCTCCTTGCTTCTCATGTGGGCACTTATTGCTATATATTTTCCTCTAGAGACTGCTTTAAATGTGTCCCAGAGATTCTGGTATGTTGTGTCTTCATTCTCGTTGGTTTTGAAGAACATCTTTATTTCTGTCTTCATTTCATTGTTTATCCAGTCAACATTCAAGAGCAAGTTGTTCAGTTTCCATGAAGCTGTGCGGTTCTGGGTTAGTTTTTGAATTCTGAGTTCTAACTTGATTGCACTGTGGTCTGAGAGACTGTTTGTTACAATTTCCTTTATTTTGCATTTGCTGAGGAGTGATTTACTCCCAATTATGTGGTCGATTTTAGAGCAGGTGTGATGTGGTGCTGAGAAGAATGTATATTCTGTGAATTTGGGGTGGAGAGTTCTGTAAATGTCTATTAGGTTTGCTTGGTCCAGGTCTGAGTTCAAGTCCTGGATATCCTTTTTAATTTTCTGTCTGGTTGATCTGTCTAATATTGACAATGGGGTATTAAAGTCTCCCACTATTATTGTGTGGGAGTCTAAGTCTCTTTGTAAGTCATTAAGAACTTGCCTTATGTATCTGGGTGCTCCTGTATTGGGTGGGTATATATTTAGGATCATTAGCTCTTCTTGTTGCATTGATCCTTTTGCCATTATGTAATATCCCTCTTTGTCTCTTATAATCTTTATTGCTTTAAAGTCTAATTTATCAGAGATGAGAATTGCAACTCCTGCTTTTTTTTTGCTCTCCACTTGCTTGGTAAATCTTCTGCCATCCCTTTATTTTGAGCCTTTGTGTATCCTTGCATGTGAGATGGGTTTCCTGGATACAGCACACCGATGGGTTTTGGCTTTTTATCCAATTTGCCAGTCTGTGTCTTTTGATTGGGGCATTTAGTCCATTTACATTTAGGGTTAATATTGTTATGTGCGAGTTTGATACTGCCATTTTGGTGCTAGCTGGCTGTTTTGCCCTTTAGTTGAGCTGGTACTTGTTGTTCCTTTATATGTGTAGAGCCTCTTTCAGGAGCTCTTGTAGAGATGGCCTGGTGGTGACCAAATCTCTGAGTTCTTGCGTGTTCCCAAAGGATTTTATTTTTCCTTCACTTGTGAAGCTTAGTTTGGCTGGATAGGAGATTCTGGGTTGAAAATTCTTTTCTTTAAGGATGTTGAATATTGGCCCCTGCTCTCTTCTGGCTTGTAGGGTTTCTGCTGAGAGATCTGCTGTGAGTCTAATGGGCTTCCCTTTGTGGGTAACCCGACCTTTCTCTCTGGCTGCCCTTAGTATTTTCTCCTTCATTTCAACCCTGGTGAATCTGACGATTATGTGCCTTGGGGTTGCTCTTCTTGACGAATATCTTTGTGGTGATCTCTGTATTTCCTGGACTTGAATGTTTGCCTGCCTTGCTAGGTTGGGGAAGTTTTCCTGGATAATATCCTGAAGAGTATTTTCCAGCTTGGATTCATTCTCTTCGTCGCATTCAGGTACGCCTATCAAACGTAGATTAGGTCTTTTCATGTAGTCCCACATTTCTTGGAGACTTTGTTCATTCGTTTTTACCCTTTTTTCTCCAGTCTTGCCTTCCCATTTTATTTCATTGAGCTGATCTTCAACCTCTGATATCCTTTCTTCTGCTTGGTCAGTTTGGCTGTTGATACTTGTGCATGCTTCACAAAGTTCTCGTGTTGCGTTTTTCAGCTCCATCAATTCACTTATATTACTTTCTATTTTGTCCATTCTCGTTAGCATTTCATCAAATCTTTTTTCAACGTTCTTAGTTTCTTTGCATTTGGTTAGAACATGTTCTTTAATTTCATAGAAGTTTCTTACTACCCACCTTCTGAATTCTGATTCTGTCATTTCATCACACTCATTCTCCCTCCAACCTTGTTCCTTTGTGGGTGAGGAGTTGTGATCCCTTGTAGGCGGAGAGGTGTTCTGGTTTCAGGTGTTTTCATCCTTTTTGCGCTGATTTCTTCCCATCTTTAAGGATTTATCCACCTGTCAACTTTGTAGTTGCTGGCGTTCAGGTTGGGTCTCAAATCTTTCAGATTGACGTTCTGTTTGTTGATGATGAGGTTATTTCTGTTTCTTGGTTTTCCTTCTGACAGTCTGGCCCCTCTGCTGTAGGTCTGCTGAGGTTCACTCCAGGCCCTGCTTGCCTGGGGTTCACCTGCAGCAGCTGCTGAACAGCAAGGGTTGTTACCAGTTTTCTTCTTCTTCTGCTATCTTTGTCCCAGAAGTATACCCGCCTAGTGTCAATCTGATCTCTCCTTTATGAGGTGTCTCTTTGGATATATAGGGGTCAGGGAGCTGCTTGAGGAGACGGTCTCTTCTTTATAGGAGCTCAAATGGTGAGCTGCGAGCTCTGTTGTTGTTCATTCAGAGCTGCTGGGCAGGTACTTTTAGGTCTGCTGCAGCAGAACTCATAAACTGCTTTTTGTTCCCAGGTGCTCTGTCCCAGGGATTTAGGGCTTTATTTATGAGTTTCCGTTATGCTGCTGCCTTCTTTTTTTTTCACTTCAGACCTGCCCTGCCCAGCAAGGAGGCAGCCTAGTCACTGTCGACCTGCATAGGCTTTGCTGAGCTGCTGTGGGCTCCGCCCAGCTGCTGAGTGAACTTCCCTGCAGTCCTGTTTATATGGGTGTAGTTAGAGCTTCTTTGGTGATGGTGGCCCGCCTCTGTTGAGGTGGAGTCTCTCTGCTGTGGCGGGTTGCCTTGGCAATGGCGGGCTGCCTCAGCATTGGCCGACTACCTCAGTCCTGGTGGGCTGCTTCGGTAATGGTGGACGCCACTCCCCCACAGAGCTGGACCTTCCCGGGTTCAGCTGCGCTTGCTGTGAAACTCTCAATCCAGAGTTTCTGTTGCTGTTCTTTTGCGGGGGTGGGACCAGCCGAGCCTGATCGCCTGGCTCCCTGCCTCAGAGCCTTTTTTAAGTTGGTGTTCCAGTCGCCTGTTGAAGAGGCGCCGGGGTCTGTTTGTTTTCCCCTGCGGCCACTCACTGCGCTGGCTTAAACAGCGGCACTGAGGTTTGTGGCGCTTTTTTTTTTTTTTTTTTTGCCCTGGAATCTACTGTCCTGGTTCCCTGCTTAGTCCCCTTTTTAAACAGACGAATGGGCGACTTCCCGTGGCTCCAATCACCAGCCAAAAGGGCCCCCGAACCGGTGTATTTTGTACGGAGAACCGCGGCTCCGGGGCGCCGACAAAGCAGCCGCGCGGGGCAGAGCAGTGGCGCTGGCCGGCACAGCCGCGCTGGCCG
Source organism: Sapajus apella (assembly GCF_009761245.1). Classification (NCBI taxonomy): domain Eukaryota; kingdom Metazoa; phylum Chordata; class Mammalia; order Primates; family Cebidae; genus Sapajus; species Sapajus apella. Next base: position 43,755,158 of record NW_022436948.1, read on the forward strand.
CAAAAGCCTCGCTGGCGACCCATGGAGCTCCTCCACCTGGGAATTTTCTAGTCTGTGGGCAATAAAAATGCGGCGTCCACTCACCCTCTGCGCTTTCACTGGGAGCTGCAATCCTGAGCTGTTCCTAAACGGCCATCTTGGAAGAATCCCCCAGGATTAATATTTTAAACTGCCTAGATTATAGTTTTGTGTGTGTATGTGGCTGTTGTTTTTTCATTTGTGATTTTTATTTTTACTTCAAATGCAACTGTCAGAGACATTTGTTTCTCTTGAAATAACTAGTACTAGAATTGCCCCACCTTATAAAATACTAAAACATAGGGCAAAATATAAAATAAAGTATTGTCAAACATTGAACCACAGACAGAAGAGGACTACTATTTTAAAGGAAAGAAAACAAATTATGAGAGTTCTGAAACTCCCCCAACTCATGTCCTAGGTAGTTTCCCAAATGATAATGCATTTAGGAAACCCACTCAATATATGGTAGACTTGCTGAGTTGATGAGCTAGAGATAAGGATTTAGGAAAGCTAGTGGCTAGACATTATGGACAGCAGAAGAGTACAAAAGAGGGAACTACATGGAAAAAAGGGCTCCAGAAATCTGCATAAGAGTGTCTTCAAATCTCTTGATGAAATACAAAGGGATTTCATGCATAGAGTGGAATAACATAAGCCCAGAGAAATAGTGTCAGAGAAACCATAAGATGAACATTTGCCAGAGCTCACACAGAGGTGGAAAAGTCCTCACTGAAGCCCTGAGATTTTGGAGATAAGTAAGGGCATATTTTAAGAGTAGGGTTAACATAATCCTAGAATAAAAGGCTAAAATAATTTTAGACACATACTACCAAAGCTTACAGATAAGGCTTAACAAGATCAAATTAATTTGTAAATAACTAAAATGCTTGATAAAACAAATACTAACAATCTGTAAACAATAAAACAAAATCCATTTACACTGAATAATGTAATATTCACACTGTAATTGTAAAAATCAATGCAATTATGCAGAAATTGGAATATGTGACTTACAATCAAGAGAAAAATCATTCATTAGGAACAGACTCAGAAGTGTTAGAGATGATGGATTGCAGAAAAACTTTTAACATTTATTGATATCATTTAACTCTCTGTTACTGCACAAAGACACAAAGCTCTTGTCAAATTGTAATCCTAAGTGTTGAAGGTAGGGCCTGGTGGGAGGTGATTGAATCATGGGAATGGGTCCTTCATAAATATTTAGCAATACCACTTTGGTGCCATTCTTCTGATAGGATCTCGTCATTTAAATCTGTGTAGCACCTCACCCCCCTCTCTCTTCCTCCTGCTCTCACCATGTGAAATGCCTGCTTCTGCCTTGCCTTTTGCCATGATTGTAAGTTCCCTGATTCCTCCCTGGAAGCTGATGCTGCCATGCTTCCTGTATAGCCTGTGGAACCATAAGCCAATTAAACATCTTTCTGTGGGTGACGGAAGATCTGCCGGGGAGTCTTGGCCAGCAAGAGGGTCCCGACCTGAAAGAGGGGTGCACAGAAATAAAGAGAGACAGAAAGGTTGGGGTCTGGAGGACTGAGAAGGCAATGCCTAAACAGCGAAGGCAATGCCTAAACAGCATTTTTGTACAAGCTAAGCCATAAAGTCATTATCTAGGGTACAAGGCAGTCATGCGGATAAGGTTAAACTTCTTGAAAAAGTCATAAAAGTCATGCAGAGGCCTAGTGGAGACGTAATGTCTGACAAAACCACACAACCGTTGCCCGAGTGTCATTGCAGTCAGAAGTAGAAACCTTTGCAACATCAGTCATTTCTCAGTCCCTTCTTTCCCATAGCTTGACTGCCTCCAGCAGGAAACTGTGTTTGGGCTCAAGCTCACCATCTGGTGAGGCCCACACATTAGGGGGACCTCTCACGGGAGCGTTCCCCCCATCATTCCTTAGAAATTACTCAGTCTGAGGTATTTCTTTTTAGCAATGTGGAAATTGACCAATACTATCAACGTATTCAAATACTTAAACCACAAAAGTTATGTGAAGATGAACAGAAAATATTCAGAAGAATCAAGAAAAATCGTTAAGCAGAAATTTAAACTATCTGAAATTCAAAGTTACTGAATAACTTTTACAATCAATTAGGCCTGGTAGAAAAAATAGATTATTGAGCATGAAGACATAGGAGCAGGAACTAACTAAACAGACACACAGAAAGAAAACATCCAGAGGAAAAATGGAGATTCAGTGACCTGTAGGGCAATAAAAAATAGTCAAGCATACATAATATTCAAGTTCAAGAAAGTTTGAATAGGCTGAGAACATATTTTAAAATTATTAACACCTTTTTTTTCTGATTTTGATAAAAAATTTAAAGAATCTTTAAAAACCCCAAGCAGGAAAAACGTTTAAAATTGTATGACACCTGATAATTTCTTTGCTGGAAACTACTGTTAACATGAATTAAATTTGACCTAAAGCTGCCTCCGTACATAGTGAATTGTAACCTAACTCAATGTGTAAACAACTTGTAATCTTACCTAAAAGTATACTCTTGTAAAAAGTAGTCAAGTCCCAGCCAGTTATATCAGGTGAACCTCTAGCCAATTATAGCCTGAAGGTTGCCAAAATATGTCCAAATAAAACAAAAACTAAACAACAACCAAGTAGGTTATTTCTGAATGTCATTACTATTTCTGTGGCTATAAACACAGCCTGTACACTTGGGGGAGGGAGGTCCTTGAATCACCTTTAATATTGAATATTACTTGATCTATGAACCTGTCGTCTTCCCTACTCAATTACACTCTGTTAAACTTAACTTGTCTAAAGCTTATTTTAAACTATTAATAAATAAATCTCAAAGTTGAATTGCATACAGGAGAACAACAATAAAACAACTGGTTTTATAGTCAAAACCATGGGAATTAGAAGAAAAGTGAGAAACGTTTTTAAGCTCTTAATGAAAAAGGAATATCAAAAGTTTTTTAGCTGGTCTAAATATTCTCAAGAGTTGTGTTAAACATCAGATTTGTGGAGGAATATGGAGTCATCAATCCTGTTAAAGCAGAAAAAAAGTATTTGAAACAGTGGCTGTAGGTTCTTGAAGGAAGTATAAGATAGTATGGTCACTTGTCATAAACCAAATAGTCTGAGATTTTACCATAATGTGCAAGTTATATTTTAGCATCTAACTGTTTCTTGGATACTAGCAGAAAATACAAGACTCCTAACTCATGTATAAATGACATTATTACTTATGGCATAGAAGGCAACATAAGCTTTATGTTTCTATCAGTCTCTCTTGCCCCCAAGTCCTGTGAAAACAACACAGAGCAGTCTGTATAGATGGGCCCAGTGAGTTGCAGCACAGTTAAGGAATCACAGACTTGAGGAACTACATTCTTCTATCACAGGCATTGGGCCTGTTTGACCTCTGGCCTTGAGGAAGACATGACTTCTACATTGGATAGTAAACAAATCTGAAGGGAATTCTATCTTCCAGAACTGTTCACCATACATATGTACAGAAAAAAAGAATTTGAAACAGTGGCTGTCAGTTCTTTTGCTGGAAAGAAATACATAAATATGAGAAACCCAAGGAGAATTCTGTTAAGCATGACTTTGGAATATCATTCAGTTTTTTTTAAAATATAATTTTAAATGTAAAGCTACTTTATGATCCAGCAATTCCAACTAGGCATTTATCTAAGAGAAATGAAAATATGTGTTCACAAAAAGACCTTCATCAGAATGTTCATTGCAAAATAATAAATAATATTTGTAGCTCAACATCATAATATATTATTAGAGATTGGCTTGACTTATTTTGTGAAGTGATAGAAAATAAACCAATGCAATAACATATTGCTGTAAAATAATAAATAATATTTATAGCTTAATAATAAATTGTACAACCTAATTAAAAAGTGGACAGGAATAAAAGACAAACAAATAGCCAATTAGCACATGAAAAGATACTCTAAATCATTAGCCGTTAGGAAATTATAAGTTCAACAACCGTCAGATACTACCAAATACCCAATAGAATAGCTAAAATGGAAAATTTTTAAAATACTAAGAGGTGGCTCATGCCTGTAGTCCCAGCACTTTGGGAGGCCAAGGCAGGCAGATCTCAAGGTCGGGAGTTCCAGACCAACCTGACCAATATGGTGAAACCTATATCTACTAAAAATACAAAAAATTAGTCTGGCATGGTGGTGCATGCCTGGGTGACAGAGCGAGACTCCATCTCAAAAAATATATATATATTGAGTGGTTTCTTTTTCATATATATATCAAGCACTTATAAGAATGGTCAGCATTGAGTGAGTGATTGTGTGATTTTTTTAGGGGTGATAGTCCCCATCACCCCTGCATTGATCTTCTTCTATTGTTTTATTACATTTCTTATTTTTTGCCTTTCTTGACCATTAATCTGTAATTTCCTCGTAGGCATGCACTCTTTCCTTTATGTCTGTTTCTCTAGGATTTAATGTACCACCTAAAATATCTTACCAACACAATCAATATTTATGGAAAAGAGTGACTCTAACTTTATATCTGGATTTGTGAGTTGAATATGTTCAATAACATTTCTGATTTCTCCAGCTACCATCACATACATATTATTGGTTAAGTAAAGTAAACCTGTGATTCGTATAAAAACTTGGTGAATCAAAATAAGCACATGAGAAAGGAATTTGATTGCAGCGCTAGCAATGTATGAATTGCTAGTGGAAATATGGAATCACACAATCTCTTTGGGAAAGAATTTTGCAGTTTCTAATAACACTAAATATGTACTCATCATACTTTTGTCCCTGTGCCTGTTTCTGTATCACATTCAGCTTGAAGCCAGAAAGAACAGGGAAAGATATGGAATCAATCATGATTGTCATTTTTTTTTTTATCTAGGAAGAAATGTCATGTAAAAAGGAAGTTTCTACTTATCATACCTGCTTTTTCAGAACTGTGCAATGAGTTCCATGCTTATCAGGTAGAGAAGCTTGGAAAGTCAATATTCTTCTCCTATAGTGGAGGAGAAAATGGTTTGGGCATTGGTGATCAAGAGCCAAACAGTGAGATCATGGGAAAAATTATATATATTTTTTGCATTCAAAAGCATAAAGAATCTTACTTAAAACTTGCAACCATAACATTACATAGAATTATGATTTCTAAGGGAAATCCATCTGGCTGGATGAAATTTCTATTTATGTATATGTTAGGAACTGTTTGCTATGAGTGGTTTCTTTTTCATTATTTCACACACGAAAAAATCAAGCCAATTTCTACTTATCATTTTGTTAAGTTTTTAATACTCATTTTATTTTAAACTGGCCATAAAAAAATATAATGGCTCTATGAATATATTTCAACTACGATTATGGTAAAATGAACTATTTTACATTCTTAGAGCTCACAGGGGTGTTGAACTACATTTAACAAGAGACAAAATGAATTGTGTGTATGTAACAAAAACACAGCTAATGTTCTTACCACCTACCATTCTGAACTTTTCACAGAATATGCAATTTTAAAATTATTGAAAAAATTGCTATAAGTCCGTAGACAGATGAATTGATATAGTCTGCATATAAAGAAAAGCAGACTGTTACCATGAAAGCAAAAATGAATTCATTTAATTATGTAATTTCCAGTAATTCTTCTAATAAAAGCAGTTGCTCTCATACTCACTAGCCCTATGATAGGGTCCACAATTAAAAGAAAGGAATATTCTATTGCTTGCCTTCTCTATTTAGAGTGGTTGTCCTAATTACTCAACGAAAGAATCTTGCCGATCATTTCACTCATAATCTAATAATGTAGAATTGCTTGCTTTTCTCAATATATGCCACATATTTTCCTTATGAACGTTCTTACTTTTATGTCTCCATTTTCTTTTCTTCTTCATATAGATAATTCCTAGTTAGCTGTATAAGTTGACTTCAATAACTACATCCTCTAGGAAGACTTTACTAACCAATAACCTGGATTTTATGTCTGTCTCATAGTCCCCATCACCCCTGCATTGATCTTCTTCTATTGCTTTATTACGTTTCTTATTTTTTGCCTTTCTTGACCATTAATCTGTAATTTCCTCGTAGGCATGCACTCTTTCCTTTATATCTGTTTCTCTAGGATTTAATGTACCACCTAAAATATCTTACCAACACAATCAATATTTATGGAAGAGAATGACTCTAACTTTATATCTGGATCTGTGAGTTGAATAAGTTCAATAACATTTCTGATTTCTCCAGCTACCATCACATACATATTATTGGTTAAGTAAAGTAAACCTGTGATTCGTATTAAAACTTGGTGAATCAAAATAAGCACATGAGAAAGGAATTTGATTGCAGTGCTAACGAAGGGCCAATCTTATAGAAATCATTGGTACTCTCACCAACACAGAGACAAGAAAATGAACTGTCATTCAACTAAATGTGTTATACTTTGTCAAATCAGAAATATAAGAAACTAAAGATGCATGCTGACTATTTCCACAAAGTTCAAACCAAAAACTGAAAATGTTACTCTACTCAGAAATACATTCAATGGTTTTCCTTGCTCTTAACGTAGCAACCCCATCAATTTTTCTTTTCCTCTTTATCTAGCATTTTCGGTTCTAACTTTCCTCTTTTATTAAGGTCTTCATATATGCTTTCTCAACTTACTAATTATTTACAGGTTCAATTTCAACATATCCTCAACTTACTAATTATTTATAGGTTCAATATCAACATATCAACTTGTCATGTTTTCTTTAAAAAAAAAATCGTAATTATTACTGCCTCTGACATAACCTTCTGAACCTTCTTGAGTCACGTAATAAATACAACTGTCGTGTTTTGAAGATTAATAGTATCTCTACAGAGGAAATTAGACGAGATGTCTTTCCCTTGCTTGAAAAGAAGTGTGAAACACAATGGTAGAAAGCAAGCAAAACAAAAATATAGTATCACTAGACTGAAAGAAATGCCTTGCACTCCTCCATTCTGTACCAACTTTAGTCTTTAAAAACTCCCGAGAAAGATTAGAAAATTAATGGCAAACACGAAAAATAACCTGAAATTTTGTCACAAAATGGAGCAACTTGAATTTGCAAATCTTTTGTTTTTTCTTTTTTTCTCTTCCATTTCTCTCTTTATTTTGGGCTATTTTACTGTGGTAAACTATGTTAAACTATGCTCAAAAGAGGAGAAAATGGATGAGTATAGTTGTTTTTCCAAACTCATGGTTTTATTCAGGAAAAAAGATTACTGATAACTAGCATCAAGCTGAAATTAAAGAGAGAAAAAGGGCCACATTTTTATACTCTATTTCTGTCTTCACACACATATACACAAATAGTTATTCATATCTATACATATATACACATAGCTATTTATAAATATACATACATGGATATATATGTATGCCTGTATAATAATTCATCTAACATCCAAGAATTTATCATTCATGCAGCTAACATATTTTTATCAATTTATGTTTTACAAATGGAAATTGTGAAAGAACGAAAATAAAGGAAATCACATGAGAATAAAATTCTTGGTGATTTGGGAAAATAAGCAATAGTGAAAGAGAAGAGGAAATTAGAATTTTAAATAATGTTTGTCATAAACATGTCTTTAATTTACAGATGAGCAGAGTAGACAGACAAATAAATCATATGTATATTTTAAGGCCCTGTAAGGTTCAAGGACAAGAGTGATGGAGAAATTTGCCCATAAAACTAACCATCTTTTGTTCATGTAAGGGACGAAATTTTATTGTTATACTTTGTATGCATAACACTCCAAAAACTATATTTTGAGATGTTTGTCTTCAAAATAAAAATTAATTGGAAATGAAAACTTAACATGGAAAGAAATTAATTTTTATCTTGAGTTGACTAATATAGGTCATAAATGCAACTATAAGCTATTTCTAATGCTGAAATCGAAATAATACTATTAAATTTTAAAAAGCATATTTATAAATTTATTTACCAAAACCCATGTCAAAATTGAACTGTACTTTAATTTGCAAAACAATTTCATAATGAAATCACTTGTTTTATTCTTTTCCATTTTATTTTCCAAAGTTTCTTGGCAATATATTTTGATAGCTATATGGGCTGTATTAATTTACATTCTATCTTTGTAAAATGATCATAGAACATGTTATTTTGAAATAGCTGTAATGACTTTATTAATTTTTAAAAGACATTTCCTGTAGGATTATCATTTCAAGTCCCTTATGTTTATTTCCTCGAACATTTGCTGTGCTGAGGGATGTCTGTCTCAGCTGAAGGGCAGAGAGTAGGTCTCTGCCCACTGAGAGGTCAAATCCAGTGAGGATAGGGAGTTTTGTTTTTTTGATTCCAGCTTTATTCCCAGAAAGTAGAAAATTTGGGAAACAGTGAGCATTGGTTCAGCATGTGTTAATTGAACAAATTAATTAATGAAGGAGTACATTAGCCAATGAATTTTTATCAATGTGTATTTTTTTTAAAAATTTATATTTTATTGCACTTTAGGTTCTGGGGCACATGTGAAGGCCATGCAGGATTGTTGCTTATCAGTTTCAGGAGATTTTGAGCTGAGATGATGGGGTCTTCTAAATATACAATCATGTAGTCTGCAAATAGAGACAATTTGCAAATAGGTACATACATGGCCAATGTGGTTGGCTGCCTCCATCCCCATCACCTGTATCTGGTATTTTCCCCCCATGTTATCCTTCCCCAACTCCCAGCCCCCACTGTCCCTCCACTAGTCCCCACAAACAGATCCAAGTGTGTGATGCTCCCCTCCCTGTGTCCATGTGTTCTCAATGTTCAGCACCCACCTATGAGTGAGAACATGCGGGGTTTGATTTTCTGTTCTTGTGTCAGTTTGCTGAGAATGATGGTTTCCAGCTTCATCCGTGTCCCTACAAAGGACATGAACTCACTGTTTTTTATGTTTGTACAGTATTCCGTGGTGTATATATATCACAATTTCCCTGTCAGGTCTGTCATCGATGAGCATTTTACTTGGTTCCAGGTCTTTGCTTTTATAAACAGTGCCACAATGAACATACGTGCGCATGTGTCTTTATAATAGAATGCTTTATAATCCTTTGGATATATAGCCAGTAATGGGATTGCTGGGTCAAATGGAATTTCTATTTTTAGGTCGTCGAGGAATCGCCACAAGGTCTTCCACAATTGTTGAACTAAGTTACACTCCTATCAACAATGTAAAAGTGTTCCTCTTTCTCCACATCCTCTCCAGCATTTGTTGTCTCCAGATTTTTAATGATCGCCATTCTAACAGGTGTGCGATGGTATCTAAATGTGGTTTTGATTTGCATTTCTCTAACGACCAATGATAATGAGCATTTTTTCATATGTTTGTTGGCCTCATATGTGTCTTCTTTGGAAAGGTGTCTATTCATATCCTTTGCCCACTTTTGAATGGGCTTGTTTCTTTCTTGTAAATATGTTTTAGTTCTTTGTAGATTCTGGATATTAGCACTTTGTCAGATGGGTAGATTGCAAAAATTTTTTCCCATTCTGTTGGTTGCCGGTTCACTCTAATGATTGTTTTTTTGCTGTACAGAAGCTCTGGAGTTTAATTAGGTCCCATTTGTCTATTTTGGCTTTTGTTGCCAATGCTTTTGGTGTTTTGGTCATGAAGTCCTTGCCTACGCCTATGTCCTGAATGGTTTTGCCTACATTTTCTTCTAGGGTTTTTATGGTTTTAGTTCTTATGTTTAAGTCTTTAATCCAGCTGCAGTTAATTTTAGTGTAAAGTGTCAGGAAGGGGTCCAGTGCCTGCTTTCTGCACATGGCAAGCCAGTTTTCCCAACACCATTTACTAAACAGGGAATCCTTTCCCCATTGGTTGTTTTTGTCTTGTTTGTCAAAGATCAGATGGTTGTAGATGTGTGGCATTGACTCCAAGGCCTCTGTTCTGTTCTATTCATCTATATCTCTGTTTTGGTACCACTACCATGCTGTTTTGATTACTGTAGGCTTGAAGTATAGTTTGAAGTCTGGTAGCCTAATGCCTCCAGCTTTCTTCTTTTTGCTTAGAATTGACTATGCGGGCTCTTTTTTGGTTCCATATGAAGTTTAAGTTGTTTTTTTCCAGTTCTGTGAAGAAGGTCATAGGTAGCTTGATGGGGATAGCATTGAATCTATAAATTACTTAGGGCAGTATGGCCATTTTCATGATATTGAATCTTCCTAACCATGAGCATGGAATGTTTCTCTATCTGTTTGTGTCCTCTCTTATTTCGTTGAGCAGTGGTCTGTAGCTCTCCTTGAAGAGGTCCTTTACGTTCCTTGTTAGTTGTATTCCTAAGTATTTTATTCTCTTTGTAGCAATTGTGAATGGCAGTTTTTTTCTTGATTTGGCTCTCTTTAAGTCTGTTATTGGTGTATAGGAATGCTTGTGATTTCTGCACATTGATTTTGAAGCCTGATACTTTGCTGAGGCGCTTATCAGTTTCAGGAGATTTTGGTCTAAGATGATGGGGTCTTCTAAATATGCAATCATGTAGTCTGCAAATAGAGACAATTTGACTTTCTCTTTTCCTAATTGAATACGGTTTATTTCTTCTTCTTGCGTGATATCTCTGCCTAGGACTTCCAACACTTATTGAATAGGAGTGGTGAGAGAAGGCGTTCTTGTCTAGTGCCAGATTCCAAAAGGAATGCTTCCAGTTTTTGCCTCTTCAGTATGATATTGTGGGTTGTGGTTTTGTTGTAAATAGCTTTTTTTATTTTGAGATGGGTTCCACTGATACCTAGTTTACTGAGAGTTTTTAACTTAAAGCGTTGTTGAATTTTGTAGAAGGCCTTCTCTGCATCTATTGAGATAATCATGTGGTTGTCTTTGATTCTGTTTATGTGGTGGATTACATTAACAGGCTTGCATATGTTGAACCAGCTTTTCATCCCTGGGATGAAACCTAGTTTATCATGATGGATAAGCTTTTTGACATGATGTTGCAATCAGTTTGCTAGTATTTTATTGAAAGTTTTTGCAACTATATTCATCATGGATAGTTGTTTTCTTTTCTTGTTGAGTCTCTGCCGGGTTTTGTTATAAGGATCATGTTGGTCTCATGAAATGATTTGGGAAGGATTCCCTCTTTTTAGATTGTTTGGAAGAGTTTCAGAAGGAGTGGTACTGGCTCCTCTTGTATGCCTGGTAGAATACGGCTGTGAACCGATCTGAACCTGGGGCTTTTTGGTTTGTAGCTATTAATTGCTGCCTCAACTTCAACCCTTGTTATTGGCCTATTCAGGGTTTCAAATTCATCCTGGTTTAGGCTTGGGAGGGTGCAAGTGTCCAGGAATTTATCCATTTCTTCCAGGTTTACTGGTTTATGTGCATAGAGTTGTTTGTAGTAATCTCTGATGGTAGTTTGTATTTCTGTGGAATCAGTTATATCTCCTTTATCATTTTTCATTGCATCTATTTGATTCTTCCCTCCATTTTATTAATGTGCCTAGTGGTCTATTTTGTAGGTGTTTTCAAAAACCAGCTCCTGGATTTATTAATTTTTTGAAGGGCTTTTTGTGTCTATGTCTCCTTCAGTTCTGCTCTGATCTTAGTTATTTATTGTCTTCTGCTAGGTTTTGAGTTTTTTTGATCTTGTTCCGCTAGCTCTTTCAATTTTGATGATAGGGTGTCGTTTTAGATCTTTCCTTCCTTCTCATGTGGGCATTAATTGCTATAAACTTTCCTCTAGACACTGCTTTAAATGTGTCCCAGAGATTCTGGTATGTTGTGTCTTCATTCTCGTTGGTTTCAAAGAACATCTTTATTTCTATCTTCATTTCATTGTTTATCCAGTCAACATTCAAGGGCTAGTTGTTCAGTTTCCATAAAGTTGTGTAGTTCTGAGTTAGTTTCTTAATTCTGCATTCTAATTTGATTGCACTGTGGTCTGAGAGACTATTTTTTATGATTTCCGTTCTTTTGCATTTGCTGAGGAGTGATTTACTTCCAATTATGTGGTCAGTTTTAGAGTGGGTGTGACATGATGCTGAGAAGAATGTATATTCTGTGGATTTGGAGTGGAGAGTTCTTTAAATGTCTGTTAGGTTTTCATGGTCCAGATCTAAGTTCATGTCCTGGATATCCTTGTTAATATTCTGTCTCGTTGATCTAATATTGACAGCGTAGTGTTAAAATCTCCCACTATTATTGTGTGAGAGTCTAAGTCTCTTTGTAGGTCATTAAGAATTTGCTTTATGTATCTGGGTGCTCCTGTAATGGGTGTGTATATACTTAGGATTGCTGGCTGCTCTTCTTGTAGCATTGATCCTTTTACCATTATGCAATGTCCTTCTTTGTCTCTTTTGATCTCTGTTGGTTTAAACTCCATTTCATCAGGGACTAGGATTGCAACTTCTGCTTCTTTTTTTTTTTCTCTCTCCATTTGCTTGGTAAATCTTCCACCATCCCTTTACTTGGAGCCTATGTGTATCCTTGCATGTGAGATGGGATTCCTGGATACAGCAAACCAATGGGTTTTGACTTTTTATCCAATTTGCCAGCCTGTGCCTTTTGATTGGTATATTTAGCCCATTTACATTTAAGGTTAATATTGTTATGTGTAAATTTGATCCTGCCATTTTGATGCTAGCTAGTTGTTTTGCCCATTAATTGACACAGTTTCTTCATTGTGTCTATGCTGTTTACCATTTGTACATTTTTGGAGTGGCTGGTACTAGTTGTTCCTTTCTATGTTGAGTGCTTCCTTCAGGAGCTCTTCTAAGGCAGGCCTGGTAGTGATGAAATCTCTCAGCAATTGCTTGTTCATATAGGATTTTATTCCTCCTTCACGTATGAAGCCTAGTTTGGCTGGTTATGAAATTCTAGGTTGAAAGTTCTTTTCTTTAAGGTTGTTGAATATTGGCCCCCACTCTCTTCTGGCTTGTAGGCTTTCTGCTGAGAGATCCTCTGTGAGTCTAATGGGCTTCCCTTTTGGATAACCCAGTCTTTCTCTCTTGCTGCCCTTAGCATTTTTTCCTTCATTTCAACCCTGGTGAATCTGATGATTATGTGCCTTGGGGTTGCTCTTCTTGAGGAATATCTTTGTGGTGTTCTCTGTACTTCCTGGACTTGAATATTGACCTGCCCTGCTAGTTTGGGGAATTTCTCCTGGATAATACCCTGAAGAGTATTTTCCAGCTTGGATTCATTCACTCCATCACATTCAGGTACACCTATCAAACATAGATTAGGTCTTTTCACATAATCCCATATTCCTTGGAGGCTTTGCTCATTTCTTTTCATTCTTTTTTTCTCCAATCTTGCCTTCTCATTTTATTTCATTGAGTTGATCTTCAGTCTCTGATATCCTTTCTTCTGCTAGGTAAATTTGGCTATTGAAACTTCTGTATGCTTTGTGAAGTTCTCATGTTGTGTTCTTCAGCTCCATCAATTCATTTATATTCTTCTTAAGCTATTTATTCTCATTGGCATTTTGTAAAACCTTTTTCAAGGTTCTTAGTTTCTTTGCATTCTGTTAGAACATGTTCTTTTAGCTGAGGGAAGTTTGTTATTACCCACTTTCTGAAGCCTATTTCTGTCAATTTCAGACTCATTCTCCATCCAGCCTTGCTCCCTTGTGGTGAGGAGTTGTGATCCCTTGGAGGTGAAGAGGCATTCTGGTTTTGGATGTTTTCATCATTTTTGTGCTGGTTTCTTTCCATCTTTGTGGGTTCATCTACCTGTGGTCTTTTTAGTTGGTGACTTTTGAATGGGGTCTCTGAGTGGATGTCCTTTTCGTTGATGATGAAGTTATTTCTTTCTGTGTTTTTGTTTTCCTTCTGACAGGCCCCTCTGTTGTAGGACTGCTGGAGGTCCACACCAGGCCTTCTTGCCTGGGGTTCACCTGTAGCAGCCTCTGGGTTCTCACTGGGAACTGCACTCCAGAGCTGTTCCTAATCAGCCATCTTGGATCGTCTATCAATGTGCATTTTTAAATGAAGTTTGATTTTTGATAAATCCTCACTTGGAAACAGCTTTGTGGAGATTTTGATACCAGTAGGTGCCCAGCATAGTGTCCTAAAATTTCAAATATTTGCAGTTTCACTTTGAAATTAATTTGCATAGTGTTATCTTATATGAACAAATTCAAAACAAAGAAAATGTTTAAGATAGGGAGAAAAAAAACAACACCGAATGATGAAGAATGTTGTGTAAAGTTAATTGGCAGAGATGCATCTTTGCGTGAAATGTGGAGAGATATTTGAGAGAGAACTGTTGAGTGGTCAGTCTTTTGGTGGATATTTTTGTGCTTTGACCATTTTATTTTCATATACAGACTGCTAACTGGATATTTTTCCTAATGAATACTCTGCTAATGTGTTTATGCCTTTACACCAAGTTCCACATATGTGTATATACGTACACACTTATATGTACTAACTTGGACTTATAATATTGGTCTGTATCTCACATATTCAGGCACAGATGCCTTTTAGAAACACACAGTGCTGAATTACTAGTGATGTCATTTACAGTTGGATTATTGCACCAGTTCAGTATTATTCTTCACAATGGGCCCCAAGATGAAAATGTAACAGCTCTGCTCTTCTACCAAGTAATTGAAACTTAATGCAAGTGTCATATTAAAGTTTGGGTGGCTTGTATTTTTTTGTGCACAGATTTATTAATTTTTTTAAATATATGTTTTTAAGAAAGACTATTTACAGCAAAATTTAGATTTCTTTTACAAATGCCTGCTTATTTATTTTGGTCAAATATTTGTATGTTTGCTCTACAGAATTTTTCACAGATTCCATTTCTTTCAAAATGACTCTAATTTTAGTTGTTCAACACATTCTTAACACCACCACCATCCGTACTTCTGCTGAGCATCTTATTCTTTGAGATTCTAGCATCTCAGCAGTCACTCAAATGTTGCAACATTCCATTAAAGATAAATCATGTCTAAAAAGAAAAAGTGTTCCCTCAAGATTTGACCTCTAAACAAGTGCCATTGAATAGGATTTTCTGCAACTGTGGGAACAGTCTATAATCTGAGCTGCCCAGCATGGTAGCTACTAACCACATGTCGCTGTTGTTCATTTGAAATGTGGTTAGTGAGACTGAAAACCTAATGTCTTTAATTTTATTTAATAAATATAGTTGATTAAAAGTGTTACAACTCTCTTGTTTCTTTTTAATATTCAAGATGTACAATATGATAACATACATATACATTGTGTAATGATTATCATAATCAAGTTAAACAACACATCTATCACCAATTATGCTGTACATCGATGCCAGAATTTGTTCAAATTAACACTGAAAGTTTGTACCCTTTGATCAATACCTGTTCAATTCCCCTCACCCCCTCTCCAGCCCTTGGCAATCACCATTCTACTCTGCCTTCTAAGTTCGAATTTTTAAAAGACCACAGATGAGATCACGCAATATTTGTGCCTCACTTACTTCACTTAGCATAATGTCCTCCAGGGCCACCTATGTTGTCAAAATGCAGGATTTCCTTCTTTTTAGTGGTGGAGTAATATCCACTGTATATACCATCATTTCTTTACTCATTCATTTGTCTATATACACTTAGGTTGTTTCCATATCTTGACTATCGTGAATGGCGTTGCAATGAACATGAGGGTGCAGATAACTCGTAGACACACTGACTGAGATTGAAAGATCATGCGGTAGGTCTATTTCTTAATTTTTGGGGAACCTCCATATTCTTTCCCATAATAGCTGCATCAATTTAGATTTCCATCAGTAGTGTACAAGGGTTTCCTTTTTCCACACTTTCACTAGCACTTGCTATCTCTTTACTTTTTGATGATAGTCATTCTCACAGGTCTGAGGTGATAACTCATTTGATTTATATTTCTCTGATAATTAGTGATGATGAGCATCTTTTCATATACTGTTTGGTCATTTATATGTCTTCTTTGAAAACATTCAATGCAGATCCTCTACCTATTTTTAATTAGAGGATACATGTGTATGTGTTTTTTGGGGTTTTGTTGGTTTGTTTCTTTTGCTATTGAGTTGCATGAGTTCCTCTATATTTTGTATATTAACCCAGATTAATTAAATATGTAGTTTTAAAGTATTTTATTTCATTGCATAGGTTACCTTTACATTTTGTAGTTTCCCTTGATGTGCAGAAGCTTTTTAATTTGATGCAATTCCACTTGTTTATTTTTGCTTTTGTTAACTGTGCTTTGATGTCACACCCAAACAAAGCATTGCCAAGACCAATGTCAAAGAGCCCTTTGCTTTCTTCTAGGCGTTTGACAGTTTCAGATCTTACATTTGAGTCTTTCATCTATTTCAAGTTAATTTTTATATATGGATTAAGACAAAGGTCCAATGTTATTCATTTTCATGTGGATGTTCAATTTTTTTAATGTGTTTATTGAAGAGATTTTCCTTTAGCTGTTTATTGGCACCTGGTCAAAGATTAATTGACCATATATATGTTGGTTTATTTCTGGGATTTCTATTCTGTTCCATTGGTTTGTGTGTCTGTTTTTATGCCAACTACAAACTGTTTGATTTTACTACAGCTTTGTAATATAGTTTGAAATCATGGAGCATTATGCCTCCAGAATCTTTTTCTCCCAAGATTGCTTTGGCTTTTTGGGGCTTTTACAGTTCCATAAAAATTTTAGGATAGGCTTTTGTGTGTGTGTGTGTGAAAACTTGCTTTGGAATTATCATAGTAATTACATTGAGTTTGAAGATCACTTTAAATACTATGGGCTTTTAAAAATGTTCATTAATATACATTTAAGCCTGTATAGTCAAATGTGTCTCATGGTTCCATACAGGACAGCACAGTCTACTCCAAATCTCTCTCTCTTATATAAAAATATAGTAAGGCCAGGAACAAAAATAATGGCTAATTTGTTTCATTCCTTCATTTTGATAGGGACAGGGGCAGAGAAATTCTAGGCAGAAAAGGGAGGTTCATAACAAAAACTCTATCTTCAAGTCAAAAAGCCTGAAACCCACAGCCCAAAGTGAGAAGTTTTCTCCTTGTCTTCCAGCCCAAATGTTGCCTTTTCTAAACTACCCATGCTCCCCTGCTGTCCTTCATCCTGTGCCTATAAAGACCACATACTCAGCTGGCAGAGAGAAGAATCAGCTGGACATCAGGGACAATGACTGGAGGTGAGAGACAAGCGGCTTGACTTCAGAGGGACAGCTTGATGGTGTAACGTGGGAGATGAATCCAGCTGGAGATGTTCAGACTTCAGGGGAGGATTACCTCCCCCCCATCCCCTTTTCAGCTCCCATTCTTGTTGAGAGCCACTTAACGGCAGCTGCCTTAGCTGAAAAGGCAGATGGCCCATTGAGCTGTTAACATTCAAGTTGCCCACAGATGGTAGAGCTAAAAGAGCACTGTAACACAGCCTCTGTGGCTTTGTGGGTGGCAGACATCCCCACCTAGATGCTTCCACGAGGCCCACATGGAGGTTCCTCCTGCCAGCACTCAAAAGTGCCAACTTGGGCACATGCATGGTCCCTCCTACAAGGGGTAGAATGCATCAGATCTGAGTGAGTAGAGTGATCCTTCCTGTGCCAATGTGAAGGCCAGTTCCAGCACTTGTGCTCTCCTGTATCATTCATTCACATGATCCTTCCCATGAGTCATTGAGAGGGGCAGGCTGAGTAAACTAGGCACCCCGTCACAAGACCAGCAAAGGGGTAAAAGAAATATTCTGCTTCAATTTGACCTATCATTCAATATCAGTCCTTACTGCGTGCTCACCATTTTCTAGGTAATGCACTAATCTGAGGGTAATCAGTCATGAAGACATAGGTTATGCCAAGAAGCTATGGCATATTCCTGTAGTAAGGAGTACTATCCCTCACTCCCCAACACATGCTCTGTATGAGGAAAAAATGCTTATAGGAGAAATGCCAGCAAAAACAAACATGTGTGCATGTGTATATTATATTGTGTGTTTTAAGAAATGGGTATATATGCATATATGTCTGTGAGTTTTTGAGTCATTGGCTGGTTTTCTTGGAAGATGACTTTAAGAGGGAGATTTGTGAGTAAGAAATGTATTGGGAAGTTTCTTGAGATTGGACAGAGAAAAAAAATAAATTGAAATAAAGTCACAGAAAATATCTCAATTGACCTTACAAGTTTCTCTGAAGCATGGAATTACTGGACCTCAAATGAAGTAGGGTGCTATCAACCAACTATTGAATTAGTGCATTTCCTTGAGAGATTCTGCAAGCCACCCAGAGCTGCCAGCTTTTTGAGAAGCTGTCATACACATGCCTGTGAGACTGAGAGGTGGAGAAAGAAAGAGAAAGATTAGAGGAGGAAAGTTAAAGTGGAAAATGATCACATTTTTTCTTGACATTTTTTGTTGTATTAATCATCTGGACTTAAGGAGTATATGAATAATTTAATATTCTTTGCTGTATTGCATTAAAAGTTCTTTAATTGGATAATCATTTTAATGATTTTTAAAATGATAGTTCTCTTTTTATTGAATGTTATGAGATTTTTCACAGAAAATGACTATCTGTAAAATGCTCTATAATGTTAAGATCATCTGAAAACCATGAAGTCCATGAAAACCATGATATTTTAGTTTCAGTTACTTTCAGATTAGCCAATTTTCAGATTCAGCTTCCAGAGAGTAGAAACCTGTCAGGCTTGCCTCTAGGTCCTCAGTGTCTAAACAGGGTAGACTCTAAAAACAAATAGTTGAACAAATTAATATATAAAGCTATTCTTTGTTTCTATGGAGAAATTGTCATAGTTTCTGCAACATAAGGAAGTGTTTCTGAAGAAGTGGATTTCTCTTCCTTTGTTTCTTCCTCTTCCCCTCATCCTTGGTAAAGTGCAAGTCGGAACATGAGACTCTCTCTAATATCCTCAATCACCATGAAAATAAAGTTAAAATACCGTTTTAATTCATGATATGAACTTCATAGCCTTGCAGACGATTGTACAATATTTATCATGCAATTTGCACCCAACTATACTTCACTACTTACTCTATCTTGCTCGTTCATTCATACCTCTATATCTCAACATTGATTGTCCTCTGCTTTCAAATACTTTTCCAAAAGCTCCATTTGGTAAATTATTACTTACCTGTTAAGAATTAGCACAAATTAACGTCAGTCAGAGTTGATTTTCATAATACCTTACAACTAGAGAGAATTCATCACTCTTATTACTCCTTGAGGGCTTCTCCCCCCATTTTTTATGATCATCTCACCCTTTCTGTGCTCTCCTGCTCATCCCTGCAGACCAGGGATGTGGTCTGCAACCCTGGTAAATACATTTGTGACACTCTATTGTTACTAGCGTTTTGAATGTGGTTTAGGTCTTTCCAATGAGATACACTCAGAAGAGACTTAGAAAGTGAAGGAGGCAGAGGCTTTCTTCTTGCAGCTGTGATGAATGAGTAAAATTTAGCTGAGTTTGCAACAACCAGATTCTATCTTTTACCCTGTGGCTACTCTGACGCTATTGGATGGCTTTGTCATCCGTAATTTCTAACTACTTCTTGACCTCTGAGTGGAAAATGTAATAGCTTGACCTTAGCATCTGCAAGCCACTCTCTGGGTTCTACTTTCTCAGGCTTTCTAATAATGCTATAAGACTTTGTTCACTGAATTAGCCATTTTTCTGCATGAAATAACTTTAGTGAGCATATTCCTTCCAATATACCCTGAAAAAGCATGCATTTAGTTGGTTTCTGTGATGAACTTATGGATCAAGAATTTATAAACACACTGAAAGGATGAGTATTTCCAGTATGTTATATACATTTGTTTTTGTTTTACCTTCTTCAAAGTAAGAAGCAAAATGTAATAGCATTTCAGGGTGACAAATGAGAATGCTCCTACATACAACAATATTGTATTACAAATCTAACTCTCCTGGGGCTTAAGAAAACTTTGACTCTTCCTTTGAATAAGACAAAATAATGCAACCTACAGAATGCATGCAAACTTTAGGATAGTTTCAAGAATTATAAAAATTAGTCCACAACAACAAATACCAATGTTAATATATTAAGTAGAATTTTTTGCTTAAACATGTTGATGAAAGTTGCATGTAAAAATATAGATTTATAATAGCCTTACAAATATTATATAGACATATATATTATTACATTAAGAGGTGATTGTTTCCATTAAAAGTGGCAATTTACAAATCAAATAATTCATTGTTATGGTCTTTTGTATCCTATATTTTTCTAGTATATTTAAAATAAAATTTGAATAATTAAAATTTGTGCATAACCCTGTAATTCAATTAAAATATATGGTAAATAACACCCATATTGTACTCAGTCTTGAAATAAATATTATAATGAAACAAAATAAATATCAATAATAATAATAATAATAAGGTACGTTAGGCAATAGCTATGTCTGAGAATTTATTAACTTGAACCTCTTACCTTATTCTTCAAAGACAGTAGTTTTATCAGCAGCTTAGTAATATATATCAAACTTCACTTACCCTGCAGTTTGCTTTAATGAAGCTCATTACCTTAGGTTGCAATAATCATTATAAGATACTTGTTATCTCCCAATCTAACATGTGGTGGAACTGAGTTATTCAGAAACAAACAGAAAGTCATTCCTCTCTGCCTAGATAGAGCATTTCTTATTCTTCAGAATCATATTTCAGCACAGAGCAATGTAATCGTCATGCTGAGACTGTCGGTAATAACCCTCACTACTCAAGTGGCTTCTTCGAACAGCTGCTCTGACACAATTCTAAATCCCATTCCTCTGAAGGATAACAAATAATGACTATGACTATATAAACATTTGAAATCTTAATGTGATACCTTATGAAGACATTTACATGGCACCAGCAGTGTGCCAACACAGATTGTCCATTCCCTTATATCAGGCACTGTCTTTGAATCTGATGGGAACATCAAAGACATCATGTGTACTTTGTATGTGAAACAAAACAATCTGAAATTTTGAGCATATAAAGTTAGAAAAATTCAGAACATTTTTCTATGCAATATATTGGATATGAACAAAATCCATCTTTGGATCTAAAAATTCAGTTCTTTATGCCACAGTGTTTCTGACTTAAACCGTGTTATGATATAATAAAAATTATGAAAATCTAAATAATTACTTTAAGATTTACGGAAATTATTTTAAAACTAGTTAACATTTCTTATGATTATTTAAGACCTAAATTATTAGAACTATTCATTTTTGCAAGAAAGAACACATAGTTCATAGATTGAAGGGTTTGGCCAAAGTCTAAGACAGAGGAAAAAAGAAAAAATATTGAAGGGAACATATTTATGAACAGACATATATTGATGTATAATTAATTACCTTATGTCAAAACACAAAATGGTAGAAAATGATTTCAGTTTCCCAATCAATGAAAATAAGTTTTTTATGGTGGTTGGATTTAATCTGATCACACCACATCTTTAAGGATTATGAATTATTGCAAAGTTATACAATTAGGAGACAATTCTTTCAATGTGAACCAAAATGCTTGGTTTAGTCATTTTTACGTTTTTCTATTATTTGTGTATTGTACTACGCTTGTCCAGATTTCTATCAATTTTATACTAAGAATTTTTTGGTTAATGTTCTTTTTCTCTTTTAGCAAACTTTGATCATAAGAAAATTATAATACATTCTTTAAGTTTTATAAAGCCCTTGCATATGAAGCCTTTTGCTAAAGGAGAGTGTTATTAGATACACTTTAATATTTAAATCATATTTTAAACTTTATTGAGTCACTGTTATACCATTAAATATCTAGCTATTTATTAATATATATGTTTTAACTTAAATTGTTATATTGTTTCTTTCTAAAGTTATATTTCAAATCTGAATAGTCTAGGCAATTATGATCAAAAAGAAAAATGCTCGAGACCTAACGTTGTCTGATTTTAAACTATATTACAAAGCTATATTAACTAAAACAGCACAGTACTAGTATTAAAATAGATATTTCAAACAGTGACACAGAATAGAGAGCCCAGAAATGAACCCAAACATATAAAGTAAATTGACTTTTAACAAAGGCATAAAGAATAAACAATGGGAAAACATATTTAATAAATAGTATTGGGAACACTGGATATCCACATGCAAAATCATAAAACTAGACCCTTATTTTACACCATGTGCAACCATCCACTCATAAAGATTTAAAGACTTAAATATAAGACCAGAAACTGTAACCCTACTGAAAGAAAACACGGGGGAAAACTACATGACATTGGTATGAACAATTATTATTTTTTAAATTTGGCCACAAAAGCACAAGTAACAAAAGAAAAAGTAGACAAATAGGATTACATCAAATCAAAAAGCTTCACTACAGCAAAGGAAACAACAGTGTGAAGAGACAAACTATGGAGTGACAGAAATTGCAGGCACACCTCAAAGAGATTATAAATCAAGTTTCACACCACTACAATACAGCACATACTGCAATAAAGCAAGTCACATAAACTTTTGGGTTTCCTGGTATATATAGAAGTCATGTTTACATTATATTGTAGTCTATTAAGTGTGCAATAGCATTATGTCTAAAAACATAATGTGTAAACCTCAACTAAAACTACTTTATTGTGAGCCAGCACAGTGGTTCATGCCTGTAAACCCAGCATTTTGGGAAGTTGAAGCAGGAGGATCGCTTGAGGTCAGGAGTTTAAAACCAGCCTTGCCAACATGGAGAAACCCAGTCTACTAAAAATACAAAAATTATCTGGGCATAGTGGCCCACCCCTGTCATTCCAGCTACTTGGGAGGTTGAGACACTAGAATTGCTTGAACCTGGGAAGTGGAGGTTGCAGTGAGTCACGATTGGACCACTGTGCTCCAGCCTGTGTGATGAAAACAAAAACAAAAGCAAAAAGAAAAACAAAACAAAACAAAATTTTATTACTAAAGAATGCTAGGATTATTTTAGCCTTCAGTGAGTTGTAATCTTTTTGCTGGTATTCACACCATGCTGTAGCCTAGTAAGTGTGCAATACCAATATTTAAAAAACAACATACATATTTTAATTTAAAATATTTTATTGCTAAAAATTGCCAACAATTGACCAGGTGTGGTGGCTCATGCCTGTAATCCCAGCACATTGGTTGGCCAAGGTGGGCAGATCATGAGGTCAAAAGATCAAGACCATCCTAGCCAACAAGGTGAAACCCCATCACTACTAAAAATTCAAAAAATTTAGCTGGGCATGGTGGCACTCGCCTGTGATCCCAGCTACTCAGGAGACTGAGGCAGAAGGATCACCTGAAGCCAGGAGGCAGAGGTTGCAGTGAGCCAAAATTGTGCCACTGCACTCCAGCCTGGTGACAGGGCAAGACTCAGTCTCAAAAAATAAAAATAAATGCTAATAATTTTTTAGCCTTTAGTGAGTCATAATGTATTTGCTAGTGAAGGATCTTGTCTCAGTTTTGATGGCTGCTAATTGATCAGGGTGGGAGTGGTAAAAGTATGAGTAGCTGTGACAATTTCTGAAACTAGAGAGAATAATGAGGTTTGTAGCATTGATAGACAGAAGATCTATCATTTCACAGGAAGATTTTTCTATAGAATGTAATGCTGTTTAACAGCATTTTACCCACAGTAGAACTTCTTTCAATATGGCTATCAATGCTTTCCAACCCTACTGCTACTTAATCAACTAAGCCTATGTAACATTCTAAACCTTTTGTCATTTCAACAAGGTTCACAGAATTTTCATCAGATAGAGTGCCCATCTCAAGAAAAAACTCTCTTTGCTCATCCATAAGAAGAAACTTCTTATGAATTAAAGTTTTACTATAAGATTGCAGCAATTCAGAGACATCTTCAGGCTCCTCTTCTAATTCTAGTACTGTTGTGGTTTCTACTGTATCTGCAATTACTTCACCCAGTAAAGTCTGGAATCCCTAAAGTAATTCACAATGATTCAAATCAACTTCTTCCAAACTCCTGTTAATATTGATATTTTGACCTCTTTCCATGAATCATAAACATGGCATCTAAAACGAGTCTTTGATTTTTAATGTACTTAGTTCTAATCCATCAGAGGGATCACTATTTCGCTGCTATAGCTTACAAAAATATTTTTTAAATAGCAAGACTTAAAATTCAAAATTATTAAACTATAGCTGCAAAATAGATGTTTTGTTAACAGGCATGAAAGCAACATTAATATTCTTATACATCCCTATCAGATCCTCCTGGGTGACCAGGTGCATTGTCAACAGGCAGTACCATTTTGAATTTTTTTTTTCTTTTTTTTTTTTCTGAGCAGTAGGTCTCAACAGTGGGCTGAAATTATTCAGTAAACTGTGCTGTAAACAGATATGCTGTCATCTAGGTTTTGTTGTTCAATTTATAGAACACAAGCAGAATAGATTTAGCAAGATTTTTAAGGGCCTTAAAGTTTTTGAAATGGCAAATAAGCATTGGCTTCCACTCAAAGTCACCAGCTGTTTTAGCCCCTAACAGGGGCTTTGAAGTGAAGCATTGATTTTTCCTCTCTAGCTCTGATCGTCCTAGATGACATTTTTATCTACTATAGAGCTATTCATCTGCACTGAAAATATGTATTTTATTGTAGCCACTTTATCAATGTTCTTAGCTAGATTTTTCTGGATAACTTGTGCAGGTTCTACAGCAGCATGTGTTGGTTCACCTTGGACTTTTAAGTAATAGAGATGGCTTCTTTGCTTAAACTTCATGAGCCAACTTCTGCTAGTTTCCAACTTTGCTTTTGCAGCTTCCTCAACTCTTTCACTTTACATAGCACTGAGTGAGGTAAGAACTTGTTCTGGATTAAGCTTTGGTTTATGGGAATATTGAATCTGGTTTTTAATCTTCTATCCAGACCACTAAAACTTACTCCATATCAGCAATAATATTGTTTGGGTTTCTTATTATTCATGCATTTACTAAAGTAGCACTTTTAAATGCCTCAAGAACTTTTCTTTGCATTCATTACTTGGCTAACTGTTTGACCCAAGGGGCCTAGCTTTTAGCCTATCTCAGATTTCAGCATGCCATCCTCACTAAGCTTAATTATTTCTAATGTTTGGATTAAGTGAAAGATGTGTAACGCTTCTGTTTACTTGAACAATTAGAGGCCATTGTAAGATTATTAACTGGCATAATTTTAACATTCGTGTGTCTCAGGGAATAGGGAAGCCTCAAGGGGGAGAGAGAGAGAGAGAGAGAGAGAGAGATGAAAACAGCTTGTCAGTGGAGTGGTCAGAATACACACAACATTTATCAAGGAAGTTTGCTGTCTTATATGGGTGTGGTTCACAGCTCTCCAATACAATAGCAATGGTAACATCAGAGATAATTGATCACAAATCACAACATATATAATAATGATGAAAATGTTTCAAATATTATGAACAATGCCAACATGTGTCACAGAGTAATGAAGTGAGTACATTGTGTTAAACAAATTGCACCACTTAGACCTGCTGGACTCAGGGTTGCCACAGACTTTCAATTTGTAAAAAACATGCTATAAAGTACAATAAAGCAATGTGCAAGAAAACAAGGTATGTTTTATTTGCCAGCCATACATTTTGTAAGAATTTAATGTAACATTCAAAATATATAAGAAACTGAAGCAATTAAATACAAAAAGTTTAAAGTAACCTGATAAAAAGAATGAGAAAAGGACATCAATGGACATACAAAAGAAACATATCAAAAAAGAAGATATAAAAATGACTTATAGATACATAGAAAATTGTTCAATATCATGAGTCATTACAGAAATGTAAATTAAGCCTCAATGAGATATCATCTCACCACGTGTGTCAGAATGGCTACTACCTGTAACCACTCCAGAATACTGCATGGAGTTCAAAAAAAAAAAAAAAATCCACAAATAGAATTACCACATGATCCAGAAATCCCACTCTAAGTATTTACCTAAAAGACTTGAAATCAGCTTTTCAGAGAGATGTCTGCACCCCCATGTTTACTGCAGCAGTCTTCACAATGGCTGGGCTATGGAATGAACCTCAGTGTTTATCGACTGATAAATGGACAAAGCAAACATTATGTATATACACAACAGAATATTAGTCAACATTTAAAAAGAAGGAAATACTCTCATTTGTGACAACACAGATGGAACTAGAGAACGTCATGGTAAGTAAAATAAGTCAGTACAAGAAAAGAAATGTTGCATGTTCTTTCATACATATTAAAACTAAAACAACTGGACTCCTAGAATCAAGAGTAGAATGGTGGATGGCAGAGGCTGGGGAGTTTGAGTAATGGGAAATAATGGTCAAAAGGCATGAAATCTCAGACAGAGGAAATAGGTTTTCTCTATTTTTTTTTAGATCAATTGCACAGTGTGGTGAATATAATTGATACTGTACATTTTTAAATTGCTTAGCGAGTAAATTTCAAATGTTCTTCCTATAAAAATGATAAGTATTTGAGGTGTTAATTAACTTGTTTTAATTATCTTTCATTGTATTCATAAATCATACCATCACTTTATACACTGTAAATATATATACTTATAAATTGTTAGCTTACAATAAAATAAAAAAATATAGTTCTATTTTATCTATAAGTACAAATCTATGTTCATTTTTAATGTGTTACTAGATACATTTTTTCTGTGATTTTTCAAAGATACTTCTATTTTACCAGTTTTTTATTAAATCAGCTTTTTGTACTTTTTAAGAGTGTTTTCTATATGGCTATTTTAAATCTTATATTATTTAATAACTCACTCTATTTTTGGCTTTTTAAAGTTTTTTTATTTTTAATATGTTAGCAATTAATTTTCAATATTATCTTTTTTACACTAGAAATAGTAAAGGTAGGAATTGTTGTGTAAGTATATTTATAAATTTAGTATAACATTTCTTCACTGTCTCTCGTAAGACCCATTGCAATTTCTGGCTGTTCACATTTATCATTGAAGTGTTTCTCTTTGACACAAGCAATAATCTTTGCCTTTATTTCAGTTTTATTTGTTATTGAATTAAATATTCCTGTCTGCCCTTGACACACGCTTTCTTAGTACACTCTTCTGTCATTTTCTTCTGTATTGGATATGGTTTTTTTTATTATCTGTTGTTGAGTGGGAAACCTTTTTTATAATATATGTTACTGCATCAGATTTATTAAAATAATAAACATGTGTGGCCTTCACTTTATCACTATATTTACTATTTATGCTTTTTTCATGACTTAAAAATATTTCACAGTACAGTTTGGTTTTTACTTTCTTTATATTATATAGATAATTTTCTATTTATTTGGAAAGTATATTAGATTCCCTAATACAAGCACGGATACAATTGCTACATTCACATATTCTACCAACTCCCTTTAACAACGTGACCTTATCTCATTACATTATATTTCTTAGCCTATACTTTTATACATTCAAATATTCTTACACTTCTTTTGTTCAATTTATCAGCACAATGTTCTCTTTGGTTATAAAATAGGAAAACATCAGTATGCTCATACTCTCACTCTTTCTCTTTAAAAACTGTATTTGTGTTTTCTTTATATTTTAGTTTATTACACACATAGTCTATTTAATCATCTTAGTTGCCACGTTTTGGTTTTACACGCACGTAATGTTTTTCTTAGATGAATAACAAAGGATTACACATTTAACAATTTAATATAACACAGATTTTCTATCTCACAGTTTCTGAGTAAGGAGGCTCAGCTTGGCCTAGATGAGTCCTCTGCTCAGGGTCTTACATACAGTGGCAGTGAGGGCAGAAATGGGACTAGAGTTTCATTTGAGGCTTCGTGTCTTTTCTTGCCTGTACACTGTAGAATTTATTTTCTTGCTGCTGGATGAAGTGGCTTACTCCTTTACGACCAAGAAGAAAGAATCTGATTTCTTCTGTCTCTGACACCTATGACCGTCCATAAAAGGCTCACCTGATTTGATCAGACTCATCCAAAATAATCTTCCTTTCACTAAAGTCAACTTATTACAGGGCTTAATGACATCTGCAAATTTCCTTCAACTTTGCCATTCAACAGAACAGAGGCAGATAAGTAATGTTCCTAAACTTTGCCACATTCTGATGGTTAGAAGCAAGTTTCATGCCGGCCTAAAATGAAAAGGAAAGGATTTTTGAAGGGTGTGGTCATGGAGTCTCATGTTATTATTCTGCCTATCACAAAACATAAGGCAATTTAGTTAATACCACTGCAAAGTCTTTTGCTGTCACTTCACTATTTCTTATTTGACTGAAGTTTATCTTCTAATAGTTTCTTCAAGAAATATTCTTGAAAAGGGCTTTCTTTGAGCTCTTAAATGCTTGACAGATTGATTTGTTACTTTTACATTTGAATGACAGTTTGCATGCTCAAAAATTATTGATTCATACTTTCCTTTCTTGACGGCTCTGCAGGCATTGCAAAAGCCCTTTTCAGAGTTCACTGCTAATGATGGAAAATGTTAGGCCAGTCTATTGTTTTATATTGAAAGGTAGAATAAGGTTTTGTTTCAGTGCCAAAGGACTTATTGATGATTTTAAATCAATTACTTCATTATGATATTTCTAATATTGATCATTCTGTTAATTTTTTTCCAAGACCCAATGTGTCTTTTTCAATTGGTGATTTCAATGGTTTTTAATGAAAGTTTTCCTGAATTTCATGTTATTATATAATTTTAAATGTATTTTTTAAACATTTTTAGTTCTCTTACTTACATATTGGATCCTTTGTGCTGCCTCAAAGTAATTATTCTTTTTCTTTTGACATCATGTGATTTTCTCTTATGATTCTTCTCAGGGGTCAACCAATGCATAGTTTATTTATTTCTCCAGTTCTGACATATTTTTCTGATATTTTATTTGTCTGCTTTATATTCTAATTTCTGTGATGTTTGCACATCACAGAAGTAAAACAATGCATAGATTTATTTTGTATTTAAATGTAACAGCACAATATGAGTCACAGTGTTTACATTAATTGTTAGTAATTGTTTTGCTGACTTTTTTTTTTTTTTTTTTTTGAGACAGAGTATTGCTCTGTAGCTCAGAGTAAAATGCAATGGTGGATCTCGGCTCACTGCAACCTCCACCTCCCAGGTTCAAGCAATTCTTGTGAGTCAGCCTCCCTAATAGATGGGACTAGAGGCACCCACCACCACACCCAGCTAATTTCCGTATGTGTAGTGGAGATGAGGTTTCACTGTGTTGGCAAGGCTGGTCTCAAACTCCTGGCCTCGGGTGATCCACCCTCCTCGGCCTCCCAAAATGCTGAGATTACAGGCATGAGCCGCCATGCCTGGCCTGATTTTTGTTTTTTTACGAGTGTTAACATTCTTTTCTTGTTTTCCTTTTTGTTCTTTTCCTTTTTTATCTTGTAGACCACATGCTTAACATTTTATATTTTACTTGTACTTGAATGATGTAATTACTTCCTGATCCAACTTCTATCAGGTGAAGCAGGGTCATGAAATAGCATAGCAGGGAATTTACTTATAAAACAAGGCATCTCTGAGGACAACCTTTTAGCTTATTATTTCTGTTAGACAAAAATAATCAACTGCTTACCAGAAGGATGCGAGAAGTGCAACGTCATTGCCTTCCACCAACCTACTACACTCTGATAGCCCTTCAATTTCCTCTGCTAGAACTGCTTTTGAGTAACTATTTAGGCATCTCTACATCTCATAACATTCATCTTAACCTTATGCCAATGTTAACCGCTTAACATTTTGGTGGATTCATGGCAAGTTATTGAATAGTGTCCTCTGGGATGCTAAGACTTTCTTCATTTGTTATCTTACCAAGTTTCTACTATTGTGCTTCTATTTCAAGAAAAAATATATGTTTTATGACCAATATTTCACATTATTTTGTCATTGTTATAAGTTTTTATTTCACTCTCTTCTATTTTGTAATGCCTTTTTTCTTTAAATTTAGTTTTTCAGTTAACTATTTGAGCATCACCAGCATACTGAATTTCAGCAAGACATTAGCCCATTTTATAAAATCATTTTCATCTAGATTTAACTTACATACTACAGGACATGTTGCTTTTTACTTTCTTAACATTAGTTTTTCTTTTTTTTCTGGCATTTTGGAGTTCAGTATACTATACCATAGGAAGTTTCCTTTTTTAAATTTACTCTTATTTTTTCAACTATGTTCTGATCTACTTTCATTTTCTCCTAACCAATAGTTTTCTAGTATCTGCACCTAACATACTATATTTTTATGCTAGAGGACTTTGCTGACATTTTATAACCTTATAAATTTAATAAAATATAAGGCTTTCAACGATATGGTGGTAACTACAGAGATCCATATTGAAGCATAGTTACTATCAGCATCTTTTTACAGTTCCATGACTTCAAGTGATATATGTTGTTTCAAGCTGCCAAATAAAATACAGTGTCAAATTAAATTTGAATTTCTAATACACAGTGAATTTTTAAAAATTATAAACATGCTCCACACACATAGACACAAAATAAAGGGATGGAAAAAGATTTACCAAGCAAATGGAAAGCAAAAAAGCAGGGTTCACAGTCCTACTTTCTGATAAAACAGATTTTAAAACAACGAAGATTAAAAGAGACAAAGAAAAGCATTACATAACAGTAAAGGGATCAATGCAACAAGAAGAGCTAACTATCCTAAATATATATGCACCCAATACAGGAGCACCCAGATACATAAAACAAGTTATTAATGACCTACGAACAGACTTAGACTCCCACACATTAATAGTGGGAGACTTTAACAAGCCATTGTCAATATGAGACAGATCAATGAGACAAAATGATTAACAAGCATATTCAGGACTTGAACATAGATGTGGACCAAGCGGACCTAATAGACATCTACCGAACTCTCCACTCCAAATCCACAGACTATACATGCTTCTCAGCACCACATCACACTTATTCTAAAATTGACCACATAATTGGAAGTAAATTACTCCTTAGCAAATGTGAAAGAACAGAAATCATAACAACCAGTCTCTCAGACCACAGTGCAGTCAAATTAGAACTCAGGATTGAGAAACTCACACAAAACTACACAACTAGGGGAAAGTGAACAACCTGATCCAGTATGACTACTGGATAAATAATGAAAAGAAGGCAGAAACAAAGATGTTCTTTGAAACCAATGAGAACGAAGACACAACATACCAGAATCTCTGGGACATATTTAAAGCAATGTGTAGAGGAAAATTTATAGCACTAAATGGCCACAAGAGAAAGGAAAAAAGTTATAAAATTGACACCCAAACATCATGATTAAAAGAATTATAGGAGCAAGATCAAACAAATTCAAAAGCTAGCAGAAGACAAAAATTAACTAAGATCAGAGCAGAACTTAAGTAAATAAGAGACAAAAAAAAAAAAACCCTTCAAAAAATCAATGAATCCAGGATCCGATTTAAAAAAAAAAAATCAACAAAATAAATAGACTGCTTGCCAGACTAATAAAGAAGAAAAGAGAGAGAAATCAAATAAATGAAGTAAAAAAAATGATTAAGGGGACATCAACACTAAGCCCATGGAAATACACACTACCCTTAGAGAATACTACAAACACCTTTATGCAAATAAACCAGTAAATCTAGAAGAAATGGACAAATTCCGAGACACACTCTCCCAAAACTAAACCAGGAAGAAGTCGAATCCATGAATAGACCAATAACAAGGTCTGAAATTGAGGCAGGAATAAATAGCTTACTAACCAAGACAAGTCCAGGTCCAGACGGGTCCACAGCAGAATTCTACCAGAGGTACAATGAAGAATTAGTACCATTTCTTCTGAAACTATTCCACACAATACAAAAAGAGGGAATCCTCCCTAACTCATTTTATGAGACCAACATCATCCTGATACCAAAACCTGGTAAACACACAACTAAAAAAGACAATTTCAGGCCAATATCCTTGATGAAAATTGATGTGACAATCTTCAATAAAATACTGGCAAACCAAATCCAACAGCACATCAAAAAGCTCATCCATGACAATCAAGTTGGCTTCATCCCAGAGACGCAAGTCTGGTTCAACATATGCAAATCTATAAATGTAATCCATCACATAAACAGAACCAAAGACAAAAACCATGTGATTATGCCAATAGATGCAGAGAAGGCCTTCAACAAAATTCGACAGCGCTTTGTGCTTAAAACTCTCAATAAACTAGGTATTGATGGAAAGTGTCTCAAAATAATAAGAGCTATTTATGGCAAACCCACAGCCAATATCATACTGAATGGGCAAAAACTGGAATAGTTCCCTTTGAAAACCGGTGCAAGACAAGGATGTCCTCTCTCACCACTCCTATTCAACATAATATTGGAAGTTATGGCCAGGGCAATCAAACAAGGAAAAGAAATAAAGGGTATTCCATTAGGAAAAGAGGAAGTCAGATTGTCTCTATTTGCAGACAATGTGATTGTATATTTAGATGACTCCGTTGTCTTAGCCCAAAATCTCCTTAAGCTGATAAGCAACTTCAGCAAAGACTCAGGATACAAAATCAACATGCAAAAATCACAAACACATTCCTATACACCAAAAACAGACAAACAGTGAGCCAAATAATGAGTGAACTGTCATTCACACTTGCTACAAAGAAAATAAAATACCTATGAATACAACTAACAAAGGATGTAAAGGACCTCTTCAAGGGTAACTGCTAACCACTGCTCAAGGAAATAAGCAAGGACACAAATAGATGGAAAAACATTCTATGCTCATGATTAGAAAGAATCAGTATTGTGAAAATGACCATACTGCCCATAAATTCAGTGCTATTCCAATCAAGCTACCATTGACTTTCTTCACAGAATTGAAAAACAAAAACAAAAACAAAAACACTTTAAATTTCATATGGATCCAAAAAAGAGCCAGCATAGCCAAGACAATTCTAAGCAAAAAAATAAAAAAATAAAAAAAACAAAGCTGGAGGCATCATACTACCTGACTTCAAACTATACTACAAGGCTACAGTAATCAAAACAGCATGGTACTAGTACTAAAACAGAGATATAGACCAATGGAACAGAACAGAAACCTTGGAAGCAATGTCACACATCTACAACCATTTGATCTTTGACAAACCTGACAAAAACAAACAATGAAGAAAGGATTCCCCATTAAATAAATGGTGTTGGGAAAACTGGCTAGCCATTTGCAGAAAGCTCAAACTGGATCCCATCCTTACACCTTATACAAAAATTAACTCCAGATAGATTAAAGATTTAAACATAAGACCTAACACCATAAGAACTCTATAAGAAAATCTAGAATTGAGTTCTCAATTTGATTCTCTGCTTGGTTACTGTTGATGTAAAGAAGTTCTACTTAATTATGTACATTGATTAGATAGCCTGAGATTTTACTGAATTCACTTCTGAAATATAGAAATCTTTTGGATTTTCTAGAATTATATGATCATATCATCAGTAAACAGTGAACGTTTGACCTCCTTTTTTCCAGCTTGGATACACTTTATTTCCTTCCTTTGCCTAATTCCTCCATGTTGGCCTGGTGATAATACGAGTGATAAGAATGGGCAAAGGAGTGATAAGAATGGGCATCCTTTTCTAATTCCAATTCTCAGAGGGAATGCTTTCAACATTTTCCCATTCGATCTGATGTTGGCAGTAAATCTGTCATATATGGCTTTTATTATTTTGAGCTAAGTCCGTCTATGCCTAGTTTGTTTAGTGTTTTTATCTTAAAGTGTTCCTAGATTTTATTGAATATTTTTTTCTGAAGCTATTGAAGTGAACATAAGGTTTTTGTCTTTAATTCCATTTATATGATGTTATCATGTTTACTGACTTGCCTGTGTGAAACCATTCCTGCATTTCTGCAATGAAACTCACTTGAACATGCTGTATTATCTTCTTGATGTGCTATTTGGTTTAATTAACTAGTGTTTGCTAAAGAATTTTTGCATTTAAGTTTATTAGGTATATTGATTTGTAGTTTTCTTTTTTTTTTTTTTTTTTTTTTTTTTAGTTATGCCCTTCCCTGGTTTTTGTATCAGGGCAATATTGGCTTTAAAGAAAGAATTAGGGAGGATTCTATCTTTCTCAATACACTGGAATAGTTTCAGTAGGATTGTCACCAATTCTTTGAAAGTCTGGTAGAATTCAGCTGTGAATACATCCTGCCCTGAACTCTTTTGTTGTTTTGGGCAATTTTTAAATTACTGATTTAATGTCACTGCTTGTTATTGATCTATTCAGAATTTCTATTTTATTTGTGTGGCCTGGGAAGATTCTATGATTCCAGAATTTTTAAATTTCCTTGAGATTTTGTAGTTTATGTGCATAGAGGCTTTCATGGGAGTCTTGAGTGATCTTTTATATCTCTGTGGTCAGCTGTGATGTCTCCAGTTTCATTCAGTTTCATTTCATTTAGTTCTGCTGTGCCCATTGTTATTTCCTTTCTTCTGCTAGCTTTGGGTTTAGTTTTACCTTGTTTCTCTAGTTCCTTGATTTGTGACATTAGGTAGTCAATTTGGGATCTTTCAGACCTTTTGTTGTAAGCATTTAGTGCTATAAATTTTCCTTTTAGCACTGCTTGTGTTATATCCAGATGTTTTGATAACTTATGTCTCTGTTATTATTCGTATCAAGGAATTTTTTACCTGATTATATTGTTCATCCCAAAATGATTCAAAAGCAGTTTGTTTAGTTTTGCAGGTTCCTTTAGTGTAGTTTTGTAGGTTCCTTTTGTAGTTGACATCTAGTTTTATTTCATTGTAGTCTGAGAAGATACTTGATATGATTTCAATATTTTAAATTTTATTGAGACTTGTTTTCTGACCTATCATTTGATCTCTTTGGGAGAATATCCTATGTACTTATGAGAAAGTAGAATGCATATTCTTCAGCTTCTTCAGTTTTTGGATAGAACATTCTGCACACATCTGTTAGTTCTATTTATTCTTCTTTTTTTTTTTTTTTTTTGGACAGTGTCTCACTCTGTCACCAAGGTTGGAATGAGGTGGCATAAACTCAACTCACTGCAACCTTCTACCTCTGGGTCCAAATGATTCTCCTGCCTCAGCTTCCTGAGTAGTTAGGACTACAGGTATATGCCACCATGCCCAGGTAAATTTTGTATTTTTAGTAGAGACGGAATTTCACCATGTTGAGCAGGCTGGTCTTGAACTCTTTACCTCAAACAATCTGCCTGCCATGGCCTCCCAAAGCTCTGGAATTACAGGCATGAGCCACCACACCTGGGCCCCATTTGTTTTAGAGTGTAGTTTAAGTACATTGCTTCTTTCTTGACTTTCTGTCTCCATGATCTGTCTAGTGCTTTCAGTGAAGTATTGAAGTTTCCCACTATTATTGGGTTACTATTTCTTTTCTGAGATTTGGTACTAAATGTTTTATGAATCTAGGAGCTCCAGTCTTAGGTGCACATAAATTTAGAATTATATCTTCTTGTCAGATTTATTCATTTATCATTATATAATGATCTTTATTTTTTAATTGTTGTTCCTTATAAGTCTGTTTTATGAGCAATAAGAATAGATAAGCCTGCATGCTTTTGGTTTCCATTTGCATGAAATATCTTTTCCTGCTTCTTCACCATGAGCTAAGATGAATCCTTACATGCTATGCATGTCTCTTGAAGACAACAGATACTGTGTTTGTGATTTTTTCATTTATTCTGCTCAGGGCCATTTATGGTCAAGGTTAATATTGAGATGTAAGATACTTTTTAGTGATCATGTTAATTGTTACTTAGATACGTATTTTCCTCATTGTGCTATTATTTTTTCAACCCTGAGAGTATTATGTTTTTAAGAGGTTCTATTCTGGTGCACACAAACTTTTTGTTTCAGGATTTAGAACTCCTTTTAAAATTTTTTTGTAGGGCTGGTGCAATAGTGACAAATTACTTCAGCATTTGTTTATCTGAAAATGACTTTTTTTCTCCATGATTTATAAATATTTGTTTTGCTGGATACACAATTCATGACTGACAGTTATTCTGTTTCTGGAAGCTAAAGACAGAACTCCAATTCCTTCTGGCTTATCAGGTTTGTGGTGAGAAGTCTGCTGTTAGTCTGATAGGTTTTGTATGTTACCTGGTGCTTTTGTCTCCCTACTCACAGAATTGTTTACCTGACATTAAATTTAAATAGCCTGATGACTATATGCCTTGAAGAAGTCCTTTTTGTGGCGAATCACCTAGGAATTCTTTGATCTCCCTGTATTTCAAATATCTAAATCTCCAGCAAGGCCAGAGAACTTTTTATTTTTTCTACAAATGAGTTTTTCAAATTTTTTACTTTCTCTTCTTCATCAGAAACACCAATTATTTTTAGGTTTAGCCATTTTACATGATCCCATATTTCTTGGAAATTTGTTCAATTGTTTTGATATTTTTTTTTTATTTTTGTCTGGTTAGGTTAATTTAAAAGCCTTGTCTTCAAGCTCTGAAATTCTTGTTTCATTTGTTCTAAACTGTTGTTAAATTTTTTTTACTACATGTTGTAATTTCCTAAATTTCTCTCTCATTTTCGGACATTCTGACTGCTCTTTCCTTAAAATATCTCTTTAGAAAATATTTTATTCTTATCCTGAATTGCTTTTTAATTTCTTTATGTTGGTTAGTATCACCCCAAGTAGCTTAACAGACAAACTTTTGAGTTACTACCTGTTATTTCAAAGATTTTGTCTTGATATGGATCCAGTGCTGGAGAGTTAGTGAGGTCTTTTTGGGGGTGTTACAGAACCCTGTTTTGTCACATTACTAGAATTATTTTTTCTGGTTCATTTTCAGTTGGGTAGACAATTTTTTTTTCTACTTATTCTTGAATTTATTTTTTATTTGACTTTTAAAAAAGTTCTCTCTTAAGGATATGACTTTAATGTTTATAGTTTATTATACCTTAATTTGGCTTTCAGGAGTTGAAAACTCTGTATGATAGCCTTTTCTGATCCTGGTTATAGTTGCTATGTGTTTGATATGTGGTCAAGTTCACTGTCTCCTATGAGGCTGGAATGCAGGCAGAGGTATCTTGAAGCTTACTGTGTTCCCCTATAGGGTTCACTTTTTAAATTTATTTATTTTTCCCCAGTATTTTATTTACTGTGTTGAATAGTTCCAGTTTCATGCAAAAAAGGAGGATGTCCCTGTGTAGAAACTAGTTGTGACTAAAGCATATGAGTGAATGCAATGGCCAATGCTAAGCCAAGGTCCCAGCCTTGACAGAGGTGGCTGAGGGAGCTCTCAGTGAAATGCACTGAGGTCTCATCATGGGAAGGGTGGGAGGCACTTCAGCTCCCCTGCCATGTCAGCAGGAAAGTGATCCACCTCCTGGACACATTCTTGACCCAGTGTTTCAGCTGTTTGGATCACATAGCATCCTCTTTTCATCTGCAGGAATGTTAATATTCCACGTAGAGAGAAATTTTGACTCTGTC
Source organism: Sapajus apella (assembly GCF_009761245.1). Classification (NCBI taxonomy): domain Eukaryota; kingdom Metazoa; phylum Chordata; class Mammalia; order Primates; family Cebidae; genus Sapajus; species Sapajus apella. Next base: position 43,792,588 of record NW_022436948.1, read on the forward strand.
TCTCGTGCAAGCCTGAACTCAGATTGTTTCACTCGTGGGTGTTTTTGCCGGAAACAATAAAGTGCTGTAGAAAGGCTTTCTGTAGTTCCACCCATTCTGCCATGGAAGAAATCCCAGTTGTATCTGCAGTGGTTGACAACGGGGCAAAGAAGTTCCCTTCTGCAAGACTCTTCATAAGCACCAGAGCTACATGTCTTGGGGTAGAGCTGCAGATGTTCCCTGCTAAGCTCAGCACTGCAATTTTGCCTGTGCTGAAATACACTTCCTGTCAGTGGAAAGATCTGAAACTCATGGCCTACCACCCAGATTATTTTGTTCCATAGGGTTTGATGTGGTGTGTTCCCCCTTCCCTTAGGTGTAACAAGCCCTGAGAACCAGACTACTGTGGTTGCTGCTGATCCTTGAGGTTGAGCTTCCCAGTGGAGCTGACACTCCAGGCTGGTGTTGGGGAATGTCTGCAAGGTGTCCAGTCATGTGACTTGTCCTCAAGTCTCCCGGCAGTGCATACCAACACCTTTTCTGATGTGGGTGGCAGGGGAGTAACATAGACTCTGTGAGATTCTTGGTTGTAAATAGTCATACTGTGTTGACTTTCTCAGCTGCTACTTGTAGTAATAATGAACTGGTCACATGGATACACTCAAGACTTTCTGGTTAGCCAGGATGACGCAGGCAATGATAACTGAGGTCATGCACAAATTTTCTCCTTCCTGGGTGCAGTTATTCTACCTGTAGATGTTGTATTGGACTACGTTGGTTGGCCTCCAGCCAGGACGTGATGCTTGCAAAAGAGCACCAGCTGCCATAGAAGCCGTGTGGTTTGTGCTTGCCTTAAGTTACTCAGGGATATTCTCTGACTTCTCTCAAAAGTTTCTGTCCTTTATGTAAGCTACCAGGGTGGGTGAAGGGAGAAAGCCGGGTGAAGGGACAAAGCCAGGTGAAGGCTGGGTGAGACAGGTCTGTACTCTGGGTCTTCACATATGGGTAAGTGAGACCTTTAGCGGAGTTGGGTGTGGTGCTCCGGCCACTAGGGTAGTGTTCCAGGAAGGACTGTAGCTGCATCTGCTGCACAGAAGAGTTCACACAGCGGGTGGAGAGTATCAGGTGGCAGTGAGCTTCACCCAGCTCCCACGCACTTGGCAAGACAGCACTCTCACCCACAGTGTTCACTAACATCAGCTAGCCAAATTCCAAGTCAAGCCATCAATGCTTAGAACTCAAAAGTGTCCCGGGCCTTTCCTTTAGAGACAGAAAGTGTAGCTTTCAGGCCATACCCTTCTTCCCTGCAAAGCCAGGGTACCCAGCTCCTGTGCCATGGCTGCAGCCCACTTACCGCTCTCCCCCAGTTCTGGCAGAGGGAGTTTGTCCTCACTGAAGGTAGTATTATGCACTTTGGTTGGGAGTTTATTTCAACCTGCAACTACCATCTGAGTCAGTTTGTGGACTTCCACAAGGTCCCCTGTGACTAGAATCAGGAGTGGTTTTCCTCAGTCCACACTGGAGACTGGGAATATGTGCAGGGATCTTCTTGCTGCTTCTCCTACTTTTGTATTTCTCACTGCTGTCTATATCAGTTCCAGCATTGGGCAGAGTTGAGACCTTCCCTGGTGGGCTGGATTGTCCAATCGCCTGGTAGAGGGCTTATATCCCCCAGTCAAAGGACTTACAGTTTTGGCCCAACTCACGATGTAGGCTGCAACTTTCTGCTTCTTTCAAAGGGTTTGTGATTTCTTTCCATTTTCCTGTTAAATTTCTGCATTACTTCTTGAAAAATAGTTTTACAATATGACTCTCTATACATGACTTTGTCTTTCTTAGTGAGCGAGAAATGCTAACACTTCAATCAGTCATCCCAGGAAAAAAAAGGCATCATGATATTTTCAAAAGGTATCCAGTTATCTGTGGAAATACATAATATTTTCTGTAAATATATGCAGAAAAATGTAATTCCCTAATGAAATCTAAAATCTGTCTGATATATTATTAAAAATTCAAGTGTTAATATTTGCTATGGAATCATAAACCCAGTAAATATTTGGGAGAACTTATTTATATTCTCCTTTGTGTATAACACTGAAATTTTATGAAGTGTTTTATTATTAGGCATTAACTACAACATTACCTTTTAATGGAACCATAAATCTTTAATTACAGTTCAATATGTAGCTGACTTAAATTGCTTTTGGACTAAAACAATCCTATTGCAATATACAGTATGAAGAAGCAATTTATGTTTTCCTAAAGTAAATATTCTAATTTCAAAACATAAAATAGTTACATGTTGTAGCACATGTCATTTTGGGGAGAAAATTAGTAAGACATTCTCTTTTCTGGCAAAATCATGCTTACCTCCACCTTGTATTGTTATTCACATGCTTTTACTAACAAGAGAAAATCAGAATAGGATGAAGTCCAAAAGGAGGTAGACTTTAAAGATAAGTGATTTGAACCACAAATAAAATCAGAATTTGCTTTCATTGCATACATGTAATTTCAACACAACAAGAACAACAACAGCAGCAGCAGCAACAAAGAAAACCTTTGAATGTGCTCTATTTTTTAAAAAGTACCTAAAATATACTTAAAAATTATCTTTTTGTTTTATGTGTATGTGCATTTAACTCAGTTTGTATGGAACCTCATACATATATGCATCTGTGTATTTATATGATTTACCATATTTTAATTTTACGAGCTATGACAGTAAAGTCCAGGTAGAACAGCAGACTACTTTATCTTAATATTTTTAGAGAGGGGAACATCACACACCGGGGCCTGGGGGGTAGGGAGGTAAGGGAGGAATAGCAGGTGGGGGGATTGGGGAGGGATAGCATCAGGAGAAATACCTAATGTAGATGACGAGGTGATGGATGTAGCAAACCACCACCATGGCACGTGTATACCTATGTAACAAACCTGCACAATCTGCACATGTGCCCCAGAGCTTAAAGTATAATTAAAAAAAGAAAGAAAGAAAATATATTGTAGTAAGATGCAAACTGAGTTTGAATATATCGTTACATTAAATTTCTTAGTTTTTCAAACAACTGCCCTTTCTCAGTCTCTGTATTATCTTACATAAAATTGAAAAAGTTCATACCAAACTAATAAGAATTAATTAAAATATGGATGTAACTTGCTTGGTAACATAATGCCTGGGTCATAGTAAATATATAAATAATAGATTTTTTTCTTGTCCTATTTCTATTCTAAATATGTTCATGTAAATTTATAGTGAATACTTATTTAAAAGTATATTATGCTAAATGTTTCTTCTATTATTCACTGGTGTTGATGTCAGGTAAATATATTAAATATATTTTCTTTTTTGAACTAGATTCTTATACAGGAAGAGTTTTCTGTAAAAGTTTGGCTTTCTTTTTTACTTTGACTTTTTATTTCATTGAGTGCATCTTTTTCTTTAAAAAAGTTTCTGCTGTAATCTAACTACCCACAAACTATTATTTGTAAAAAAAGAATACCTCATTTGCTTCTGATGAACAAGCAGACTATTAATAAACACGATGAAAGGTAAGTTCCATAAGAAAAATCATTTAGATAGTCAATTATTTTATGTAGTAAAATCATATCAATAGAGAACATATTCCATAGAAAAAAATTTAATTTATTTTAAAATTTGATAATGAATTTCAAATATTCCTCAGAAAACAAATAAGGAGAGTTTCCATTACTGTGCATTCAGTAAAGGCATGTACAGAAAAACAGCTGCCATCTTGTTTTTTAATTAGCATTATAGTGTGATTTGTTTGATTTTTCTTTTTTCAGTAATAATTAAACATAGCAAATAGCCAATGTTTAAAAACAGACACAGTAGGATTAGCAAAATAGTGTAAACAGAGATAGTTCTATTAGCTACATAATGAATACAGATGGTGTGGTACTCAAAACAGGTAATTGTGGATTGCGCTTGGGACCATAAAGGAAAAAAATACGACATATTTGAATTATCATCTGTATACATAAAAGCAATAACTAGACTGGGATGGTATTTTTTCTTAATAAAGCCTGTATCAACTTCTCTAAGTCTTACTAGGGAATGCAAAGATGAATGAAAAATAAAGCTATTTCTCATGTGAAGAAATACACACATATTTTATTAGAAAATGTCACATACTTGAAATATGTAGATCAAGCTTGTCCAACCCATGGCGTGTGGGTCGCTTGTGGCCCAGAATGGCTTTGAATGCAGCCCAACACCACAAATTCATAAACTTTCTTAAAACATTATTAGAATAATAATTGTGATTTTGTTTTGTTTTGTTTTAGCTCATCAAATATTGGTACTGTTTGTGTTAGTGTATTTTTTGTGTGGTCTAAGTCAATTCTACTTGCCACGTGGCTCAGGGAAGCCACAAGATTGGACACCCTTGATGTAGATCCCTAGAAAAGGAGAAAATTACTTTCTAAATCAATACATAGATATTACATAGAAGGGCTACTTTATTCACATTTAAACTCTGCCTTTAATATACTTATAAAAGAATATGTAGGGAACTCAATAATATCTAGGAATATTCTGCAGCTATCATAAAAAACTTGCATTTCCATTTAAGGGTGGCAAAAACCATGTTGCCAGTGAAATAACTACTTCAAAATAATGTCAAGTAAAAAAGGACATACAGAAACAATATCTATAAAATTCAAAATTCACACACACATGTGTGTGTTCATGCACGTGTTTGCACAGGTGCACAAAACATGCATACTAATGAAACCCTATTTGGATGTATGTTTTCAAGAAGAATGTTTGTTACTGTTTTTCAAATGTGTTATTGCTGGCTTATATTCTCTCTGGTACTCATTGTGTGTGCGTGCGTGTGTGCGTGTGTATGTGTCTATATATATATATATATATATATATATGCACATCTACATATGCATAATGCCCTAAAAGTATTATATTATCTTAGAATTAGACATTGTAACAGTAAAAATAACCTTTTTTTTCCCAGAATTATAGAGGTATGTTAATTTTTAAGATATGCTAAATGTCTAAGGTCAAATTGAGAGAGAGTAGTAATCAGTCATTGAAACTGTGCCCCCTCAATTAGATAAGAATTGTTTGCCCCCAAGTCCCATGTTACAATTTGATCCCCAATGTGAGAGGTGGGGTGTAGCGGGAGGTGTTTTGTTCCTAGGAGGAAATTACTCATGAATGGCCTGCTGCCATTCTCACGAGAGTGAGTTCTTACTCTTAGTTCCCACAAATACTGGTTGTTGAAAAGATCCTGGCACCTCCTCCCCTCTCTCTTCTGCTTCCTCTTACACCATGTAATCTGCACGTTTTGTGTCCCCTTCACCTTGCATTGGTGAGTGGAAGCAGCCTAAGGCCATCACCAGATGCAGATGCTGGCACCATGCTTCCTGTACAGTCTGCAGAGCTGTGAGCCAAGTGAAACTCTTTCCCTTATAAATTATCCAGGAACGGGTATGTCTTTATAGCAATACAAATGGACAAAGACTCTATATATTTATTTTAGTATAAAGATGGTCATCAAAGCCAAGGAATAAAGTTCAAGGTAGAAAATAAATTTAATATAAATGGAATAGAATTAAAGAAAACAGAAAACGATGTGTTTTCTACAATTCGTACCTTTAAAGTACAGTAGAATATCTTAATAATATCTGGTAAATATTTATTAAATATTTTAAGTGTCTTATGTAGAAACATAAAATACACTTTGTGAGTCACTGCATTTTAAAACATGACAGCACATTTTTTTAAAAAAAATGGTGAGAATCTTTGCCGCATTTCTGTTCTATGAAGCGTTCTATGAAAAGTGAAAGTTTAGTCCATCAGCCAGACAGCTGGTCGGCAAGATGCCACTTTGCTGCCTGCTTAATGATAGTTGCATTCTTAACTGTATTTTTTTTTTTTAACTGACGTTTGGCAAAATGCAGAAAGAAACCTTATTCTACTTAACTCTTTAATCTGAAGTACTTAGGGCATGCCATTCCTGAAAACAGAGAAGGTTCCCATTTTTCATAAAAAAATATTTATTTTTATGGGCAGAATACCAAAACTCAAAATGCACAGTGTGGTATAAGTGTTCATACCATTGGAAGAATTTTACTGTTTATTACTTCTAGAAAATATTTTCAGATTCAGCGTTTCACCTATCTGCTGCTATGTTTCTATCAATGTAAAAAACTCTGAAGAACATTTATATTGAATGTTTTAAATATAGAAGTTTTACCATGTTCCTGCCAGAAATTTGATTGTCACAGTAACTTAGGCAAGATGTTATTTTATGTATATGTACAAATCTTATTACAGACTTGCACAAATATTAAGAAATTAATGAGAATTTGCACTGAGTATCAACAGATTTTAATATCCCTGTAGCTATTGTAATAGTCTGGCTATTTGACATTAACTATGCTAACATATATCATAAGCACAATAAAATAATTAATTAAATTCTTACAAACGAAAAACATTTTTTAGCATTGAGCACAATTTGTACAGTGACATTTTATTGTTTTATTTTAATTCTTTCCGTAATTTCAACTTTTAGATTCGGGGGATACACGCACAGGTTTATCACTGGAAAATGGATGGATCCCATCACACAGGTACTGAGCAAATACTTAGTTGGTTTTTCAACCCCCCTTCAGCCTCCCCCAGGAGTCCCCAGTGTCTATTATGTCATCTTCATGTCCATGAGTATCCCTTTTTTAGCTCCCACTTACAAGTGAGAACATGTGGCATTTGCTTTTATGCAGACTTTTTAAATAGACACTATATAAACGTGGAATTTTAAAAGTAGTCAAGTTGAATTAGGTTAAAAGACTCTTAATATTTTGATTATGAATGTATATTTGAATAAATATGAATTTTCTATGCTTTTGTTTCCCTTTTACACACATAGGATTCAAATACTGTGCACAGTAATTACTGAAGTGGTTTTTGCTGTTTGATATTTATTATGTACATATTCATAAATGCTGTATGAGGTTTGCTACCTGTCAGCTTTTCCTTCCAAATAAGACATTTTAATTATTCAGAAAGTTTTATTATTAAAACAAGGCACAGCCAGAGCTTTCTCCCCTTTTATTCCCATGGGTAAAGTATAATGGCTTCAGTTTCAAAAGTGGGACTTCCAGAGGCCTGAAATACACAATTTAAATAGTATAAAGAATTTCAAATATAAATATTACAGGACTCACAAAGTATATGAATGATAAACTGTTTTAACAAGTGATGTTGCTATTTGTGGATTTTGACAACTTTGCCTATAGTTCTTAAAAAATTACAAATCTAAAATATTGCCTTTATTTCCTTAATCTGTTAAAACTTTCAGAAGTTATGTTCTGAAATCCAGACCTTTCCCAGGCTCTTTTAAACCATTTTATCAACCGAATCCTTAATTTTCTCCTCAAAACAAATTTATTTCTACATTATTTATAAGTTTTCCCACTCCGTTCAGCTAGTAGCTCAATAATGACTTTTGCTGAATTGTTACAGCTATGTTCGCTAAATAATTCTACCCAAAGTCTAACAACATTCTCTGCCTATGTGTTAAGCTTCCATTACTACAAAGAATTTTAAATCAAGGGTATTTGATCAGTATGACATGTGACTTTTTAAATAAAAATACTACTTAAAATAGAAAAGAGAATATATTATTAGTGAGAGACATTGTAAGTGTATGTTGATCACTAATATTATTACACAAATTTTTTTTCTTCAAAATAATTTCTCAAACATGCCTCAAATATTTTTTGTGTAGTGGATTAAGCTGCTTAGAATTATTTTTACCTCTAGAGAAACTGAAGAGGGTAGTACCATTCTATAAAGAGACTATGGAAAGGAGAATTTTGTATGCAAATATTTTAATTCATATGTGTGTATGCTCATATAGGTTTGCTATGTATTTCTATACACAGCCATTGTATTCATCACTTTTAAAAAAATTACATTTTAGAAAATATTTGGTGTTGAATCTCCACCTTTGTGGTTTATGACTTCAATGGTTGCTTGTAGAATCTTTTGCCACTTTTGGAGTCAGTGTACTTTTAAAAGGTGGTAGATTAAGCACGTCCTTTCTACACACCAACCCTAAATGTTTAAGTCACGTTTGGTTTAATACTATTTTTGAGACTAGTTTCTAAGCTTTTTACAATGACTTTCTACACTTGGATTTGGGTTTCAATGGCAGATTTTTTTCCCCCAAACTGAGGAAGGAGACCCAGGCATCTGGAATCAACTTCCCCTTTGACTGCCATTCTGCATTTTAATAGAAGAAAAGGCTGACCGGTTGGAGCCTCCTGAATCACCTTCCTGTAGGTGGCAGGCTTGGTCTTGGGGAAACTCTCCCGGAAGACGCTGTTTTTACCTAAAACAAAATCAAATCAGAAACCTTTTCACGTGTGAGTCTTAAAACTTTAAACCCAAAACCCTTTCAGATGTGATTTCTAAGGCTATAAACCTAAGATTCTTCCACGTGTAATATTTAAAGTATAAGCCTATATAAAGGCAGAACCTTCCTTTGTTAAATGAGCTGAATTTGGACAGGTTATTCCTCAGCTCCCAGCTGTAATAAGCTCCTTCCTTCCCCATTCGGTGTTCAAGGGCTCTGTTTCCCACAGCCACTCCTGCTACAAAACTATTTGGAAAACGTATTTTTATCTTCTAGAAGATAAAAGCAATGAATAGGCTTCAAATCCATTATAATGTTAAAAATTAGATACTGAGTATATTTTGTCTTAAAAAGAAAATACAAGATGAGTTTTATAAAGCTTCCACTACCATCCTTAGCAAGAAGTAAATCTATATTCATATTTAAGATATATAAAATAAACATGGTTCATTTAAACAGTTAATTCAAGATAAATGTGTACATCATAACAAAATCTGTTTAATGTTTTAATCTCTAGTAGCTTTACCTTTTTGCAATGAGAGAAAATTTCATCCTTCAGATGAGTAGCATTGGGAGAAAATATTGACCATATAATCTGGATCTAATAGAAAGAACTTGGAAGACGTGAACTATTTCAGGAGCAGGACCTCAGAAAAAATGACATGTATCTTCCATGCATCAGATATTTTTTGAGGCTCTACACAAACCTGTTACCTTTCCCAGTAAGACAAAAAATCATCCTAATTTCCCAGGAAGAACAAAAAGTGATCCTATGTGCAAGTGTTGGCTTGGTTTTTAGTCAAGTACATACATTAATCAATATCTCAGTGGCCCCTAGCCAAATTTATGCTGAAGAATAATGCTTAGGTTTTGAGCATCTGACAATTTTGTATCTGGCTTAATAGCTAGAGTATCAGGCAGTGATAGCATGTTTTTTTCTATTGTTCACATACTCAGTGTATCTTGCCCTTGGTATTCAGTAGAGCTTACTTCACTGAACTACTAAGGAAAAACAGTGGTCTCTCTCAAGCTAGATTAATTATGTGGAAGCCACCCTAGAAAGTATGGGATATTCTGGATATTTCATAAGGGATTTTGTTTTCTTCGAATGCATTTCATGCTAATTTAGTTTTACATCTCTCTTGAAAATAGCCATTTACTGGCACTTTTATTATTTCTCAATTTGGATTATTTCCCTGGTGCCACTTATTTCACATTTGAATTAATTTGCCACTACATTGACTGTAAGGCCACCTCAGGATAGGTCATTTACACTGTGAGTGTTTTGTTGGCTCATATTGTCGGTACACCTAAGCAATTAATCTGCCGGTTCTTGATATAAAACACAATAGAAATATTACACAAATATTGCTATAGGGATACTCATACATTGCCTTATTGAGAAAATTACAGAGAAGAGTTATCAAATCCAGTATTTTATCACTTTCTACAAAGTAAATAAGTAATTCTTTCAGAAGTTGGGGTACTTGCACAGGTTTGATATATAGGCAAATTGCATGTCATAGGGTTTTGGTATGCAGATTATTTAATCACCCAGGTAATAAGCATCTTCTGATCACTAAATTTTTTTAAAAATCCTCATACCTACTCAATAAATAGAAGAAAATTACCAACTTAAGTGTAACATTCCTAAATTCTTAATGATCAGTAATATAGTCATTAAATTGTTCGATCAATTTACATAGAATAATTATTTCCTTTTTCTCATGTTTTTTCTTCCACCTATTCTCCTACATCTCCTTTCTTCATATTTTTTTCTTCCTCATCTGTTCTCACTCTTTACTTCATTCTCTTTCCTTTCACTCTCCTCCACTGCTACATTGTTTCTTCCTCACGTTCCCTTCACTACCTACTTCTGTAAGCATCTTATTATCGTAATCATATTTACTTCCAGGACGTTGAGTTACTGTATATCATTTTATGCCATTCAAGGATCATTTCACAATGTTAATTATTTCTTATTTCTTATGGTTATGGATTTTGCCGCTATAACATAAAACCTTGAGGACATCTGGTATATATTTCCTATGACAGTCCTAGTAGTAGGGAAGGTAAATCTGTAGTTAGTGTTGATTTAAAAGGATATTTTCACTAGTTGTAATTTCGTCTTAGTAGAGGTATTTTAAGATTCTCCACTACTTCCTTGTTAAATTGATTATTATATTATTAGAAAATAATTATTTTAAACTTTATGGTACATTTAATAGTGACAGTATGAGTGCAAGAAACACAAATTTTCAAAAGTTAAAAATGCAAATATTTTCTGTTTTTGACCCAGGAAATCTCCACACACATTTATGTTGATCGTTCACCTTCTAATAGGGTGAAGTGAAACAACAAACAAAATCAAACAACAAAAACCCAGAACCCAGAAAACACTGTCAAAAATAAAATCAAGCATCCAAACACATCTCAGTCTCATTGCTTTCTTGCTATTGCTTACTCATTTTATTAATATTAGTGTCTACACCTATCTAGAGAAAACATATTGATTATATAATCTAAAAAGTATATAAAATGTTAGTTTCTGTCAGCTAATAAATGAGTGACTACTTGCTTGACACAGTTCTACCAGGGCATTTAGTTATCTATTTTTCAACCACATTTTACTACTACGCAACACAAAAATGAATCAACAAGCATTTAACAAAGTTTGCTATATATGTGTGCTATGTTCCTTGTTATTCAATATAGCCAGTATCTCAAGTGCATCTCAATATGTATCTCTCTATGAACGTCATATTGAGGAGAGAAAAAGTATTTAAAACAAATGAAGATGGATAACATTTATTTTCCCCTTAATATACCGCAGCCTAATAATTAAGCAATTGGTGTCATAATAAATTCTGTAAACAGATTTGGCCTCAGATTATCTCCAATAATGGTGATTCCTTTCCCTATATATCGTATAGAATAAACTCCTGCAACAGAGAAAATTTATGTTAAAACAAAAAGAAAATAAAAAATAATAGAGAGATCCTTGGCAACCCAGAGCCATTTTTTCCAATATATTTCCTTGATATTTTAAACCTAATCTGATTCACACTGGGATTTTTAAAATTTAACTGAGATACTCATGAATAGCATCAAAGAATATCATTCATTTTAGATGGGATATACCAGTAAGAGATCCATGAATGAACATTTATGTGGAAGTAATTTATTAAGAAGACTACCAGCCTGACTGACATGGTGAAACCCCGTCTCTACTGAAAACACACAAAACAATTAGCTGGGCATGGTGGCACCTGCCTGTAATTCCAGCTACTCAGGAGGCTGAGGCAGGAGAACCGCTTGAACCCAGGATGCCAAAGTTGCAGTGAGCTGAGATCACTCCACTGCACTCCAGCATGGGTGACAGAGCAAGACTCTGTCTCAAATAAATAAATAAATAATAAATAATAAATAAAAAGGAAGAAGACCTTAGCAAAAATCAGGAGAGTAAGAAAATTGGGGCAAGATGCTAAAGCAAACAAAGCCCTTAAAGGACACAACTTTAGTTCCACCTTACAGGGGATTTCTGGTCTAACAGTAAATACTAACTCAGATTACCAGGAAAAGAGGAGCTGGAATACTTCTATACTACAAACACTTGACAGTCACTGAGTTACAAACAGGTGAAGAGATGCTGGCTCTCTAAGGAAGAACAGGTAAATTGTAATCAGGAAGCCTTAGAGCAAGACTTTTATAAAAAGATGCCGTCACTGACTCTTAGGAGTGAGGCAAACCAGTTCCTAATGTGCACGTGAATGGTAAAGGGATCAGAAGGGATATTCGTGGACTACAGTTGAGCTTCAATTTTTGCAAAGGAAGGAGTGGTCTCCAATTCTGAATTATGCAAATCTTATTTTAGTTGAAGTACAGATGTCAATGATAAATTATTAAACTAGAATAAATTTCACCTTTTTATGTGTACATGCTGATGAATTGTCAATTAAATATAATCACTTTCACAACATTCATGATATGAAACATCTCCAGCCAATTAAAGTGTAACTTTGAGGTTTTTTGTTGCAGTTCTTCCTTCCTCTTGTCTCCTCTGCCAACACTGGGAACCACTGATCTTCTTCCTTCCCTATAGTTCTACATTTTTTATACTTGCATATAAACCATATCATAAACACTTATTCTTTTGTGCTTGATTTTTAAAAATATTAAATAATACGGTTGATATTCATTCATGTTTTTCAATGTATAAATATTTTCTTTTTATTGTTGAGTAATATCCTGTGGAATGGGATATCACTGGCTGATGACTACAACATTGTACATTTAAATCAGAAATCCCTGAGCATTCCATTTGTTCTACATCCTTGCTAATATTGGGTATTGTCAAGTGTTTTGATTTGAGCAAATCTGGTAACCGTGTAGTATTATCCCATTATAGTTTTAATTTGCATTTTCTGGGTGACTAATGTTGCAGGACTTATTTTTATATGCCTCTTGGTCATTCATAAATATTCTTTTATGAGTAATTTATTCAAAATCATTTGCTAATCTTTGCTGAAGAAAGTACTATTTTTCATAGAAATATTAAGTTGTCTTAGCACCGTTTATTGATATGACTATATTTGCTTTATTTATTCACTTAAAATTTGGTTAAAATATAAATTCAGCCTATAAATCTGGATTTACACTGTATTTTCTAATCTCTTTCGTTGATCTGACATTACCAATATGCACACTGTCTATGGTGTTACATTTTCAAATGCATTGTGTTGTTTTTTGAGTACTTAAAAATGTCAATTAATATGTTTCAAATTTTTCTCAGATGTTCTACATATTTGCTAATTTTTTGTCTTCTTTTGCTGACAATTACTTATAGATGGAGCCCCCTTTGTGACTGCAAATAAATTCATTCCACTATTAGCCCTCAGTCTTTCTTCTAGTAAGGACAGGTATTATCTCCACATTTCAGAAAAAGATATAATCTTTATGTGGAAATCTCTCCAGAAAAAAACATCAGCTTTACCTATTTCAAATTTAGATGTTCACTTTTTACTTATCTGTCTTGAAGCTTTATTACTAGGCTTAAGATTGTCAATTCTTTTTCATGAGTTTACTCTTTCCTCATTGACATTTTTTTCTGTGTGTGTTAATTCTCCTTTGTACCCAAAGTCTCTCTTGTCTGATAACAATATAGTCAACAATATAACCCTGCTAACTTTCTATTTGTGTTTTCTGGCTTACGATTCTTTTAGCATTTTACGTTATCACTGTCTTTTTATATACTTGAATTGCAAGTATATATCCATCTTGCTTTTAGATTCAGACACAAAATGTCTGCACATTATTAAAGTGTATAGTTCATTTAAGCGTAAAGTAATTATTGATAATACTACATTTAACTCTGCCATCATTCTTTTATATTTGTCTAGTTGATTGTTATTTTTTGTGTCTTTCTGCTTGTTTTAAGATTGGTTGAATTTGCTCTAATTATTCTATTTAATCTCCCATTGACTTTACCACCTTGCTTCTGTGTTTGTTTGGGAGCCGTTTTTATTGGCAGACTAGCAATCAAATTGAAGTAAATCAAGTTGCAACCCAGAGTTCTTGGGTTTTTGATATGCAGCTGTGAAAAAGTAACCACTTGCAAATGTTGTAACTTGAGTTCTCATTGTTTCAAAAAGTTCCAGGAAGAAGCCCAGCCCCAGAAAAAACAGAAACTGATTGGATCCAGAGATCCCTGAGTTGTAGATGTACTCTGGCAAACTTTCCCTCTTATTTTACTAAAATCTCTGCCCAGAGAGAAACTCATGGCCATTTCCTATACCTGGGACTTATACAGAAACATGGTCCCTGACTGAACATACATTGCCTTTACTCCACCTCTGCATACAATGACACAGCTAATCAGCCCAATAAAACCCCTGTTTTCACCTTTGTTCAAGGTGGCATTGCTTTGAGATCTACTCCCCGGTTCCTCCTTACTTGTTGTAAGTAATAAAATCTCCTTGTTAAATCTTCATTGGTTGTGGTCATTGTATTGCCAAGTGATCAGAACCAATTTATAAATATGTAGGAGGATAAAATACAGATGTAAATCCACTGTAAGACATTCATTAATATTAACTTACTCTGCACATCCTCTGAATCATTTTTTGCCCATCCGCAGCTAAGAGCAGTCCTCTGCCTGGAGCCACATGCAATCCCAGCACAGGCATTTGGAGGCTTCGTAGCCCTCCTCTCCTTTTTCATTCATTTTTTTTTCTCTTCTTTTGTCTCCATACTCTTCAGATTTTATACTTTTCAGTGACTACAGGAAGCTTTTCTTGAGCTCCCTAGATTTGACGAAGTTGTCCTGGCATGTTTTTGTCAGCTGTCATGACTCATAGTGCAATTTAAGCCTCTGTTGCACGCTATTATAAATCCAGGTAATGAAAGCGACAAACTTCTCACAAGCATTACAAAGCTGACATCTGTCAAGATAAATATTGTGCAGTCAGCAAGGAGGAGATGGTTTAGATGGCTAGTACTATTAACCTTGATATTTTGTTGGAGAAGGTTTTAGATGCCTGATCAAAGTACGGGAGTGTTGCACAGTTGGTATTATGTAAAATGTGTAGGTTAGTATTATGTTCTTTATAAGCAGTAGTTTAAATTTTAAGAACATGTTTGTATTGTGGAAGGAAAGATATTATATTTTATTATAACATTTATACATATTATTTCAATAAAATACACATGTATGAAATACAAATATAAGGAATTTCACAATTATTTCTTCCATTAAAAATTTAACGATGCCATTTATGCATACTTACATATTTTTAAAATTTTTATATTGAACAACATAAGCCAATTTGTATCTTATTTTTCAGTAAAATTTATGCCATAAACATTTTCAAAGTAGTCATGTAAATTTAAAATCTAAATGCTAACATAAACTTATCCCACTGCTTTCCCTTTTTGCTGACAGAGTTCACAGAGTGCTTTAATTACAATGAATACAACAATTACAATAATATTAAACACGACAACCTTCTATAGGTCAGACCATGTGCTAAATGATTAATATGTGTTATCTCATTTAATCATAGCACTCACCCTATCAGCTTTATCATTAGATGATATCATACACATATGATATACATGCAAATATAATGATATGGCCAATATTTTATTATTATACTTTCTAAATCTTGTTGACAATGAAGCCAAAGATTAGAGGAGTGAAATAAAATGGTCAAGAAAATATGGCTAGTAAAAGAAATAGCTGGCACTTGAATATAGTCTTATAAACAGTCACAAAATTATTTACTGTAATATCCCACCATATCTAGCGCTATGCAAGTGATAAGTGTATTAGACCATTCTTACATTGCTATAAAGAACTACTTGAGACTGGATAGTTTATGAAGAAAAGAGGTTTCATTGGCCCACAGTTCCATATGATTGTAAGGAAACTTACAATCATGGCAGAAAGTGAAGGGAAGCAAGGCACATCTTTCCATGGTGGAGCAGGAGAGAGAGAGTGATGGGGGAAGTGCTACACTTTCAAACAACCAGATCTCCTAAGGATGAACTCACTACCACTAATTCGAGAAGAGAGAGGGGGATGTCTGCCCCCATGATTCAATCACCTCCCACCAGACTCCTCCGTCAACACTGGGAATTAAAATTCCACGTGAGATTTGTGTGGGGACACAGAGCCAAACCATGTAAGATAAGAAAAATGAAGATACATTTTTAGTCATAACTCACAGGTAGGAGATTTCCCTGTTTTTCATCCTACTCCCTTGATATATACAGAGATCATTGTAGAAACAGACGGATGCTAGTCACTATGAAAAGAAAATGGTTAAATGTGTAAGAATAAAAAGACAATCTTCAGTCATTCCCTTTGAGCACACAGAAGAAATTTTAAAATGCTATAAACAATAACTTGAGAATAACAATTCCAAAAGAATGATATTTGCTTTCTTCACCAGACAGGAAAACACTGAAGATGAAGAGCAGACAGAAGAATCACTATCAATATAAACATGTTATTATTATTATTTCTTAAGAAAAACATACTGAAAACTGATTTTGGAAATCATCATATATGCTTAATAGAATATTTCCATATACCTATATACTAATTGAGGCATATATTAAATGTGTGTGCATCTTTTTTGTATACTTCCGCATATGCTTTTTAGATAGTAACTCAATCAGTATGTCTTAAAAATTCTGTTCATTTTTGAACAGAGGTTTGGAATAAAAGAAAGAGTATGCAATCAGTGGAAATTGAGGTTTTCTTATCTACACAATAAACTATCACTCTCTTATAAGAAAAAGTAAGAAATAAGGGGACCACAAATACAGCATGCTATCTTTTCTGCAAAAAGATATAAAATTCATATTTTTCATATTACTTTTAAATGTAAATGTAATTAGTACACTAATGCCACATTATTTCTTTACCAGTCTTGTAGCTGAGTGTTCAATGGTAAAAGTGGCAAAAATGAACCTAAATTTACCTGTTTATTCCAAACTCTCTAGATATATGCTAAAAAGGTCACATTTACCTTGTATATTTAAGGTTGATGAAAGACCAGGTAAGATTTAGGTAAGGAGTTACTTTATATATTATGAAAAGTCTTTCATTGGTCAGTTATTATTTGATAAACTATATTGTATCTTTTTCTCTTTATTCTTTCCTTCCATTCTACATTTCTTCAATGTTCTTCCATTGTCCTAAATTTTACTAATTATATTAGTAAGCTAAACTAGCACAACCACCATTTTGCCTTTCCTTTAGTTAATCCCAGGCTACTGGACCAAGCTAATTTTGGAAGTCATTTGGGCCTTAGTTTAAATGATAATAGGCTTGCCCAAAACTCAGCAGCTTTTGTAAAGCTAATAGGAGGGCATCAGTCTGGGGAGAGGAGAGGTGCAGGGCTGCTCCTAAGGTGTAGACAGAAAGTTTTGTTAGGCATTGGAAGGGTTATAAGATGAGCAACTTCCCAATTACTCCTGGAAAATCTTTTCAGGCTTTTGTCTGTCTGACACCATGGCTCTGCCCAGAAGGCTCCACTTGGACCCACCAGCTTAACTCTTATGGGCCCCACCCAGAAGATTCAGCTCACAGGAGGATGGCTCCCACCTCCTATGATTTTATCTCCAACCCAACCAATCAGCAGCAAAGAGCTGGCTACTACCATCCCTTCCCCCAAACTGTCTGTAAAAATCCTCTAACCTATCAGCTTTGCATGAGATGATTTGAGTACCAGCGCCATCTCCCACATGGTGTGGCTGGCCTAGTGTCTATCAAACTCTTTCTTTACTAAGATGCCGTGGTCTGTTTTTATGCAGCAGGCAGAAAGAACCCCTTGGGCAGTTTACAATAGTCCAAATTTCCATGCCGAGTGTTAAAAATCATTCAAAAACACAAATTACTTAATCAATATAGAGTGGACACATTATGTGTCATAAATTGTTCTAAGCCTTTGGTACTAAAGGTAAGTAGTAGAGTCAAGATTCAAACAAGCACTTTGATTCAGAACCGGTTCTTAACGAAGTCAAAATAAATTTTATGGGGCCACACTAATCTGTGAAAATTGCCTCCCTAATAGACAAGTTTTGATCTAAATTCTGAAGAAAACAAGAAGACAAAGACAAATATAGGTTTTGCAAGTCATCTTTGGAGTTTATGAAGGTAACTTTTACAAAGCACAGGGACAACACACGCATTTATTTAAAGACAATGTGCGTTACAACAGGTAGCTAGTAAGACATGAGCAGGCCAGGAGAGGGCTTCCCCCACGACCAGGAATGTCAGACGACCATCAGGTGATGGTCAGGCAGTTGTTAACTGTTTCTCTAAAATAATCATTGGTCACAGTCAGTGCCAGACAAAGGCAGTCTCCCTGTAGATAGAAAAAACCGGAAAATGTTGATCAGCAGCTTCCCAATAAGATCTCAGCAGTTGAGCAAGTGGGCTCAAGCTTGCACACTAAGAGGCAAAATGGCAGTGTTTAACTGGTCTATGACCTCCCAGGGACATTCAGGTAGCGAGGAAAGAACTCCTCCTGCATACAACTCCAGGTAAGGATGCGTACAACTCCTGCAAACACACTGTGGATGCTCCCCTCTCAAGGGCGAGGCAGGCACTGCACATGCAGGCAGCCCTCCCCGAGAAGAATCAGCAAAAAGGTAATGCAAGACCCTGGAAGCATCCCAATGTATAAACCCCAACAAAAGGTCAAACTGTGCACTTGAGCTCTCTCAAGTTGCCCGCTTGGCCCTCTTCCAAGTTTACATTCCTGCTCTAACACTTTTTAATAAACTTTCACTCCTGCCCTAAAACTTGCCTTGGTCTCTCGTCTCCCCTATGTCCCTTAAATTCGTTCTTCTGAGGAGGCAGTTATCGTAGTTGCTGCAGACCCACTAGTAACATTCTGGTGCAATGTAACTCAGATACTTTCCACTGCTACTAGATGGCTACTCAGGATGGAGGAAGATTGATGCAGAATATAGAAAAATAAACCAAGAGAGAAGCTCAACTTTGATTTAAAATGTTGTAATTGCCTAAAAGAAAAAAAAATCTATAAACTTTCTTTGAGGAGAAAGGTCTTTGGTTTAAGGATTGCCTAGACTAAGCCTTTGTGAAATCAGACACATTCCCTATAATCTTGGGACCTCAATTCTCACATTTATCAAATAAGGATGATAATAACAGCTTCATTAATTATTTTAAGGCTGACTAAGAAACCACATGTAAAATGTGTACCCACTTGGTAAAAACTAAATATGCACTAATAACGATAGTATTCATTAAAAAAAAAAAATCTTTCATTGACATACTGAGACAGTAAAAGAGTAAGTCATCCTGAAAAGAAATGCAAAATGTTCTTCAAAAAACAACCAAAGTTCACTTCTTTCTTACATGACAATTCCAAGGAGAGCTGCCTTGGTCATTGAAAAAGCTCTCTGCTCTAGGAGTTTCTTAAAGGAGCTAAGTTCTTTCTTAGATACGGCTCCACCATTCCATAGATTCTTCTGATTATCCAGGTTATAGCTACCAGGAAGGAGAAAGAATGTATGAAAAAGATACACCCATTGTGTTAAGAGCCCTGGACTGAAGTGTTTCAAACCATTTTCGCTTACTTTCAGTTGAACAGAATTAGTTGCATGTCCTTCAGTATGTGGCTAGGCGCACAGCCACGATTGTCTTATTTTAGCTGCAATGACAACGTGAAGTTCCAGCCTGGCCTTTCATCACCTCATACCACATACATGTTGTCTCGATCTTGTGCCATGCCTTTTTCTGATTTTTGCCCGCGATTTCCCAGTAACACACAAACACAATTTGGAAGTGCAGGAACATTAAGAGGAACAGAGATGGCACAATAGTCCATTCGAGCTCATGGAAAAATTCTCCAGCTTTAGCGCTCGAGAGGCGCCATACTGAGAGGATTTCTGTATTTGCCTTAAGCGACCCCGTGGCAGCAACTCTAGAGCATCCTTATACTGCGTCTCCTCCTAACTTGTCTCACTCTTTCTCTTCCATCTCTACGCTTCTTGGAATCACTTCTCACATAAACCGTCTGGACACAACTATTTTTTTAAGGCTCTGCTTTTGGAAAAACTCACGCCGCAATTATTCACCATTTATTTATAGAGTTAACTGTATTTTCAAACTTTGTCCTCCTAGTAAAGGCATTTATCTTTAACAAAAGAAAATGAAAGATGCATTATCTGCATCTATCTTGATCTATTTAATTAACATATGATTTTATACCAACTTAGATTTATCATTGTCTTTTTAAATATGACAATAGTGGATTCTTGGACACTTTATAAGAATTTATAAATTTTCATTACTCTCCTATGCCAATAAATGAGTATGAAAGCTTATCCAAGTGTGTTATTTTCCTTTTGAGTTTTTTCTTAACAGAGAAAGATGTTAAAATAAATAAATGATATATGTTCATTTTAATCACATTACATTTCTAGAGTCATTTCTAGCTGCATGTCAGAATCCACAACAATGACAAATATAATAATAAAAGAAAAACATCATTCTGATCCATAGCTGAGTTAAAGTGAGAAATTAAAGCACAGAATCAATACACCAAGTGTTAAAAGCTGATATTCCTAGTAGACACTACACCTCTATAAAGATGAACAGTGTGTGGTGGCCAACCCAATTAACACGTATTGAGACACATTCTATTCATTTCCGTGCTATTGTAATATCCAAGGTAAGATGTTGTCAAAAGGGAGCTATTTTCAAGTTTGCATTTATCCATTAGATTCCTGCAAAACAGCATGCATTTTCACATACACACACACACAAAATCAGCTACCCTTTCAATTCACTGTTCCTGGAATGTCTTAGTAGGAGTTACGCCAATTTTCATAGCAAGACCAATTTCTGCTTTATGAATCACTTGTCTACATTGTAAACTCTGCTAAACTATGAAAAAATAATTACTTGTGGACAGGAAATATTCAACTATAAATTACTTTGATTTCCCTTTACCTAAATTCAGTGTTCTAAATCCTTAATTCTCATTCTATTGTATTATTATTGTTTCTATTTTAGCATCTCATGCAAGCTATAACTGTATTGCAAAAATATTAAATAAGCAAGTGTGTAGACACACACATGCAAACTACATATTCAAACATTTGTAAATCAGTAAATCATTGGCTTTGCTTACCTTAAAAGCATTAGCTTGCAAAAACAAAACAATAAAGAAAAATTCTATACTCTTTTAAAATGTGTGAAATTAAGCAGGAACATTAAGTAGGACATCTACCAAATTCTTAAGTACATAGACTTTTACTTCACCATTTCATTTGGTTGTGTTTCTATTCTAAATGTAAAATTATCTGATGTGACTGGGAGCAGTGGCTCAGGCCAGGAGCGGTGGCTTATGCTTGTAATCCAGCACTTTGGGAGGCTGAGGTGAGTGGATCATTTGAAGTCAGGAGTTCGAGACCAGACTGGCTAACAAGGTGAAACCATGTCTCTACCAAAAATACAAAATTTAGCTAGGCAGGTTGGTGGGTGCTTGCAGTCCCAGCTACTTGGGAGGCTGAGGCTGGAGAATTGTTTGAACGCAGGAGGTGGAGGTTGCAGTGAGCTGAGATCATGTTACTGCATGCCAGCCTGGGTGACAGAGCAAGACTCTGTCTCAAAAATAAATAAACAAATAAAAAAAAATTATCTGATGTTAATATACTTTCCACAAAATCCTATAATCCATAAACATTCCTAAATCTGCATATTGTATTAGCAATACTATTCAATATTCAATACTTTAAAGGTTAATTTTGATATCATGTTCTGAAACAGGCATGCAAGTGAGAAGAATAACAGCTTTGCATTTAACTTTCTGAAGCAGGTGTTTCTGAAAAAGAAGACTCATTGAGAAACATTCAACTTCTCTCAGCATTGGGGATATATTACAATGCAGGCAATGACTGTTTCATTTTCACTCTCCCTACATACAGAAACAATCTCTCTGTTCTGGAACTTTCATTGCCTTGAAACTCAAAAAAAAAAAAATCACCTTCAAGCCCTTTTACTTCTATTTCAGCTCTTGCTGCATACTGCAAAGGATTTAGCTGGCTTATTTTCTCAGTTATACTATGGATCCTCCAAATCACAAGACCCAAGAATAAGAATATTCTTCTTTATGGACATAAAAGTATTTTATGTGTAAAACCATGAGGAGAGTATTTTACATTATCAGCCCAGGTATTTATAAATAAAA
This sequence comes from Sapajus apella, assembly GCF_009761245.1. Taxonomy (NCBI): domain Eukaryota; kingdom Metazoa; phylum Chordata; class Mammalia; order Primates; family Cebidae; genus Sapajus; species Sapajus apella. The sequence continues at coordinate 43,814,705 of NW_022436948.1, forward strand.
TTTTAGATATGGCATCATGGACCTCAAACACAAATTTTTTATATCCTTTGACTATTTTTTTACACATTAAAGAGTATTAAATTAGGAGCCAAATGATCTTGCTTTTGTAAAAATCATAAAAACAGGAATATAAGTTTTCCAGAGCTCAATGTGTTCCTTAAAATCAAAGCTTTATAGGCATAATTTACAAACCCACATCTAGACCAGCTCTCTAGACTGATCCTTGCTTTACCTTCAAGTCAGAGAAAACTTTTAGGTCACAGGATGCTAATCTTACCATAAGCTAGTACCAAATCTCTAGGTGAGGAGGGACTTTTCCTTAGAATTTCAAGAAATATATGTTTAATCATGTTTATTTATCATTAAAGAAATTGCTATTCTCAACCACAAACACAACCTTAGAGGCAAGTGTTGCAGTTTTACAACTATATGGGTCCATTTATTGTCTTTCATTTGCTTAACAATTGTGTGTTGAACACTTATATCTTCAAGGTACTTTCTAGGTGCTTTGCATATATCAGAGAACAAAATAGACAAGTTCCCTGCTCTCAAAGAAGTTAGGGGAGAGGCAATAATCAATGAATAAAATGAAGAAAGCAGATTACATACCATATAAGAAGAGGGTAGGTGATAAGTGAAACAATATTTGTAGTGAAAAGGGAGACCCAGGCTTCTCAGATCAACTTCCCCTTTGACTATCATGCTGCATTTCAATAGAAGAAAAGGTTGACCAACTGGCGCCTTCGGTTTTACCTTCCTATAGGTGACAGGCTAGGCCTTGGGGAAACTCTCCAGAAGGCACTATTTTAATTAAAACAAGATCAAACCAGAAACCTTTTCACATATGAGTCCTAAAACTGTAAACCGGAACCCTTTCATATGTAATTCTTGAAACTGTAAACCAAAACCTTTTCACATGTGAGTCCTAAAACTATGAATCTAGGATTCTTTCACCTCTAATATCTAAATTATAAGCCTATATAAAGTCTGAACCTCCCTCTGTTAGACGAGCTGGGTTTTGGACAAATTATTGCCCAGGCTCCCGGCCGTCATAATAATAAACCCTTCTTCTTCCTGCATTCGGTGTTCGAGAGATCCATTTCCCGCGGCTGCTCCTGCTACAACAGATCAGAGCAAATGGGTGGCTGTGTCTTTACCAATGTTATCATTTAAATGAGACTTCTCTAAGAAGATGACCTTTGGTATGAGCAAGAAGGAGGCATATCCATCACGAAGTAGAAGATTATTAAGGTATTGCAAAGGATGTAAGTAAGGAGCAGGTCTATTGTGGTTGATACTCTCTAAGAAGATGGGTGTAACTTGCAAAGGAATGGGAGAAGTGTGCAGGGGGTGGGGGAATGAATAACAAGAAATAAAGTAGCCAAGTCATAAATTTCCTTAGAAAATATTTTAAGGGCTTTGTTATTACTTTAAGTGATTCAAGGAGACATTGCGAAGATGTAAGCAAAGGGGTGACAGAATATAACTTACATATTTAAAAGATTATACTGGCGACCATATGAGAATATGAGGGCAAGGATAAAACTCTTTTAAATTGTAATTTTCGTAAAAGGAAAAGGAATTTTAAAAATTATTCTAAAAAGTGTTTTTACTTTTCTGATAGATTTAAATCTAGAATGTTCATCCCAGAATGAACAATATGAGTGAATATTTATCTGTACCTATGATTACAATGAAAAATTATGTATTTATACACACGAAGTTATAAGGTGTTTTTTTAAATAGGCAGTTAGCTTATAGTATTGTCATTCATCTCAGTGAATGCCAAGTAAAAGCACAATCCAATATTTGGCTTTCTGTGTTATTATTTTACCTATTTTTTATTCTGTACAATTCAATCTTATGGTTGTACAGTCTGTAAATTTGACAGCACAGTATTCAAAAACTATAGATGAAATTAAGATGTAGAACACTTCCTTAATTGCCCTCTATAAATGTTCTATGCTGTCTCTGTAGCCACTTACACTTACTCCAAATCACTCATTTATTCTCCACTGTGATACTTTTGTCTTGATGAATGTCACCGAAATGGAACCATATAATCCCTATGAGCTTGAGCCTGGCTTGTTTCACACAGTATAATGGATCTGAGATTTATTCATGCTGTGTGTGTCAGTTCATTGTGTTATGTTGCTAACTAGTATTTCATTGTATGGATGTTACATAGTTTGTTCATTCATTTACTTGTTAAAGAACATTTGGCATGTTTTCACTTTTAAGTTATTAGGAAAAAATGTTATAAACATCTATGACCAGGGTTTTTCATGAACAAAGATTTTTGGTGAATATTATTAAACACATAGGAGTGAAATTGCTGGTCATGTAAGTGTGCATGTAACAATTCATAAACTGCCAACTGTTTTCCATCACCTTCTATCCCTACCAACAATGTAAAAAGCTTCTTATTACCCTACATTCCAGCCAGCACTCGTTACTGTCAGTTTAATTTATTTTTTATTTTTTTAGTGTGACACAGTGATTTTGATTTGCATATTTCTAATGATTAATTATCTTAAGAATCATTATTTAAATGTAATAAATGTATAATTTCCAGCTGTATACATTTTTTGATAAAGTGTTTATTCAAATCTTTTGTTCAATTTTTTAGTTGTTTGATTGTTTGCATTCTTGTTTAATTTTGAAAGTTTTTATATATTCTGGACATAGGTCTTCTGTTACATAAACAATTTCAAATATATTTTGATCTGCAGCTCGTCTATTCATTCTCTTAGTAATATTATTAAAAAGCAAAATTTTACATTTGTGTGGTCTATTTCTTTTTCCATGTGGTTTTTCCTTTTTCTATTCTATCTAAGAATCTGCTGAGTAACCCAAGTTTACAAATATGTTATCTTAGGTTTTCATATAGAAGTTTTATAGTTTTACATTTCATGTTTAGGTGTACATAGATTTTTTTTTTTTTTTGGAATATGGTTATTTTTTAAAACTTAATTATTTCAGCATACTTTTGTTAAAGGGCCAGATTTTCCCCATTGATGTTTATTTGAAGCTTTGTAAAAATAAATTGCCACACAGATTAAAAAAGAAAATAAAAAAGATTGCTCTCACTAGCGAAATGACCATGCAAGGGGTAGCCTGGAAAAACAGGAAACTTTTGAATAATAATGATTTTACTCTAGCCAAACCCTATAGAAAAATAGTTGCCTTTGTTCCATACACACAGAAATAGGCTAAATGAGAATACTAGAAGTCCACTCTCACGAGACAGTAATGAGGCTCCACAGTACTCCCAGGGGTAATGCCAGAAAAGGCCAGAACTTTCATTATCACTAGCTAATAACAGGACCTCCCTCCCACTATGCTGCAGTTCATTGGAGACCACATGGGTCGCTTAGAGACCTACCCTCATCCAGCAGTAATAAGGTATCCTTCCTGGTCTGTGCTGGGAAATTCAGAGGAGTCCTAGTGGATAGTTAGGACTTTCAAAATCACGTGGTAACAAGTTGTAACAAAGCCACTCCAGCCACAGAGTTTGTGAAGACCATGGGGGCAGCTGGCAATTCCACCTTAGGCTATCAGTAATCAGAACCTCCCTCTCAGGTGTCAAAGGAGGCCACCTTATAAGAATGTGCCATCCAGTCTTCTCCTGACACAGCATTGTCAGAGGAAGCCAATTAAAGCAGAATATTAAATAAAATTGAAAATCTCCTTACATGATATGAAAATATTCATGATTCAATAAAAAATCATTTACCATACTGAGAACAGGATTTCAAACTAAATTTAAAAAAATAATAATAGTAGATGCCAACACCGAGATGACAAAGATATCAGAATTATCCAACTAATACTTTAGATCAGTGATGATAAAAATGCTTCAATGAACAATTTTGAACATACTTGAAACAAAATGAAAAAAAATATAAAGACTTAAAGAAATAGAATGTCTCAACAAAAAAGTAAAAGACAACAAGAACAACAACAGAAGAGTAAAATGAAAAACTTAGATCTGCAATAGTGTACAATATCCAAAATAAAATTTCAGTGAAGAGGCACAAAATTTATAAGATGTACGGACAAAGGAAAGAATTAATAAATTGAAAGAGGAAAATTAAAAATACACATCATAATGGACTAAAAAAAATAACAGGGCATTACAGACCTGTTTATCACAAAAGATCTAATATTCATGTTATCAGAATTTCAAAAGTAAAGAAGAAAGAAGCTGAAGCTGGAAAATTACTTGAAGATATGATGGCTGAGAATTTTAAAAAATCTGTCGAGACATACGCTTACAGCTTTCAGAAGCTGAAAAACCTGCAAACATGTTAAAGACAAAGACACCAATGCCAAAATACACCTTAATCACACTTCTTACAACGTAAGACAAGGAAAAAGAAAACAATCTTGGAAGCAGTCAGAAAAAAGTACATCATACTTTGGGGGAAAAAATTATCTGAATGACAGGTTTTTCACAGAAGCCACAGAGGTGAGAAGAAAGAAATACAATCGTGTCGATGATGAAAGAAAACAATTGTCAATCCACAATCCTACATCTAGGGAAAATATCCTTTGAGAATAAAGAGAAGCAAAAAAAGTCTCAGAAGAAGAAAAAGAAAAAGAATTTTCATCAGCAGATTTGCCCTAAAGAATGACTAACAGAAATTCTCTAACTAGAAAAGAAACGTTGGGAAAAGTAATGTTTTGACATCAGGTGAGAACAAAATACATGGTAAGCAAAAACTGGGAAAAAATACAGTAAGTTTTCTTACATTTTTTAAGTTTTTAAAGTTAGCATTGATGGTTAAAACAAGAATTAGAATACTAACTGTTATGGTTTAAATATATGTACAGAAAAATATTTAAGTCTATTATAAGCAGAGAATAAAGAAATGTAAAGAGAAGTAAGGTTTATATTCTCTGCTTAAATTTTATTACCTAAATTTCTTGGATGTTAGAGGACATCCAACTTTGTAATTTTGAATTATTGCATAAGGGTAACCTGCATTTTGAACTATTTTGGAGATAATAAGTCAAAAGAACATAGACAGATATGTGATTTTTTTATATACCCGTTGTGATGGCTAATTTTATTGTCAACCTGCCTGAGCCACAGTGTCCAGACATGTAGTAAACATTATCCTGGATGGTGTTATGATGATGTTTTTTGGATACAGTTAACATTTAAATTGGCCGAGTTTTGAGTAAAGCAGATTGCCTTCCAGAATGTGTGTGAGCTTCACTCAATCAGTTGAAGACCTTATTAGAAAGACTTACCTCTCGCAAACAAGAAGGGATTCTTCCAGGAGATTGCTTTGGACTCCAATGCAGCTCTTCCAGGAGTCTCCGTGTGTGTGTGTGTGTGTGTGTGTGTGTGTGTGTGTGTGTGTTTGTTTGTATGAGACTAATATACCCCCTGCTGATTTTATGTCTACTTCTTCTATTAACTGTTGACAGAGGGGTGTGGATGTTTTCAACTGCAATTTTAAATGTGCTTAAGATTCAGTTTTATCAATTTTGCTTTACATATGTTACATCTCTGTTGTTTGGTGCACACTGATTTAGAATTACTACACAATCTTGGTGTATTGCCTTTTTTACCTTTATAAAATGATATGTAAATACTTCCTGCTTCTCTTTACATGTTATCTTATTCCAGAGTGACCTAGGACAGCCACAGGCTCCATTTTCAAGGTACCTACTATGATATTCTGTATCTTAGACTACAACAAAAGATTTCCAACAAATTTAAATAGTTAAAATCATCCAGAGTCTTTTCTCAAAATAAAATGTAACCAAACTAGAAATAAGTAACAATTTTTTTCTTAATTCTGAAGAATCAGAAAAAAATGCATTTGTAAAAAATTGATGTCAGAGGAATCGAAAATACATTTAACTTAATAAAAATGAAAATGTAACATTAATAGTTATAGAACATAACATAGCTAAAACACTAATGGGTGGTCAAATTGTAACACTAAATGTGTGCATTAGAAAGAAGACATCTCAAGTAATTACTCTCAATTGCCACCTCAATAATCTAGAAAAAGAAAAGTTAAACCCATAACTAGCTGAATGAAAGAAATAATAAAAGCAGAAATCAATGAAATTGAATACAGAAAACTAATAGAGAAACTCAGTGATATAAACAGTTGGTAGTTTGAAAATAATAAAAAAATTGATAGACTTTTAGTTAGACTAACAAAGAAAGAGAAAACACAGATTGCTAATATTAAGAATGAAAAGGGGCATGCTAGTAGAAACCCTGGAGGTATGGCAAGGATAAAAAGATAACATTATAAAAAACTACAAACATAAATTTGACATTTTAGATGAACTAGACAAGTTACTTATAAAACCAAGCTACTGGAACTCACTAAATATAAAACACATAATTTAAATCTTATATAAACACAGTTCAAAAAGCAAACAAAACAAAAACTCCAGATTAATATTACTCATAGATGCAAAAATTTTTGTAACATTAGCAAATAGAAATCAGCATTATATAAATAGAATTATATACCATGAACAAGTGAGTTCATTTTAGGGATGTAAGACTTCCAATATTTGCAAGCAATTAATTTAGTCTATCAAACTAACAAGCTAAAAAAAGAAAATCAGATGGTCATACCGATTAATGAAGAAAAAGCATTCAACAAAATTCAACATATATTCATGACAGAAACTCAAAAAAATAGGAGTTACAGGAGCACTAGCTCAAAGTTGAGGAACAAAGAAAGCGTGTCCACTCTTATTCAAAGCAAGCAATGTCCACTCTTATACAAAATAGTGTTGGAAGTTCTGCCAGTGCAATATAGCAATAAAAGCAAATAAAAGACACACAGTGCAGTGAACCGAGATTGTGCCACAGCACTCTAGTCTGGGTGGCAAAGTGAGACTCTGGCTTAAAAAAAAAAATCAGAAATAGAGAAACAAAAGTCTTTATTTGTAGATGACATCATTGTCTATGTAGACAATAATAAGGAAATCCTTAAAAGAAAGAACACCTAGAAATGTCAGGTAAGTTAAAAAAATTACAAAGTAAAATATACAAAATCAACTGTATTTCTACACACTATCAATGACCAAGTAGAAAATAAAATTTAAAAACCAATATTATAATTTGCATTTACAATTATAATTACAACTACTTCAAAGACAATGAAACATATGTGTAAAACTAACAGAAAATGTATAGGATCTGTATGCCAAAAAAATACACAACAACAATGAAGGAAATCAGAGAAGGTTTAAGTAAATGAAAAGGGATACCTTGTTTATGAATTGGAAAACTCAAAGTATAAATACGTCAGTCCTCTTCAAATTAGTAGCTAGGTTTAATATAATTAATATAGAAATTTCTACAAAAGTTTTATGTGCGTATAAGATGAAATTATTCTAAAATGTATGTGGAAAAGTCAAGAAACGAGAACAGCTAAAACAAATTTGAAAAAGACTTACACATGAAGAATGAGTCTATCCAATTTCAAAACTTATTAGGTAGCTACAGGAATCAAAACTGTGTAACATTGATGGAAAGATAGGTGCAATTTAATGGAACAGAAAATAGATAACCCAGAAAAAATAAACTCTTACAAAATTTTTTAAAGCAATTGAACAATCATAGAAAAAACAAGCAAAAATGATTAATCCACCAACCTAAATAAACATTACACGTAATAAAAAAATTAATTCAGAAATGGATTATAAACCTATATGTTAGCTGCAAAATTACAAAACATTTGAAAAAGTAAATCTTGGGAAAATATCTGACAGGTATTATGCTAAGCAGAAGTTTTTTAGACCTGACACACTAACAGCAAAGGAAATATTGATCAATTGAGCTTGATCAAAGTCAAAAATTTTGCTCTGTGAAAGTCTTACCTTCTTAATTTTAACAACAACAAAAAATAATGAAATCACAGGCAAATCTTTGTAATCAAAGATCAAAGATGTCTACTTGACCTCGAAATCAGAGCACATAGATAAAAAATTAATAAGTTATACCTCATCAAAATTAAATTTTTTTGTCATGTGACTTTATTAAGATAAAGATAAGACAAGCTGGAAACTGGGAAAAAATATTTGAAAACCACATATTCAACAAAAACTAACATGTAAAATATGTAAAGAATTCTCCAAAATAAATATTGTAAAAAAGAACCAGCAATTGAATTAGAAAGGGGAAGGAAAAGACATTTCATTAAAGAGATTATACAGACAGCAAACAATGTTTTACATCACGAGCTCTTAGGAAACTGTAAATTGCAACCACAATGAGATATTACTACACATGTATCGGAATAGCTAAAATTAAAAATGAAAAAGTAGTGACAAGACCAATTGCTGGAGATGATTCAGATAAGCTGGATTACTAATACATTGCTGTTAGGGATATAAAATTATGTCACGATTAAAAGAACTAGAGGAGCAAGATCAAATTTAAAAGCTAGCAGAAGGCAAGAAATACATAAGATCAAAGCAGAACTGAAGGAGATAGAGACACAAAATAACCCTCAAAAAATCAATAAATCCAGGAGCTGGTCTTTTTTTAAAAGATCAATAAAATAGATAGACTGCTAGCCAGACTAATAAAAAAAAGAAAAGAGAGAGGAATCAAATAGATGCAATAAAAAATCATAAAGGAAATATCACCACAATCCCACAGAAATACAAACTACCATCAGAGATTACTGCAAACACCTCTATGCAAATAAACCAGTAAATCTAAAAGAAATGGATAAATTCCTGAACACTTACACCCTCCCAAGACTAAACCAGGAAAAAGTTAAATCTCTGAATAGAACAATAACCAGGTCTGAAATTGAAGCAGCAATTAATAGCCTACCAACCAATAAAAGGTCTGAAATTGAGGCAGCAATTAATAGCTTACCAACCAATAAGAGTCACAGGACCAGATGGGTTCACAGCCAAATTCTACCAGAAGTACGAAGAGGAGCTGATACTATTCCTTCTGAAACTGTTCCAAACAATACAAAAAGAGGAAATCCTCCCTATCTCATTTTATGAGACCATCGTCATCCTGATACTACAATCTGACAGTAACACAAATAAGAAACAAACTTTTAGGCCAATATTTATGATGAACATTGATGCGAAAATCCTCAATAATATACTGGCAAACCAAATCCAACAGCACATCAAAAAGCTTATTCATCATGATTCAAGTTGGCTTCATCCCAGGGATGCAAGCCTGGTTCAACATAAGCAAATCTAAAAATGTAACCCATCACATAAAGAAAACCAAGGATAAACAAACAAACAATCACATAAACAAAACTGGCTAGCCATATGCAGAAAGCTAAAACCTTCCTTATGCCTTATACACAAATTAGCCCCAGGTGGATTAAAGATTTAAACATAAGACCTAATACCCTAGAAGAAAACCTAGGCAATACCATTAAGTACATAGGCATGGGAAAGGACTTCATGACTAAAGAACCAAAGGCTATGGAAACAACAGCCAAAATTGCCAAATGGGATCTAATTAAACTTAAGAGCTTCTGCACAGCAAAAGAAACTATCATTAGAGTAAAGTGGCAACCAATAGAATGGGAGGGGGACCACAAGATTATCTCAATAGATGCATAGGTTGCCTTTGACAAAATTCAACAGCGCTTTATGCTAAAAACTTTCAATAAACTAGGCATGGATGGAATGCATCTCAAAATAATAAGAGCTGTTTATGACAAACCCACAGCCAACATCATACTGAATGGACAAAAACTGGAAGCATTCCCTTTGAAAGCTGGTACAAGACAAGGATGGCCTCTCTCACCACTCCTATTCAACATAGTGTTGGAAGTTCTGACCAGGGCATCAGGCAAGAAAATGAAATAAAGTGTATTCAATAAGGAAAAGAAGAAGTCAAATTATCTCTGTTTGCAGATGACATGATTGTATATTTGAGGAACCCATCATCTCAGCCCAAAATCTCCTTAAGCTGATAAGCAACTTCAGCAAAGTCTCAGGATACAAAATCAATGTGCAAAAATCACATGCATTCCTATACACCAATAACAGACAAACAGAGTGAAATCATGAGTGAACTCCCATTCACAATTACTATGAAGAGAATAAAATACCTAGGAATAAAACTAGCAGGGGATGCGAGGAACCTCTTCAAAGGAGAACTACAAACCACAGCTCAAGGAAATAAGAGGGTCACAAACAAATGGAAAAAATCCCATGCTCATGGTTAGGAAGAATCAATATTGTAAAAATGGCCATACTGCCCAAAGTAATTTATAGATTCAATGCTATCCCCATAAAGCTACCATTGATTTTCCTCACAGAATTGGAAAAAAACACCTTAAACTTCATATGGAACCAAAAAAGAGCCTGAATAGGCAAGACAATCCTAAGGAAAAAAAAAAAAAAAAAGCTGGAGACATCACACTACCTGATTTCAAACTATACTACAAGACCACAGTAATCAAAACAGCATAGTACTGGTACCAAAACAGAGACATAGACCAATGGAACAGAACAGAGGCCTCAGAAATAATGCCACACATCTACAACCATCTGATCTTTGACAAATCTGACTAAAGCAAGCAATGGGGAAAGGAGTTCCTATTTAATAAATGGTACTGGGAAAACTGGCTAGCCATAGGCAGGAAGCTGAAACCTTCTTTATACTTCATACAAAAATTAACTCCTGGTGGATTAAAGATTTAAGCATAAGATCTAACACCATAAAAACCCTAGAAGAAAACCTAGGCAATACCATTCATAACACAGGCATGGGAAAGGACTTCTCATGACTAAAGCATCAAAAACAATGGCAACAACAGCCAAAATTGACAAATGGGATCTAATTAGCTTAAGAGCTCCTGCACAGCAAAACGAACTATGATTAGAGTGAACTGGCAATCAACATATTGGGAAAAAAATTTTGCAATCTACCCATGTGACAAAGGGTAATATCCAGAATCTACAAAGAACTTAAACAAATTTACAAGACAAAATCAACCCCATCAAAATTGAGTGACATATATGAACAGACACTTTTCAAAAGAAGATATTTATGCAGCCAACAAACATATTTTAAAAAGCTCACCACCACTGGTCATTAGAGAAATGCAAATCAAAACCATATCGAGATACCATCTCTAAAAAATCAGGAGACAACATATGCTGGAGGGAGTGGAGAAATAGAAATGCTTTTACACTGTTGATGGGAGTGTAAATTAGTTCAACCATTGTAGAAGACAGTGTGGCGATTCCTCAAGGATCTAGAAATATAAATACCAATTAATTCAGCAATCCCATTACTGAGTATCTATCCAAAGGATTATAAATCATTCTATTATAAAGACACATGCACACTTATGTTTATTTCCGCACTGTTCACAATAGCAAAGACTTGGGACCAATCCAAATGTCCATCAATGATAGACTGGATAAAGAAAATGTGGCACATATATACCATGGAATATTGTGCAGCCATAAAAAAGGATGAGTTCATGTCCTTGGCAGGAACATGGATGAAGCTGGAAACCATCATTCTCAGCAAACTGACACAAGTACAGAAAACCAGACACTGCATGTTATCACTCATAAGTGGGTGTTGAATAATGAAAACACATGGACACAGGGAGGGGAACATCACATACTGGGGCTGTCAGGGGTGTGTGGCTAAGGGAGGGATAGCAGAGAGTGGGAGGATTGAGGAGGAATAGCATTAGGAGAAATAACTAATGTAGATGATGGAGTGATGGGTGCAGCTAACCAACATGGCATATGTATACCTATGTAACAAACCTGCACGTTCTGCACATGTACCCAAGTACTTAAAGTACAGTAAATAAATAAATTAATTAACAAGGAAAATTACATGGCCACTTAGGAAAAGTTTGGCACTATTTTAGAAAATTGAACATGCAGCTATCATATGACTAATAATTTTACTTTTGGGAATTTATCCCAGAAAATCTGAAGACAACAAATCAAACAAAGCCAAAACTTATTTTTACACAAAAACTTTTACATGAAACAATTCATGATAGACAAAGAAATGGAAGCAATTACAATGCCCCAAATGTGAATGGCTAACCTACCAGTGGTACATCCATATACAAAATAGTACTTAGCAACAAAAAAGAAGTAACTACTGATAAAAGTAATCACCTAGGTAAATTTCCAGAGAATTATGTGGAGTGAGAAAAGGCAATCCTACATGTTTACATACAATGTGATTCTATGTATATAACTTTATAAAATGACAAACTTTAACAAGTAGAGAAATGAATAGTAGTCACCAACAGTTAAGGTGACAGAGTGAGGATACAAGGGAAGTAGACATTGCTACAAAAAGGCAACATGAGGAATGCTTGCGTGGTAGAAACATTCCATATCCTGATTGCATCAATGTTAATAATCTGGTTATATGCTGTACCACGATTTTGTATGACGTTGCTGTTAGAAATAACTGGATAACAGATACACAGGGTATCTCTGTAATACTTGTTATAATCTATATGATTTATGAATCTACAATCATTTCAAAGTTGAAAGTTAAAAATAAATTACCTGTCCAGGCTGTGGCTCACACATGTAATCCCAGCACTTTGGAAGGCCAAGGTGGGCAAATTACCTGAGGTTAGGCATTTGAGACCAGCCTGGCCAATGTGGTGAAACCCTATTTCTACTAAAAATACAAAAGTTAACCCAATGCTGTGTCATGCACCTGAAGTTCCAGATACTTGGGAGGCTGAGGCTGGGAAGTCACTTGAACTCGGGGGCAGAGGGGCAGTGAGCCGAGATCACACCACTGCACTCCAGCCTGGGTGATAGGGTAACACTCCATCTCAGAAAACAAAAAATACAATAAAATAAAGACAAATTACAAATATATATGTGGTTCTGTTTTTGGATTCTATATTCTACTTCATTGATCTGTAAACTTTCACCATTATCATACTGTCTTTATAGGAAGTCCTCACTTTATCTGAATCTTTATAATAAATCAGTTAACATGAGTCCTCTGTGTTCTTCTCTTTAATAACAAAATCAAAGAATTTGAGATTTTCTCCTATTTGCAAGCTAAATATTTTAACCTGCTACATTTTCATATATGCTGGCAAAAGACATGGATCTGTGGGAAAGAGAAAATGGACTGGATTGCACAGAACACAGCAGGCAGCATGAGTTTCAGATCTGTTTCTGTTTAACATGTCCCTAAAGTTCCATGAGGATAAGGCAGAGGCAGGCTCATAGATGCTCCACAGGCAGTGGGTTTGCTCCACAGATAAGGAAACTTGACAATCTTGTAAGGGTTTATTAAACTGATAATCTTATAAGGGTTTTGCTAGTAAATCTATCCCTTCTTAGCTCCAGAGGAGATAAAGATTGCGGACGCTATCTCTATCTTCTAAGACTGGGTGTTATGCAAGCAACTTAGAGAAGATACTCTGGAACAAAAACTGACACAAGTTATGCAGAAATGCAAGAAATCATGGTAAATTGTCTCCCAACAGTTATTTACATTTTTTTCTACATTATCTTATCTTCTGGCAAATTTTCCTGTAAATATAACCTTCTGCCAATTTTTAAAATTAATCTACTAAATAGAGCTGTGAACAAATTTATTTAATTCATCTTACACAGCACTAAATTAAAGCTACTATCAGTAGGGCTGAAGGCAGCAGGAAGAGGCCAACCTGAAGCATTATCTTGGGCCATTTACTCAGTGTCCCGACTGTCATCTCCTAAATAGTAAATGACTAGAATATTGGGGGCTTTCACCTTAACTTTCTGTATCAACTTACGCATTTTGTCCATGGAATTTACCCAGGTAAGACAGAATGTTCTAATGTTTACAGATGTCACTTTGCCCCTTAATAAAGAAGTTAGAGCATTTCTGTCATTTTGACAATGCTGGCCGGTAACCGAATCTGAATGCTTTTAAAGGTTGAGCTGGTGTTTTCTTAAACATGTAAGGTTTCTTATGACCATCCCCCAAGTGCAATTGATCATATTTTCGAAAGACAGGCAAATTAATGGTGGGCGTTCCCACAAGAAGTACAATACCTGGAGTTCAAATGGTATTCCTGGAAACAGACTGTTCACAATTGTTGTGCTCCCCAAGTAAGTAAGTGAGTCCTCAGTCATACGTAGTTCTGAAAGTCAAAGATTATTATTTTTCTTTCTCTCCTCTGTATCTCCTGAAATCTAATGTATTCCCATTCCAGAAACCAAGTTATTGCCCTTGCTTTAAATCCTCAGTTTTTTAGTGTGCCATTGGTGTGCTATAATTTCAAATTTTAAAAATATCATTCTCTACAAGTGACCGAATCTTTTGTTTGGAAATGTCAATTTACAAGAGGGTTAAATCATTTTTATAAATGTAATCATAATTGTTTGGCCCCCTTTATCACATTTTTCTGGATTGCCATCTAGAGGTTGTATCAACAAGGGTGGCCTGAGGTTGCTGTCAGCAGAATACTCAGGGTTGATAAGGAAATTGTTAATCTTCAAAAGCATTATACTCAGGATTGATAAGGAAATTGTTAATCTTCATATTAGCTCCATATATAATTCCTGTACTCCCTATGTAATAAACAACATAATCTTATCCAAAGAGAAAAGATTTTTTCTGACCTTTGTTTTTGGCTTCTGGGGGCTAGTCTCTAAACCCTTAGAGTGGCATGCCCAATAAGAGCATCTTTGAGCCTTGTGTCACACTGAATAGTCTAACAATGTGATTTAGGGTGGGGGTTTTTAATCATGCAGTGTCAGCAGACCTCTGGAGGACCTGGAAACTTGAGACTGCATCAGCTATGTGGACAATCAACAGTACCTGTGTGACACAGCCCAAAGTAAAACGCTGAGCACCAAGGCTCCAAAGGTTGACAGGGCTCCAGGTGTATTGCCACGCAGTGATGCTGGCAAAGTGATGCTGACTCTCTTTCTCTCTCTCACAATGGACTTCATTTTTAGAGTAGCTTTAGATTAACAGCAAAATTGAGAGGCAAGTACATAGACTTTCCATATATACTTAGCTTCCTTACATGCATAGCCTCCCCTATCATCATCCCCCTATAGTGGTACATTTGTTACAATTGATGGACCTTCATTAATACATCATTATTACCCAACATCTGCAGTCAACATGTGGTGTCTTAACATTCTACGGGTTTGGGCGAATGTATAATGACATGTATTTGCATTATAGTATCACACAGAGTAGTTACATAGCCATAAAAATCCTCTGTGCTCTGACTATTCATCTATCCCTCACCCTGCATGTGCTAAAACAACTGATATTTTTACTGTCTCCATAGTTTTGCTTTGCCAGAATGTCATATAGTTAGAGTCATACCATACATAGCATTTTCAGATTGGTTTCTTTCACTTACTAATACCCATTTCACTTCATCCGTCCACCCCCTGTCCCCTGTGTATTTTCATGACTTGATTGCTTGCTTCATTTTAGCACTGCTCATTTCTTCGTAGCACTGAATAATACTGCATTGTCTGAATCTTCTGTGATATACTTATCCATTCACTTGCTGAATGACATCTTGATTGCTTCCTAGTTTTGGCAATAATGAATAAAGCTGCTATAACCTTTGGTGTACAAGTTTTTGTGTGCGTGTTAAGTTTTCAACTCCCTTGGGTAAATACCAAGAAACATGATTGCTGCATTATATCACTAAACTATCTTTTAAAGTGACTATACCATTTTGCATTCCCACTAGTAACAAGACTTGCTGCATCTCCACATCCTTTTCAGCATCTGATGTCAGTTATCTAGATTTTGGGCGTTCTTGACATCCTTCAACCCACCTGTGTCATGTGTTAGTTTCAAGAGTTATTTCTGTTGATTATTTTGAATTTTCTACATAGATCATTATGTTATCTGTAAATGAAGACAGTTTTATTTCTTCCTTCCTAATCATTATACCTTTTATTTTATTTTCTCATCTTGTCTGCGCTAAACTATATGTACCAATTCATTGTTACTTCTGAAATGGAAAATAAAATACAACAAATAACTTGTAAAATATAATGCATTGTAAATGCAATTTCTTTGTTCAATTTACAACTACAGATTTTTTACTTCTAATACAGTGATGCAGTTTTATAGGATAATAAATATAAATGACATATATAATATTTCAAAATATGCCTGTTAAGGTAATTTATGATGTAGACTTATCAATAAATGTATAAAGTTTGTTTTGGCTTAATATTAAAAGATTTCCCTCTAATCTGGCATATCTGTGTACTACAACTGCCAGGTAATAAGGAAATTGAATGAATGCCCTGATAACTCTGTAAATTATTTTGAGGTCCATGGGAGCATGAAATTTAGCCATGACATGCTCTTCTTTCTCCTCATATCACAGGAAACAAAGCTCAACATGAATGGGTGGGTTTCTTTTACAAATCTGAAGTATATTTAGGAGAGACTACAGAATAGTTCAGGTGGATAGGGCAATTATCTGATAACTGTTTAAATGCATTTACTATTCCAGGAACAAATATTAAGTCACACATTTGGTCAATAAGACCAAATAGTATTTTGGATATAATAACCTCTCTATCCATGTTGGATCGTTTGCTTCTTTTAAACCTACTCTCTCTAAATGAACATTGTTTGGTATTCTGCTTTACACATTTACAGACTTCTTTTGAAATAAGATGTCACCTATTCTCTTGCATTTAGATTTCTTTTCTTTCACAATATTGTAAATCACTTTTTATTATAAAATGTTTGTTGATGAATACAGAGCATAAGTTTAAAAGAATGGTCTTTGTCATTAAGATGTCTCTAAATTGGTATTCAACCATCACAATTTTACTGAGACTTAGAAAGTTAACATTTTCTTCATAATCTTAAAAATATGTGAATGCTACTATCTCTATTTCAGAGTTGGCATAAGAATTAAATGAGTTTCTATTATTTCCAGAACCTTTATTAGTTTGATCACCATCTTCAAGAACACAATTCTTGTAATTGATCAAAATACCTGCAATGTGGGTGATAAATGAACATCATTCATATGCACTTGCTTTTGCAATAAGAATTTATATTAATGAAGTTTAAGATAAGTTAGACATTTCAATAGCTCCATACTGTTGGCTTGTTCAGCATAGAGTAAATTAAATATCAAATCTGAGTGAAATGCATGCTTCAAATGCTGCAGTCACATATATATTTTACTTCCCAACAAACAGGTTATTTGTTAGAATTGCAGTTATACAAATTGCTATGGGGAACAATTTTGTGGTCTAAATTTAATCAGGTAAAGCTGTAAACATATCAAAGTGCACAAGCTGCTGTCACTTTAATGTGATTTGTTTACTACAATTTTTCATGTACATGTAAGTGAAATTGGAGTTATATCTATATTCCCTCTGAAAGTCTGTTATCAAAATAAAATTATATAAAATTATATGCAGGTATATGTATGTGTGTATGTGTGCGTATATATACAGTTTTTTACTTGATAGATAGTATTTAAAATCTTATACTACTGGCTGGGCGCGGTGACTCACACCTGTAATCCCAGCACTTTGGGAGGCCAAGAGATCAAGACCATCCTGGCCAACATGGTGAAACCCCGTCTCTACTAAAAATACAAAAATTAGCTGGGCGTGGTGGTGTGTACTTGTAGTCCCAGCTACTTGGGAGGCTGAGACAGGAGAATTGCTTGAACCCAAGAGGCAGAGGTTGCCGTAAGCCAAAATCGTGCTACTGCACTCCAGCCACTCGACAGAGCGAGACTCTATAAAAAAAAAAAAAAAAAAAAAAAAATCTTATACTACTTATAGAGGTAGAGTTTATTTGTAAAAATATCACTGACGCCTTTCAAACATAATTGTGAATTTCTTAGCTTAAGACCAAAGTAAAGATGATAGAATTTATAGCAAAGGCAAAATATATAGAATTGCATTTCTGATCTTTCAATTTTTTTCATACTATTAAAGAATAAAAATAAATATAAAATAACAAAGTAATGTGACCAACAAAAGCTTGTATTCAGGTTATTGTAGATAGAGTTTTTCCAGGACAGCCTACATATTTTTCTTATTCACCTCTGGTATTCTTGGAGCCCAACAGGCTGGTGCTTAATATACTTGGGAAATATTTAAAGAAAAAATAAG
This sequence comes from Sapajus apella, assembly GCF_009761245.1. Lineage (NCBI taxonomy): Eukaryota > Metazoa > Chordata > Mammalia > Primates > Cebidae > Sapajus > Sapajus apella. The sequence goes on from NW_022436948.1 coordinate 43,832,828, forward strand.
TGAACTAAAAGATGAATGATGAATTAATAAATAAAGATATGTTGGACATTTTAAATAAAACTTTTAAATAAATATTCACCTATTTTGTTTAAAAATATTTCAATAAGTATTGTTTATTAAGAAATTCTATTCTTATAGAGAAAATATTTATTGAGCACTTGATAAATATAATGTCATATCAAGGGTTAAAGAAAGGAGTAGACACCATATCTGTTTGTGTATATTTTATCACCTTAAAAAGAGCATATGGCTACTATATAAAAATAATATTAAATCCAATGTTAGTGCAATAAACAAATGCTGGAGAAACGGGGATCAGCTTTACTTTATAATGAAAAGTTTTAACATTGAAATATAATTTACATGTGTTAATATCTGAAGATGTTAAATGTTTATTTGAATTCTGATAATTGTATAACCTGCATAGTTACCATGCAAAACAAGATGTATAACGTCTCCTTGACCTAAGATTGTTTTTTCTTGACTTCTACATGCCCCACAGACAGCCACTTTTATTTCTACCATCATTGCTTACTTTTGCCAATTCTTGGACTTCATATAGATAAAAATATACATGAGATCTCCTGGATTATTTTGCATAACATAATGTTTTTTTGTGATAAAACAATGTTTAATGTCATAAAAATATATATACTTAAAAATCTGAAATATTGTATATAGAAAACAAAATAGGATGTGCTTCCTTCCCTAACATCTTGAGAGACCCTCCCATCTTCTTGTTTATTGGTCTATCTGATGCTTGCTGGAAGAATCTAGAGGGACATATTCTGGAGATCCTGAAATATTTGTGGAGAGAAACCCGCTTTTCATGATATTAGACTCATATAAACAAAGTGTATCTTTGTTTTTTGATACCATTGAGATTTTAGAGTTGTTATCACAGTAATGTACCCTAACTAACAAGTAAGTAGATGTTTTGCTTATTGCCACTTTAAGAAGTAATATAAATTAAAAATTAACAAATCAGAAGCTTAATTATCCTTGATGAAAATAAGGGAAGAGAGTACTTCCTGCCCCCGACTATGATCCTTGTCTTTTCTTAAAACATTTACTCATAGAGAACTTGTAATGGTGAATTTTTAACTGTCTCTTTAAAATATATGCTAATCCTCTTTAAAGCTAAATAAGACTCTTGCCAGGTTTCCGATCCAGAAACATCTTTTTCAAGGACTTGGAAGCCCTATCTTTGAAATGTAATTATCAAGGAAGACAAGAATCCCTATCTGCCCGTTTCTGTAAAAGGCTAGGGTTGGAGCTTAGCTTTTGTGGGCACTTAACTCCAAGTTTCAAACTACCTCGTCTCATAAAAACATGAGTTTACTGTTTCTTTGAATAACGCCAGTTAGCAAAGACGGCCACCTCAGTTACAAGGTGAATTTTGGATAAACCATGTAAGATTAATGGTACCATCAATCTCTCTCTCTTGCGGAACGGTTATTATTTATTTTGAGAACCTGTGTGCATTGAGTTGTATCTGCTCTGTTATATCAAAGGGTGAGATTTTATTCTGTCTTTGCAATCTCATTAGTGAATTGCCTGTGATGCATGTCACATTCTGGCTTTAGTGCTTATTCAACAATAAAATTGTTTTTCTTTCTCTTCTGTTGCACAGAGGCTTTATGGTTTGAGAGAAGACTTTGTTTTTAATTACATTTCAATAAAAATTCTGCTGATAATGTCAGGTAGTCCCTGAATTGAGGAGACTAGCTGAAGGTCTGTCTCTAGCCACACAAGTCAGGTAAGAGATTCTGAATTAGCAGCAGTATCTCTTTTCTCTTCTTTGATGGAATGCTGCCTAATGACATACTCTCTGCAAATTCAAGATTTTACTGAATAAGCATAGGCAATGTGGGTTCTAAAATCTCAATAGGATCATTATGTGGTTAGAAAATAAATAACATACCTACAAATAAGCCTAATCAAAAAAGTAAAATGCCTCTAAAATGAAATTTATAAAATATTAATCTACAAATTGAAGAGGACACAAAATATGGAAAGATATTCCATGTTCATGGATTAGAGAAATCAATATTGTTAAAATATCCATACCACTCAAAATAATCTACTAATTAAATGCAATTCCAATAAAAATACCAAGGACATTCTTCAGAATAATTTTAAAAAATCCTAAAATTTGTATGGAATCACAGAAGACCCATAGGAGAACAATACTGAAGGAATCACATTGCCTAACTTTAAACTATATCACACCTAACTTTAAATTATAGTAACCAAAACAGCATGATATTGGCATAAAAACAGGTACATAGACCAACAGAACAGATTAGAGAACCCGAAAACAAATCCATACATCTACAGCAAATCCTTTTTCAACAAAGGAACCAAGAACATGCATTGGGAAAAGGACATTTCTTCAATAAATGGTGCTGGGAATACTGGATATCCATATGCATAAGAATGAAACTAGAACCCTATCTCTTTCCACATACAAAAATCAAGTCAAAATGGATTAAAGACTTAAGCCTAAGAGAAACTATGAACTACTAAAAATAATAAAAAATTCAGAAGATACAGCATGTTGAAAATCTAGCTAAGATCATTGATAAAGGTGGCTACACTAAAGAGCAGATTTCAATATTGACAAAGGCATTCTTATATTGGAAGAAGTTGTCATGTCGAATCCTCATAGCTAAAAATGCTTGCCTTCAGAGTTGCAAAAGACAGGTTTATTCCTGTTAGGATCTAATGCAACTGGTGACTTAAAGTGGAAGCCAATGTTCATTTATAATTTTAACAAATGAATTATAGGGCTTTTAGAATTATGCCAAATCTACTTAGTCTGTGATCTATAAAGGTAACAGCAAAGCCTGGATGTTAGTATATCTGTTTGAATATTTTAAGTAGGTTGATACCTACTGCTCAGAAATGAAAAAAAAAAAATCTTTTCAAAATATTACTGTTCGTTGACAATGCACCTACTCAGCCAAGAATTGTAATGCAGATGTGCAAGGAGATTAAAGTTGCTTTCATGCATGCTAACACAACATCTATTCTGCAGTTTATGGATCAAAGAGTAATTTTGCCTTTTAAGTCTTATTATTTAAGAAATGCATTTGCAGGGCTATACCTGCCATAGAGAGTAATTTCTCTGATGGGTTTTGGCAAAGTAAAGGTGACAATCTTTTGGAAAAGATTCACCATTCTAGATGTCATTAAGAACATTCATGACACATGGGAGGAGGTCAGTATATCAACATTAACAGGAGTTTGGAAGAAGTTGATTCTAATCTTCACCGATGATTTTGAGGATTTCAAGACTCCAGTGGAGTAAGTGATCGATGGTGTGCAGGAAATAGCAAAATAACCAGAATTAGAAATGGAGCCTGAAGTTGTAACTGAATTGTTTCAATCTTCTGATAGCCCTTGAATGGATGAGAAGTTGTTTTTTATGAATGAGAAAGTAAATTGGTTTCTTAAGATGGAATCCACTCCTGGTGATGAACCTTGCAGAGAGGACAACAAAGGATTTAGAGTATCATATCAACTCATTAAATAAAGCAGAAGCAAGCTTTGAGAAGAACAACTCCAATTTTGAAAAAAACATGTATATTGTAAGTAAAATGCTATAAGACAGCATTGCATTCTATTTCATGAAAGGGAGTGAAGCTATACAGCAAATTTCACTGTTGCTTATTTTAAGAAATTACCATAGCAACCCCAACCTTCAGCAAGTGACAACTTTATCAGTAAGCAGTCATCAACATCAAAACAAGACCCTCCACCAGCAAAAAAAAAAAAAAAAATCACAACTTACTAAAGGCTAAAATGATCATGAGTATTTTTTATTAATAAAGTATCTTAAAATTAAAGCACGCACACTTTAGGCATAATGCTATTGCATATTTAATAGAGTACAGTGTAAATATAATTCTTATATGTACTGAGAAAACAAAAACAAATGTGATAATTGCTTTATTGCAATATTTACTTCATTGCAGTTTTGTGGAACTGAATCCACGTATCTCTGAGTTATGCCTGTATATTTAGATATTCATGATTTCCTTGCAGTTATTACTAAAGATTAGATAAATTGGTCTTAGAATATTAAACCATCATTGCATATCTGAGAAAACCCTCCTTGATCTTTGTTATCTGTTTACATGGTGTTGGATTTTGTTCTAGTTTTCTATTGTCATGTAAAGAATCACAAACGTAGCAACTTAACATGTGTTCATTATTTTCCTTTTTCTTTGAGTTTAGACTCAGTATAACTGTTTCTTGATAAAGTGTCTCACAAATTTGGAATCTAGGTGTCAGTCAGATTACATTTCTTTCTATATCTTAGGCTTCTCTTTCATGCTTATTTTGCTATTGGCAGAATTCAATTCCTTATGGTTAAGCCTAAGGTTTTCACATTTTGCTAGCTGTCAGAAAGGGGACCCTCAGTTCCTGGCTAACTCCATGCTTCCTTGCAACATGGGTCTCTCATAGGTCATCTCAGAATACAGCAGTTTGATTCTGTTAGTAAGCATTTTTACTTGTATAAGACAAGCCCATTCAGTATAATTCTTTTTCTTCTTTTTCTTTATTTTATTTTTTTTAACTGATCCAAAGTCAACTGCTTTCAACCCAATTCATCTGCAAAATCCCTATGTCAGGCAAGTTATTATTCTCTAGTTTACTTCTATTATAATGTCTTTGGTTCTGGTAGCAATGTAATATTGGCCTTACATAATGAATTATGATGTAATACCCACTGTTCAGTGTTTGGTATATATTGTAGTGTTCATATTATTTTTTAAATTAATGATTTGGTGGAAATCACCACTGAAACCATCAGAGGCTGGACTGTTAATGCAAGTTTTAAGTATAGTTTCAATTAATTTAATTGGTATAAAGCTATTAAAGTCTATCAGTTTGCTTTTAAGTGATCTTTCATAATTTTGCATTTTTCAATGAAGGTTTTTCATTTTTTCTAAATTATTTAATTTAGCATAGAATTAATAATATTTCTATAATTTTAATATATATATAGAGTCTAGGAATGGGATGCCTTTAATTTCTGATCTTGATAATTTGTTTTCTCTATATTTTTTTCTTACTTTGTCTTTCTTATTTTAAGTACACTGATTTCACCATTTTGTTTTCTCCTTTCAACAAACCAGCTTAAGTTTCATTGATTTTCTCTATTGCATTGTTTTTCTGTTTTCCATGTCATGCATTTCTACTTTGATTTTTTAAAATTATATTTCTTGTACCCTCAATATGTATCTAATATGCTCTTCTTTCTTACATAACAACTTGAGGTTCCTGATTTGAGAATTTTTTTCAAATATTGGGGTTCAATGTTACAAATTTCCCCACTAAATATTACTTTAGTGGCATGCCACGAAGTTTGCTGTGCTGTTTTCATTTTAATTCAATTCAAAAGACTTTCTGTCGTCCCTTGTGATTTTCCTTTGACTTGAAGATTCTTTAGAAATGTGTTAGTTAATTTTCAAATATTTGGAGCTTTGATTTCTAGATACTATTTTCTGTTATTGATATATAATCTAATTCCTTTGCACTCAGAGAATAGACCATTTATGGCTTTAACAGTTAAAATATATTGAGGCTTATTTTATGACCAGAAAAAGGGGTATATCACTAAGTATTCCATGATTACTTTAATAAAATATATTTTCTGTTGTGGTTTGATAGAACGTTCTATAAATGGCAATTAAGTCATGATGGTTGATAGACTGATTTAAATCTTCTATATTCTTCCTAATTTCTATTCTATTGTTTTGTCAGTTGTTAAAAAAGGATATTGAATTTTCTGACAATAGCTGTAGAATTTTTATTGTCGCTTTCATTTTTTCTTTATGTATTTTGAATATATCTTATTGGGCATACAAACATTTAGCATTATGTTGTATTTTTAATGACCTATTCTCTGTCATTATGACATTAATTTCTTTAACTTGGTAATATTCTTTTTTTCCGAATATTGACATCCTCTGATATTAATAGAACCACACCATTTAATTCACTTGAATAGTGTTTTATATCCTTTAAAAAATTATACATGCTTTTCCATTCTTTTTATTTTTATTTCTTTTCATTAATTTTTCATTGATTATATTTGAAGTATTTTTCTTGCTGGCAACATCCAGTTAGTTGGTTGCTGTTTTATATTCAATCTGATAACTTCTACTTTTTAATTGTGGTATTTATATCATTTTTATTGTGATTACTGTTTTAAATCTTTCATCATACTGTTTGTTGCTGTGTCTCATATGTTCGTGCTTCTTCGTGTCCTTTTTGTAGTCCATCATTTGGGTATTTTGAGAATTTATTTTATCACTTATTATTAGAATATTTCCTTACGTATTAGCTGTAACTCTTTGCTTTAGTAGTTATTTATAGCATGCATCTTTAATTTATCACAGTCTATTTTAAAATAATATAGAACTTTGCATGTAGATAAAGTTTACAGTACATTATTTTTGAGTTCTCTCTGCTTTTTGTGTTATTGTCATGTTTATACTTTTTTGGTAACTATAAACTACATTATCATTATCTTTCTTTAAACAATACATTATATTTTTCAATACAAAATGAGCAAATTGAATAAAATATCAATTTACCTGCTTAGTTTCTATTTCACAGTTTGATTCTTTCACAAAAATCTATGTTTTCATCAGTTTTTTTTTTTAATTTTTCTTGTATCTGAAGGATATCTGGTAACTTCTTTTATAGTGCACTCTGCTAGTGATGAATCCTAAAACAAGATATTTATTTTGCTTTACACTTGAAAGATATCTTCCATCCACAAAACATAGATAGATGATAGTTTTATTATATTTTTTCGGTTCATGAAAGGCATTTCAACATGTTCTTACATGCATTATTTCCAGTAAGAAATGTACTGCCATTTGTATTTTTATTTCTCTATATGTAACATTTCTTTTTTCTCTGGCTGTATTAAGACATTCTATGTATCACTGATTTTTATGAATTTTATTATAATATACCTTGGTATGATTTTCTTCACATGTCTTGTGCTTGTTTGTATTTGATCTTCTTGGAGTAAGTTATAATTTTTATCAATTTTATAAAATGTGCTCATAGCTCTTTATTCTCTCTCCTCCTTTATTACAACATTAACTACACATATCTTAAGACACTTGGTGTGGTCCTGCAACTCACTGATGCTGTGTTCAATTTTATTAGTTTTTTTTTTCTTTTTCTGTTAATTATGAAAACTTTCTATTACAATGCATTTTATCTTAAATCCACTAACCTTGGTTTCTGCAAAGTCTAAAATGTTCTTATTTTCATTAAACGTTTTTTCTTTCAGATGCAAATTATAATTTCATATCTCAATGGTCAATTTGGAAATTTTTATGTCTTCATTTTTTTTTTACTGGACTTTTTTTCCCCTGAGATATATACTTTACATGCAATAAATACACATTATAAGTGGACAGTTTAATAGAGAATGAAGAGGTAATATCGTTTTTTGGAATTTCATTTTTTATCCCTTCATTTTCAGTCTATATGAGTCTTAAATCTAAGTGAGTCTCTTGTGACAGCAGAGTGCTGAATCATATTTTTTAAAAAAAATTTATTCTGTCACTCTATAAGTTTTCATTGAAAAATTTAAGGTAATGACAGGTGAGGACTTCATTTCAATTTTGTTGTTTTCTGTGTGTTTCGTAGTTCGTTTCTATTCTTTTTAATATTTTGAGTATCATTTATAAGTTTTTATTTTCATTTTATTTCTTGAACCAGGGTTATGCTCTGTCATAGTAGCATGATCTTAACTCACTACAACTTCCACTTCCCTGGCTCTAGCAATCAACCCAGCCTCCCATAACCTGTTTTTGAGTTTGCTGATTGAAGCTCTCTATTCTATTTTTATTTATTATATTCTTCAGCTCCAGAATTTCTTATTAGTTTTTATTATTTTTGTCTCTGTTAAACTTGTCATCTTCTTTATGTACTGTTTTCCCTAATTTCACTGAGTGTTTGTAATACTCTAATAGTTTGCTAAGTTTCTTTAAAATAATTTTTAAGTGTATTTCATAGAGTTCTATTTCTCTATGATTGATTACTGGAAATTTACTATGCTCTTTTTATGGCATCTCATTTCCCTGTTTATTTCTTATTATAGTCATTCATTTGTGTCTGTATATTTGAAGGAAAAGTCCCTTACTCCAGACTTAACAGGCTGGCTTTGGTGGGGAAGAAGTATAACTGGCTTTTTTTCTTGGGTGCTGGTGAGACACATCTCCTCCTAGAGAATACTGTGGGTTCTTGACCTCCAATCTCTTAAAAAATAAGGAAAGGGACCACTGCAGGTGTGCTATATGCTTGTAAAAGTAAATATCGGACCCAAGAAATGTTGCAGAAAGGTGATTTTATTTAGGTAGAGAAAATAAAAGGAAAAGAGAAGAGAAACACTTGCATGAAGAATGTGGAAGGGGATTCCAGTAGGGAAATCTGGAGGGGAAAGAGAGCTTCCACCATGTGGGAGGGGATCCCAGAGAGCTGGAAATCCGTCATGGGTGGAGCAGGGGGATTTATCCTGGGGGACATTCCACCTTCCCAAGTTCCTCTGGCCAATGAAAGGAGTTCTTTTAAACTTCCGCTGGAGTGATTGACTCTAAGTTTCTTCCCATGCCCACGAAATTCAAACATAAACCGTTAGATCTTCTCTATGGAGAGAATTGGGACAGGGGCATGCTGCTGGGAAGTTCTTGCCCTGAAAACTACGCCCCCTCATGGACCCGGAAAGAGAACACATTCCCTCAGAAACTTCATCTATAGTTGGACGTGAGAGGACCAGGTTCACAGGGCTTATGGCAGTGGCGGGTCCAAAGGCTGCACAGTGGCTTGTCATCGGAGGGCTGTGTGGCTGCATCAGGGCTGGGAAGCGCCGTGGTTTCAGTTCCAGGGGAGTGCAGTTACATGGTCTCTACGCAGATCTACTAGCTAGGGTTTGCCATGGCCAAAATTATGGGATGTTCTGTGGCAGTGGCTGTGTGGGTCTACAGTGGTTGCAAGAGCTGCTGGGAGTTTTCTGCTCTCTTTTTCTCCCATAAAGGAAGTCATGGCTGAGGGGATTCTCTTCGGCATTGGGCTGTGCCAGTCTGGCCCACCGGGTAATGTGGGTAAAATTGTTAACTACATTTTTCTGTGTGGCTATTCTCAGTTCCTTATTTTCCTGGGTAGCTGCAGCTTTTTAATTGCACTCTGGAGCACTCCCAGAGCTATTTTTGCCCACAAATAGTTGCTAACTCATTGTTTTTATTAGGGGAATGGGGGTGGTTGAGGCCTGGAACCTTGTAGTCTGCCAGCTTGCTTATATCACTCCCCTGTTTTCTATTTACTGTGATGAAAGGATACGGACTGCAACTCCAGGCTGCCATGAGCACAGTGCCGGGAAGATAATGGTTGGTGAGGAGCAGCCCTGGGGCGGATGAAAGCCACATGGTAAGGCGCCCTTCTGTGCCCAGGTCTAGGTTCTTGCTCCAGCACTTTTGCTTAATACAAATGGAAACATGGGCACCATTGTCATCTGTGCACTCTTCTTTCTTTTCCATGTCATTTTATAATTGGACATATGAAAATCAGTTTTAATAACTCTTTTTGTATACCTGTGTGGTAAATCTAACATTTATGCCAAGTCTAAGTCAGTTTCTATTGATTTGTTTATTGCTCCATTATAGGTCACAGGCGTTTTGTTTCTTAGAACTTTTGATAGAATGGTAGATATCATGAATTTTGCTTTGTTGCCTCATAGACATGTTTTATTTCTCTATTCTTGAGCTTTAAACTGTGATCTAGTAAGGTTACCTGGAGTAAGATCGAAAGTTGAGTCTTGCCTTTAAGGTTTTATGGATACTAATGGAATAGTACTGAATCTAGGGCTTATTATTTCCTACTGCTGAGAAAACATCCTATGAATCTTGAGCTTTTCGTGTCTGACTTACAGGAATAAGCACTATTTCCAACTCTACATCAGAAATGAACAGAGCTACCACTAATCCTTTCGGGTAGTGTAAGTCCCAAATCAGGAGTAGTCTTCTCTCAGGTATGTCCAGATCTGCACCCATTTAATGCTCCAAGGACAACTTCTGCAGATCTCCAAATGTTTCTCATTGTGCTTCAATGACCTGATCACTCTGGACTTTCAATTTTATTTCCTTAAATCAGGAAAACTGTGAGTCTCCTCTTGGAATTTTCCTTCTTGTGTTGTTTCCTGAAACAAACAAACAAACAAAACAAACATTTAAAGGCAACAAGTCAAGGTAATTGCTGGACTTAATTCAGTTGTTTCCCTTCTCTCAGGAATTGGTTTTTTCTCTGTCCGGTGAAGTTATTTGTAAGTTGTTTCATACATTTTGTGCTTTTGTTTGTTTTTTCAAATCATTTTAATAGTTTAATTATCTCCACAAATAAACATGTTGAGCACCATAATAGAATAAATCAACTAGTTTTCCAATTATTAGTTACAAATATAAATTCATTAATTTATTTAAGAAATTAATCTTAGATACATAATTTCTTGTTAAAATATTATTTACGAATGTCTCGTTTTATATACCTATTTTTAATTTAATAGAAACTTTGTAATCACAAAAGAAATATCAAGTCATTATTACTTTCCTAGAAATATTAGAATATTATTAATTGGTTGTTATGTCTATTTTCCAATTATAGTCAAAATGGACTGAAACAACCTCAATACTTATTAAGCCTACTCAAGTTCACAAATGTAGATTGCCAAGGGCAGGAATACTCAAAAACTATACAATGTAATTAGATGTTCTTTGTGCTTTATATGTAATGTGGATTTTGTTTAGTATTTTCTAAACTTAATAATTTTAAGAAAATATTATTTTATCATTTTGATTGCTTTCAGAAATCATACCAGTAATCCCAATATATCTTCTTTGGAAATAATTTTGAAGTTATACATATGAATCCTAAATAGTTAGGGATGGAAATGAACACTGAGGAAGTCCCACATTTTTTATGCTGACATTACGATAATATCTAGGCCATTGAATATTTTAATATGTTCTAAGCAGCAAAATCATCCCATGGACTGTTTAAATCACTTTCAGGAAAAGCAAATTCAAAAGCTTGATCACACGTATCACGAATGACTGAGCAGCGAGTATTCCTTTTGCCCACACTAAAAGGTGAATGACTTGAGGGAGATGCTTGCGGTTGGACTGTAGAGCTATGTCCTGCTTTTCCACTTCTCCATGCTTGACAAGCTACTGAAGACAGTAGTGATATACAGGCCAGCCAGCATCTCAGTACCAGATGATTTTGCCTTTCTTTCAGTCAACAAATTTCATAATATATTTATCGCCTTGATTTATCGCAAGCAATCTTATGCTGAAACGTCCTTTTGTTCTTTTGTGATGTTGCTTTCTCTTGAGCTACAATGAATATTTTGTGTCAGCCAAATATTTAAAGGGAGTTTATAGATATATTTCAGGGCTTCCCTCACTACATGGCTTTCCCCTTTCTGGGATCTCTCTCTTCAATTTCTAGCTTTGCTGACAGCCTTGAATGACGTCTTATGATGTATCTAGTCAATAAAACAGTGGCTTTCTGCTTGAGTTTAATGGCCTCAGGGGGGAAAAAAACATATAAATGTAAATCTCACTCAAAGAGATGAGGTTTCTTTTTTCAAGGGTTAAGTCACCTACAAGTTTTGGTCCTCTATCAGGTTATTACATATTTTTTGTACAAATATACAGCTTTTGTTAGCTTATAATTGCTGCTGCAGTGTTAGTCTCTTATAAGGTACTCCATTATACCTAATCTGGAACTCTTAGAATTATTTCTATTTAATTATCTTACATGGAATATTTTGTTTCTTTAGGCCTGAAATCACATATTGTAAGGAATTTTTATGAGGCTTTTTGTTTGCAGCCTAAAGATAGATTGCTGTGTGGTGTTTCTACAGTTTCTGAGTTGTCTGTACAATTTAGAGCCGCTATATATTTTTATGCAAAAAGTGGATAAGCATATAGAATTTTAATGTGCTTCAATCATTTTTAAATTATGTATTTCTTTTTTGGTGGGGGGAGTGGAGCACTGTTGAAAAGCTACCTGAAAATGTGAAAAATTATGTATTTCTTAAGCAATAAAGTCATTTAAAACATTGTGATTAGAGAAAGTTAATTCTAAGGGAAAATATGAGGGATTATGCTATGTGAAAGCTGCCTGGAAACAAGAATTAAGTATCTGCTGAATAAAAAAGACATATGTCCTCCAAAACTCTTTTTTATTTATGTAGATTAGTGCTGCATCACAGCTGAGTGAAGGTTTGCAATGATTTACCCTAACAATGAATGGTTCTAATGCTAAAGGTGGACACCTAAACAGAAGAAACACCATTACTAATAGGTACAATAAAGGCTACATTGTTAACTGAAGTTGTGAACTAGAAATGAGCCCACTACCAAACTCCAACTCTGACTACAGATAAATTCTTGTGGAGAAGTGGGAAAAGAAATTATTTTCTGAAGGTTTGTGCCATAAGCTTCCCTTAAGAATATGCAGAAACATTTGCATCACTGGTATGACCGAAAAAATTCAGAATGATATATTTAACTGCAAGTGTATCATATGTGGTCCCCCAAAAGTAACACAGTTATAATTCTCAAAATCAACCTTCAGAATGCAAATATATCACAAACTGGCATTGAGCCAAATTCTATTTGAAAGTGACATTTATCTGTATCTTCAACTCTGTAATCTGAACTCTCAGATGGATTTGGCAAGCAGTTTGAAGACTTACATACTAATTCAATACTTGCAAGGTGAATATAATGAGCTGTGATTAGGACCCATTGATACATTTTATAATTCTCATTTTTTTTTCTTTAAAGCATGAATCAGTTCAAAAAGCAATTTCTCACAAATGAAACTGAACTTCAGTAAGGTTAATATTTTATTGCCAGTCCATCACTGACATAAGTTGCCAAAGGCAATGTTTGCATGATTTTTCTTTAGAGCTTATGGATGTTAGTTCATATCCAAATTCTGTTCAATGGGTTATGATACCACAAGCAGTAATAACGAAAAGGGTTTTTCATTCTCCCATAAATATTCTGTAAGTTATGAAGAATAATGAAATGGTCAATTGTTAAGCTTACCCTTTGTGTTTATTCTGTTTATCAATGCTACTTAGGTAATACAATAACATAAGAAAAGAAAAATAAAGCAAAAACCTTAAGAAAAACATTTCAATTTTTTTATAGATGATATGATCTTTTATATAAGAATTAGTATAGGATCTCCAAAATGCTGATAGAACTAGTAAGTGAATGTAGTAATGTGCAGGATATAAGATCAATACAGAATATCAACTTTATATCCATATATTCACAAAAGCAATTGCAAAATGATTTTAGTAAACCAATATCACTTATAATAGCATATACATATCATATCTTAAAATGAATCTATAAAAATTGTGCAAATGTTTTACACAGTATGTTAGAATGTAGGGCTAAGAAAACATTAAAGAAGATTTAAATAAAAGTAGATACATATTACATTCAGAAATTATAAGACAGTTTTTTATGATATTCATTTTGCATAAATTAATACATAGATTCAACACAACCACAATCAAAATACAGGCAAGATTTTGAAAAACAGAACAGGCAGTCTCCAAGCTTTCATTGGAATGTAAAAAATCTAGAAACACTAAGACTTATTATTATTATTATACTTTAAGTTGTAGGGTACATGTGCAGATCGTGCAGGATTGTTACATAGGTATACACATGCCATGGTGGTTTGCTGCCTTCATCCTCCCGTCACCTACGTTAAGTATTTCTCCTAATGTTATCCCTCCCTAATCTCCCCACCCCCTGCTATCCCTCCCCTGGCCCCAAACCCCCAAAAGACCCCAGTGTGTGATGTTCCCCTCCCTGTGTACATGTATTCTCATTGTTCAATGCCCACTTATGAGTGAGAATATGCAGTGTTTGGTTTTCTGTTCTTGCGTCAGTTTGCTGAAAATGACAGTTTCCAGGTTCATCCATGTTCTGCAAAGACATAGAAAATGCAAAGGACATGGATGAACCTGGAAACTGTCATTCTTTTATGGTTGCATAGTGTTCCATGGCGTATATGTGCCACATTTTCTTTATCCAGTCTATCATTGATGGGCGTTTGGATTGGTTCCAAGTCTTTGCTATTGTGAACAATGTGGAATTAAACATGTGTGCATGTGTCTTTATAGTAGAATGATTTATAATCCTTTGGGTATATACCCAGTAATGGGATTGCCGGGTCAAATGGTATTACTATTTCTAGATCCATGAGGATATACCAAGATTATTAAGAAAAGGGTAACAAAGTGAAAAGACCTAAAATTACTGTTGTCTAGTTTTGCTTTAAAGATAACACAGTCAAGATAGTGTTGTATTGACATGGAATTAACAAATAGAAGAAGTAGAACATAATAGATAATGCAGGATTAGGCCTGGGCATATGCATGGAGCTGAGTTTTCACATGCAGTTTTCATTTCAATTGATACCTTTTACCCATTTTTCATGTCAAATAAATGTTAGAAGAAAAAATATTTTGAAGAATTGGCACGGTTGAGAGCCAAATATTTTCATAGAAAAATGAAACACGCCACTCACCTCTTTCTTTATATTAAAAAAATAATTCAAGACTTATAGAATACAGAAACACAAATATTTTAGCATAAAACATAAAAATGTCTTAAAGACTTTAGATTAATTAAAGTTTTTTTTAGATAGGCTATAGAAAGCAGTAATCATTTTTTAAAAAGACAAATTTAATATATAATGTATTTACTATTAAAAATACATAATTAAGAAATTGATTATGCAAGTCACAGACTTTACAAAAATATTTGCAATACATATATCTGCTAAAGAACTAACACTTAGATTTTAAAATTTTCATAGCTATCTGCAGCAGAAGAAAACTCATAAAAATTGGCAAAAATATGAACACACAGTTTGCAAAAATATGTAAGAATGTCCAATAAACACAGGAAAATATGTTAATATTATTATTCATTCTGAAAATGCAAATTAAGCCTACAAAAAGAGATCATATCATACACCCTAAAATAGCTACAACCAAAAGTAGTTATGTTACCACAGGCTGGCAAATATTAACATAATTAGAACTCTTACACATTGTTGCTGGGAAAATAGTTATATAACCACATTTTAGAGAACTTTTAAATTAATGCTAGCTATACATCTAGTTTATAGCATTGCAAATTAATACTTAGGTACTTAACAGTATAAATTACCAAAACATCACAACAATATTTGTACAGATGTATTCCTGAGAATCTAGAGTTGGACAAAACCCAAATGTTCACAACGAAAAGTATAATCACATTATAATTTATCCATGGTGTTGAGTAATATTTTGCTATGAAAAAATAAATTGCTAAAACATCATGGATGAATCTAAAAGACAAAATTTTGAACAAAAGGAAACACAAACACTGATAATTTATTCACATTAGCAGGCAAATATAATCAAGAAAGAAAGCAACCAGAAAGCAGCTGACTCAGAAAGAGGCAAAATTGAGTGATGGGGAACTTGTGTGAATTTTCTTGAGTGATAAAAATGTTCTATGTGTAATTTTTGGCTGTAGATGTATGGGTGCGTACAATTGTCTAAACTCATCACATTAACCATTTCTGTACAGTATATTGTATACATTACTACAGTTTCATTTAAAAACTATCAAAGAACTGTTGGAAACCTAACTTTACACCAAAATTATTGGAGCATACAAAATCTTACACTCGTTTTCTGAAGTTTTTATTCTTAAATAAGTAGATGGTTTACATTTGGTGTTATTTATTTTCAGTAGAATGTTTATGGTAGTAAATGAGACTTGGTTATTCTTAAGAAAAACAGCAAGCATATGCTAGCACTTCAAAGGTCTGAATATCTGAGACTCAGTGCAATGCTTTTGTTATTCAGATTTAGGGCTTTTTCCCCCCAACAAACGAAAGCTTAAGGTAAAAAAAAAAAAAAAAGTGCCTGATACTCAGTGGAGAGGTGGTGTTTACATTCTCTGTTCAGTTTGCAAAGTCACGTAGCCATACTTGCTGAGTTTCTTTTATTTTCCATAACTGGCAACTTTTTCTGGAAAAAAATCGCTGATACTTTGAATGAAAGATATACAGACTGGCGTTTACATCATACCCATCATTTGTTAAATGCCTTTTTTTTCTGGATACTGCATCAAGCTCTAAAATAAAAAAGCAAACGGTATTGTTTTTATTACATCACATAGGTAAAAACTTAATAGCAATATTATTTTGCCTCTACTTTCTATTCTTTTAGCTAAGATGATCTTTTTCTGGCTCACTTACTAACTATGCTTTTTATTCTTTCATCAGGTTCAAACATATTCTCTTCTCATCTTAAAACCTGATTACATTGTCTTGTCTCCACTTTAATTCCCATCAAATAATTAAACATAATAACCTGTATGTCTTCTTGGTGTGTCTACCTCATTTATGCTCTCTGGGCATCTTTCCACTTAACTTTCTGTTTCATTCTCTGTACCTGAAGCATTTCTTTCTCTATCCATCTGTTTGGCTCTCTAAGTCTTCTCTCCAGGATTGATCCTACCACAAAATTGAACTGTACCACCATCTGTTTCTCATAGGTAAACAATACAACATGTAACATTGAATATGCCACTAAATGTCTATTAGTTATTCTAATTTTATAAGACCACATAGAGAAAACCCCCACAACAAAACTGTCAATTCTCATATCATTAATTGCATATTAATATTAATTTATGTTAATTAATTTATACTTTTAAATATGCACAGTTTTCCCAATCATAGTTTTATTGCCAGTGTGTTTTGTTCAGGTTATAGAAAGTCTGACTTCATGTTATAAAGGTATGATCATTTTCTAAGAAATGACACAATTATCACTAAAACTGCTTTAAAATTAGAGTCATTTAATAAAACACTATTTTGAGTTAGTGTTCTTATTTCCAAGAAAACTATGCATGCACACAATTTGTCCTCCTAATTGCCAGAATTGCATCCAATCTGGTGAGACTTATATTTTATTAAAGTTCACAATATGAGATTAATAACACTAAATCATTTTAGAATTAGTCATACAAATATGCAGCTGAGTAAGTATGCAGGTCATGTAATATCATGTATCTCCAAAATAAAAAGTACGCTAATATGAGAAAATTAGGTTCAAAATTAGAAGTAAAAATCATTTTGTTTGCTCTTTTTCAAGGAGTTAATCATTTCCAAATTAAAAACAAACATGTATGACAGCTCTGAACAATCTTTTAAATCTTTTTTATCACATGCATAAAAATATATGTACCATCACCAAATATCTATGCATATTCACCACAATCAACATTACAGTTATATACAATCTAAATGTAGAAAGAAAATTACAACTTGTTATGATTTATACTGAATAAGTTGTTTCTTCTTAATGTGATTTTTTTCTTCTTTCTGAAATAAGCTCAGGTTTTTATACCTTGTTTCCAACTGATAGATTTGTATGGTTTTCCTAATAAAGAAAATGGATTTGGTCTTCTAGTAATACATTCGATCGATCTCTATTATTATATTTTGGGGACATAATAAGATATTTGGTGCACAATATTTGACATGTTCCTTGCCCTGTCTGGAACTTACAAAATATAGAGCTCATTTGCCAGTTGGAGCACTTACATTAAGCAAAAAATGTGTTAGGCACTAAGGACATAGTCATAAACAATTGACTTTGTCTTTGCCTTTAGATATTAAAAAAACATAAGATGTATACTATAAAAGTGAAAGTATTAAAGGTTAGATAAATATATAGCATATCATTGTAGGGAATAGGAAAGGCCACATAAAATTTATTATTGAGAGATAAATAATGCCTACTTTAAGTATTTTAAAAATAGGTGAAGGAGCTAGGTAGAACAAAAAACATAGAGAAAGAAGAAAGAAAGCTCCTGGAATATTACAAAATTTGGAATTAATTCCATATAGTTTTGGAGCACTGATAGTTATTAACTGCTGATTTTTGAACCAATTGCCTCTGTTACTTCCTTCATAGACTAGATTCTGGTGCTACAAGCATGGATTATGCAGACTCAAGGGAAAACCAGTCTCTTGTTTATCCCGGCCCTTTTCATTGTGTTCCAATTATATCCATCATGCTTAGCTTGGTATTTGATAGTATAAGAATAATTATTATTAAGTAATATGTAAAGAGTAATGTACTACATTATATATTGATATAATTTAATATGATTTAAATTAAATTATAAAAAATTAAGCAAACCCAAATATTTTAGGAGACATAAACTCATATTTTTAAAGTTTCAATATACAACCCCCAAAAATCACAAAATCAAAGACAGGCAACATGAAATGAAAATTCTGAAGGAGAACCTGATATATGCTCTGTGAGAAAAGTACTGACAAAGTGAAAATTAGACTATTTAGAAAACATTCATGCATAGTTTAATTTCCACCATTCCCCTTTCATAGTAGTTTTTTAATATTAAGAATCAGTGAAAATAATATGTGCTTTTCAATGTGATTGTATTGACTATTTCTATTACTGTGAATTAGGATGTGAGCTAAAGCTGTAAACAGCCTTTGCATGATTCATTGTAAAACCATTTTCCCACTGCTGCAGGCACGGTCATGCAAACCTTTTTCCTCCGGCATTGGCTAAGCAAGCTGAACGCTCACATGAAATACATATTTCAGAATACGATGGAGACCAAAACAAGTTGTTTATAAAACCTTTCTTTTAAATGAAGGAATGAATGAATTTGAAATGTTTGTTGATCTCCAATGTGATTTTTCTTGACAGATAATGTCATATCAGCAAGAACAGTCAATGTTATTCAATAGCATGCATTTCTGGAATACTTACTCCTTCAGAATATGCAGATATAGCACAGGCTACAGGGTGAAACTGACTTCAAAACACAACTTACTGTATCTCGTGGGAATATTGTGATCCAAGTTCTGTGAAGTGAGGAATGGGAGGGTTTAATTTAGATCTTTGTATCCAGAAAAAGTATCACAGAAGGTTAGGCAGATGGGCATACTAAACATAAAAATGTTTTCAAGATGTGAAAACACCTGCATAAAAAGGAAAAAAAAATATGTTTTGTTGACAAAGCAATGAATGTCTACATATAACTGCAAGTTTAATTTTTGAAAAGTACGTTATTAATATCCACCATTAGTTCTTAAAAATTATATTTTGAATCCTCTGTTTGAATCTGATCAAAGCTATAGACCTCTCTAAGCTGAACCTGAACTTCTTCAGCCTTTGCACATAAGATAATACCTGCTTGGTTCAAGCCATGGTGCAAGATGAAAATTAACAGTTCACAGTCTCTTCCTATTCTTGTTCAAATAAGAACCTCAAGAACCCCACCAACCCGACTTACTTATTCAGAGTACTTGTTAGTAGCTTTTGTCTGCTTTAATTTGTATAATAACTTTTCATCATAAATGATTTAGTTTGATAATTCATATATTTTTTCTTTAATATGTTATGTAACTTTATTTTCTTTATACATTCATTGCTGTAGGCCATTGTTCAACATATTATTGTTTAATCTCTAAATCACTGTTTAGTACCTTATGTATGTACAGAGGAAAACATATGTACAGCTGGAATCAGAGCTGAGCTGCTAAGTGTTGGTGTAGTCACAGCAAAAACGAGCCGATATGATGGTTGACAGTTAAGCCTTTGATTGCTTACCTTGCTAGTAAAAGCAAGAAGCCAAAACAAGAGAAAGGGCCTTTTCCATTTTGCCCCAAGGAACAGGTGCATTGGTTCAAGGATCAGGAGGATTGTCGCAGGCATGGTGGTCCTCTCATTGCTGAGGTAGCCCCAGACAAGAGGAGGCTGTAGTTTTATTGATCCTGGGGCACAGGGAAAGCCAAAAAAAAAAAAAGAAAAAGTCAGGAAAACAATGAGTACTGAGGTAGTAGAGAAGATTCTTCAAGGTTTCCTCTTGCTCCTTCCCATAAGGAACCTCAGAAAAGGAGAATTAGGAATGAAGGCAACAGAATAAAAATGAAAATACGTGTAAGAGCTTGATGGCCGGAGGGAACACAGCCCTTGACTGCGGCTCCCATTAGCGGCTGCAGTGCCTTGGCTGTGCACCACGTCTGATGTGGGGATGGCAGCTTCCTCTTGTGAGCAGCTTCCACATAAAGGCTTGATGACCTCCTTACATTAGGTCTGAAAGCTCACACACAGGCCTAAGCAGGAGCCACACTTTTCATCTCCACTCCTTGATTTTTCGGGAATTGAGCAAGAAAATAGGCCGGTTTACCATGGAACTAAATGGGTCCGACTTTGTAATTTGTCCAGTGCAACAGAAGATCATGGCCATGATTAAAATTATTTCTAGTGGAATGATCAGGCCCTTCTTGAATATAACCATGAGGCCCAATCATTGCGAAAACAGGAAAAAAAATGTCCCATAGCCCCTCTGGGTCTGCTTTAGAGAACCAGGAAGCTTAAAAAAAAAGTTATTGAATGAATCATGAATCTTTTTATCTCTCTCTCTTTTTCTTTCAATCTGGCCTGAGGCATAAATTTACTACCTACAGAACAATTCTGTCCAGGAAGTTGAGGCTAACCTAAGTGTCTTTCAGAGCTAAGGCAATGTTCCGAGAGTACAATCCCACTAGAGTGCTGTTGCCCTGGAAACAGAGTTTTCAGTGTAAGGGCACTCCAAACAGGGCATTCACTAATCAGGTAATTAGGGTAACAGAAGACCCCATTGTGGCCTTCCAGCATGGGGTCTCCTGCCCTGGGGTTCCCTATCCAGCCTAAATAACTCAGCTCAGGCCTTGTTTTTGGAGGCAGTTTACTTTAAATAGTTTCGTGACCACAACATCAGTTAATATGTCTCACTACAGTGGGCAACGTCTTGAGGTATTTTGCCAGGAAAGTGCAGGAGCTGAAACCATCCTCTGCTGTCCGACAGCAGTCAGGTGTGATGATCAATTCAGCGTTTAGCCTGAATTCAATGTTCTCACCGCAGCTTGCAAAGGCAGCACGGGGAGTTCTTTTTCAGAAGACGTAGCAAGTTTTCAGGAGCAGGTCAGAAATAAAAAGATCATTAATATCCATCCCTGTACCCCTGCTCAGGTGCCGGGATTTTAGTTTATTTGGTTGTTATTGATGTCTCATTTAGTAATCACAACTTTACATTTTAAAAAATTGCTGACTCTTTTTATCCAGACCTTTTGTCTGAAAGCATTGTATGCAATAGTGCTGTATGTAGCATATGACTGAGCCCTAGCCAGCAAAATGTAGATTGAAATTTTGTGCATCACTGTCAGGGCTTGTTCATTAAAAGACGGAAAGATGAGGAGGGGAGGGGAGGAGAAGGGAGAGAAGAAAAAGGTGAGGGAGAGCAGATGTAGTGTACTTTTCCCAACTGCTAGTTTAATGGTAAGGACTCTGACAAAGTCAAACCTTAGAAGAGACAAGCAGAAAGGTACTAAGGTCCTTGAGTCATTGCTACTATGACAACTTTCCAGAAGAGGGCCTACCAAAGAACCCCCATGTTGGACTTTTAATAATTACTAAAATTTGGGGGTGATTTATGCAACTGTTTGCCTACCTTGAATAATATATCCTTCAGCCCCAGGGATGTGTAAATTAGGTAGGAATATAGACGAATTAATAATTTTTATAGCATAAAAATGTTTATGGTAAAAGTCTGTAGTGCCTTATAGAAGCACAATGAAAATGTTGCTAAAATATTGAGAAATAACAAAATTCCAGTTGGGTCACAATTGATATAGGTATGTAAAATCTGGAACAATAATTAATGTTTGTCAGACACTTTGCAGGTGCCAGGCACTCTAAGAACGTTATCTTAGATTGGGCTGCTAAAACAAGGTATAATAGATGCGTGGATTATAAACAACAAAAATTTATTTCTCATAGTTCCAAAGGATGAAAGTCTAAGATCATGATCCCAGCATGGTTGCACTGGTGAGGGCCCTCTTCTGAGATGCGGCTGTCTACTTCTCATAGCATCTCACATGGTGGAAGGAAAGCAGGCTGGCTCCATGGCCTTTCCTTATAAGGGCACTAATCCCATTCTGAGGGCATCACCCTCATGACCTCATTACCTCCCAAAAATCCACCTCAAGCTACCATTACATTGCGTTTAGGATCTTAATGTGACTTTTTGGAGGATACACGCATTCAGTTTACCGCAGACTTCAACATTATTAACTCTTGTTGCTCTATTTTACTGAGGGGAAAAGTTGAGTATAGAGAGTCACAGTTAGTAAGTAGGCGGCCTGACTCCAAACTCCTACTCACCTTTGGTAGACTCCTACTCATGACATTTTAATCAGAATGATCTAGACCAACGAAAAAGAAGAGCATGCTAGTTAGAGGAAATCATGAATGCAAATTCTCATAAGCATGCAATAGTTGAGACATTCCAGGACAAGGAATTAGCATTGTTGCTGAAGAGATAACGGAGAAAATAATGTAAGAGCATGATTACTGATGAGGTTATAGGAGTAGGCAAGTTATAAAGGCTCAGTTAACAACTTTGAACTTTATTAAGAAACTATACTTAGCAATCAAAAGTTAACTAGCTGAATAAATAGTCTTCTGATAAGCAGTCTGGAGATTGGATTCTAAGTTGCCAGATTAAATGAAGATAGAGCAGTTAGCAAATTTTTGTAATAATCTAGATAATAAATGATGAAATCTTGACCAAGCCATTATGACTATCAATGAAAAAGTGAGGGCAGATTCAGGAAACATCAATTAACTAGAATTTATGGAGCTTGATTTCTAACTGGATGTAAATATTTTATGGGAGCAAACAGTTTTCAGGATTCCCAGGTATTTGACTTAAGTAGCTGGGTGGATGTTGATGACAGTGTCATTTTTTGAAACAAAAAATCACTTAAACCAGTTTATTTATTACAGAGGAATTGGGTGTTATTGTTAGAGAAAGAGTGAAACACTTCAGGGCAATGTTCCAATTTTCTTCTTTTTAGTGGTAGTAGTGATATTACTGTAGATAGAAGACCAAGAAATTTCCACTGATTCTCTTCCTCAGAACCATATTTGGTAATATTTTCAACAATAAAACTCCACAATTAATTGATTCTTCTGCTTTAATTATTATTTCAAAAATTATTGCTTAGTAACCTGCTCCTGTAAATGGAGTCTGACCCTGCGGAACTGTCAATAATTGATACATATTCATATCCCTTCTTTGCCTCCCATCAATGTTCTTCTCAAGCTTTATTTTTCAAGGTTTTTTTTTTGTTCTTGGACTTTTTGCCAGATTGTCTCTTACATAATGTATTCTCTTTGTGTAGCCACATTAACATTAATTATAGTAACAAGCTCTGGCCTGTTTCATTCACTCATTAAGTCATTAATTTAGTCCCCAGGCAATTAATGAACTCTACCATTGTTTAGTACTGTGCTAAAGATGGGGAACACAAATGTGGAAATGAGATATGTGGCCACTGACATAAAACACATTCTTTTTAGAGGTGAATGAAAACAAAACATTTGGTGGTATGACAATAGTCCAAAAAATGGCTGATTGTAATAATTATTATGGCAAAAATAAGTAAGTAGTTAAGACAGGAAACAGAATTTAGAAATACTGCAACTAAAATTTTCTTCATGTAAATAGATTTTCTAAAATTTGGTATATTATGCATGCCAACTCAGAAAAATTTAGCTTTCCAAAACCTGTCAATTATTTCAATACAACAAAAAGGAATGCATTCATTCTAAATTCTAATACGCACATGAGTGTCTCGATTCTTTTTTGTTTTTGTTTTGCGACGGAGTCTTGCTCTGTTGCCCAGGGTGGAGTGCAGTGGTGTGGTCTCAGCTTACTGCAACCTCCTTCTGGGTTCAAGAGATTCTCCCATCTCAGCCTCCTGAGTAGCTGGGATTACAGGTACCCGCCACCATAACCTGGCTAATTTTTGTATTTTTAGTAGAGACAGGGTTTCACCATGTTGGCCAGGCTGGTCTCCAACTCCTGACCTCAGGTGATCCGCTCACCATAGCCTCTCAAAGTGCTGGGATTGCAGGTGTGAGCCACAGAGCTGAGTCTTATATTGAAGGTATGTTACAACGTAGCTTCCATTACTTTCCAGTTGTTTCTTGCAACATGGAAGGATAATGAAGCAATTCCAAATATCTTTATTTTCCAAAATTTTGCTAAAAGTTCAGAATAATTATTATAAAGGACACCCGAACTTTGGAAGAGGAATTTACATTTTGCAAAGTTTTAAGCTCTTTCTAATCCAGTCATTTGGCAAAATGATATAGGCAGCTATATGCTAAGCACATTCACATGACCTTGAACATCACTGTATCTTTAATAAGAGCTTCTTTTCCCCCTCCTCTCTCAACTTAATGCATTGCCCTGAAAATGAATTACTGAATTTGCGTTAATATATGACCTTCCTGCTAATAAACAGTTAGATCTTTCAAGCCTACAACCAATTTGACAGTTGTCTGAGGGTTATATACTCTAAGACTTCATTATCTGATACCATGATTTTCCAATACATAAATGCTATTATTGGCAATATTTCTGCCAAAGCATCATTCATTGCTAGTTTGAATTTGCAAGATTGCTTCCTCAGGGACAATTCTTCAATGTATAGTTGGCCATATTAATATACAAAATCAATCACTCAAGATCATTTTAAAATCACAATGTAATACTGCTCATGTCAGCTCTTCTGAATACAAAAGAAAACTAAAGTGACTTCCATATCAAGTTGAGTGTATTTTGGTAAATTGCCATGACTTTAAATAACTAAACTTGAGAATTTATTTTATTAAAGTGTAAATATAAAATATTTAATGTGTGCAGCAATAGAGACCAACATAAGAGAAATTTATACACCTGCAGTGTGATTAAACTGAGAATAGCACTTTGCCACATTTTATATAGTTCTATTTAAAGTATAAAAATATTTTAAGCAACTAACATCTTGTCCAACAACACAATACCCTTATCTTCTGAAATGTAAACACTATTCCAGATTTTGAAAATCTTATGTCTATGTATGTTTTGGTTAAAAAGAGTAATACTAATAATGTCTAAGACCTCATTTTGATTACTGTTTTAATTTACTAGCTTTCTGCAATTGTGTGTGTGTGTGTGTGTGTGTGTGTGAGAGAGAGAGAGAGAGAGAGAGAGAGAGAGAGAGAGAGATGGATGCTCACACATCTCTGTGTCTGATCTTTATCCCTCTATGTTTTTCTCTTTCTGGATTGTATTTTGCTGAGAAAAATTGTTTTCTCAGTCAACTACATTCTTTTACTCCATCTGTATTGCCACTCTTCATGCACGCATGAGAAGCCCTAAGGTAACTCCTGGGGATATGGAACTCCTTGGGAAAAACAGAGAAGGCGCCGCTGACCCTGTTTATTGGAGAAAGCTGTTTTATTCACGGAGCCCCAGGAATTAAAAGCAGACAGATCCCTCTCAAAATCTGTTTTTGCCTCCCACCTTTGCCTGTTTTTATAAGCCTTAGAATGTGCATGTTTTCCTAGCCCTGTCTCTTAAAGGACTCTACCCAGAGGCCTTAAAGATTATAGGTAAAATGCAAATGTTGTCAAACTGCAAATTTTTGACTAGGGTTAAATAATTGTTTTGAATTACATAAAATAAAGCCAAAAGTTTAAACATCTTGTGAAAGGGTTGTAAAAATTAATCTTGCAGAAGAAATTCCGCATGAACATATTGACTAATGTCAAAAGGCTATTATATGGTTTTTCTGTAAATTGAGCATTGGAATACAAGCACAAGGTAATCTTAAGGCACTAATCTGCTCTTTAGAAAAATTTGTAAAGAATTATAAAAGGGTTTTTCTTTTTTTAAATTTCTGAGTTCTTATTTTGGCCTTATGTACCATAAACGGCTTATGGTAGTCTGAAATTCTATTTCATAATATTACATGTTTTAAATCTCTAACATTTGATAGGCTTCCCAAAATCACACTTTGGTTTCAAAATTGTCTTTCCTGACACTTAGCTTTTTGATGTTACAGAGGGCCCCTGAGGTATCCGGAAGACGGATAAACAGGATTACCTGACATGTTTTAGTTACCCAGGATTGCCAAAATACGATTCAGTCTTGTTTAGATTATCTTTTAATGAATTATATTAATATATATTCCAAAATGATATGGGATTCCCAAACTTCTAATGTCTAAGTGTATGCTATCAATCAGTCAAGGTTGTTATGTTAAATTATTGTAAATCACAGATATAATCAAATTTCTTTGACAATCATGTTTCTGTGTGTACGATACTGGTCATTTGTTACTCATTGACAACTGTTGTCTTGTTTTTATCATCTTCGAATGATGGTTTATAACCTATACAACTTTGACAGGTGCTTTAAAACACAGGTTTCTGATAACTTTGGATATTGTGACAATAGATTAAAGGGAGAATGTACAGGACTCATGAAGAGCTGAAATGTTCATGAATATCTAGCAAAACAAGAATAAACTGAATGGGCTGAAATAATACACAGCTAAAGCAATCTTTGCAAACACTGCTGATTCTTGTTTTGTTTTTCAGAGTCAAGGAAACTTACAGTGAGCTATCTGCAGCCTTTAATAGTTGAGTAAGGTATACACCTGTGAACAAAATTTGAAGCATATTTATCTCTCTATATATAGCTTCCCCAGAATGTGGAACCTAGTTATGGGTATTTTTTTTCTTTATTATTCTTATACTTTAAGTCTGGGATACATGTGCAGATGACGCAGGATTGTTACATAGGTATACACATGCCATGGTGGTTTGCTGCATCCACCCCCCCTCATCTACATTAGGTATTTCTCCTAATGTTATCTCTCTCCAATCCCCCAACCCTTGCTATCACTCCGCTAACTCCAACACCCTCTAACAGGCCCTGATCTGTGATGTTCCCTACCCTGTGTCCATGTTTTCTCATTGTTCAACACCCACTTATTAGTGAGAACATTCAGCGTTTGGTTTTCTGTTCTTGTGTTAGTTTGCTGAGAATGATGGTTTCCAGCTTCATCCATGTCTCTGCAAAAAACATGAACTCACCCTTTTTTGTGGCTGCATAGTATTCCATGGTGTATATGTGCCACATTTTCTTTATCCAGTCTATCATTGATGGGCATTTGGGTTGGCTCCAAGTCTGCTATTGTAAACAGTGTCTTATTGAACATAGGTGTGCATGTGTCTTTATAATAGAATGATTTATAATCCTTTGGGTACATACTCAGTAATGAGATTGCTGAGTCAAATGGTATTTCTATTTCCAGATCCTTGAGGAACAGCCACACTGTCTTCCACAATGGTCGAATTAATTTGCATTCCCACCAACAGTGTAAAAGTGTTCCTATTTCTCCACATCCTCTCCAGCATCTGTTGTCTCCAGATTTTTTAATGATCACCATTCTAACTGGTGTGAGATGGTATCTCAGTGTGGTTTTGATTTGCATTTCTCTAATGACCAGTGATGATGAGCATTTTTTCATATATTTGTTGGCTGCATAAATGCCTTCTTTTGAAAAATGTCTGTTCATATCCTTTGCCCACTTTTTGATGGGGTTGTGGCTTTTTTTCCTGTAAATTTGTTTAAGTACTTTATAGATTCTGGCTATTAGCCCTTTGTCAGATGGGTAGCTTGCAAAAATTGTTTCCCGTTCTGTTGGTCTCTGGTTCACTCTAATGATAGTCTCTTTTGTTGTGCAGAAGCTCTTAAGTTTAATTAGGTCCCTTTTGTCTACTTTGGCTTTTGTTAGTTATGAGTATTTTTAACTTACGGCAATACAGTTTTTTGTATCAGCACAATAAGAATCCATTTTCTTTTGCAACAGGACGCAATGAAGAAACTGGCGGTTTACCAAGGCTTTGACTGGAAGGCTATGCTGCCCTTTAAGGAGTCCAGCTTGACTTGTAGAGCTGATAAAAGTCCCTCGAGAAAACTGGCCTCATACCTTGTTTACACGGGTTTCTCACCTGTGGAAAGTAAAGAATGTCACTTTCTGACAGGCCCAGGGGTTCCAAGTTTATCTTGTGACCTTAAGGGGAGAGGATCACCCAACTCACAGGTATTTGAGGATATAAACCCGCTGCTAAGTTCAGCCTTAAAAAGTCCTATCTGAGATTCCTTCTGGAATAGAGTCCCATGAAAGACAAACTAAAAGGCCTATTCAAGATAATTATTCTTGCTGTACTTTATGCAAATAATCAGCCCGTGTATAAGACTAAATTCTATTTTGCAAACAGTTCAGTCATATAATTATTTGTTTTTAACAAAAGTGAGCACACGAGAGAGAAAAAATTATGTTTCAAAACTTATACATTCATCGTTAAATTCTAGACTCATTCGTTGTTTTGGATTTCTTGCCTACATTTTAGACTAACCCTGCTTGTGCCTGTGAAGCATCCAGTAATCTCCAACGGCAGTTCAGAAGGAACAGAAGGGGATGGATAATGTAGAAATCTAATTGATATTCTAGTTCTGAGTAATTATCCTGCAAATCCTGTCAGGTGATGGGAATAAATAGGGTGCCTGTCACCTGGAGGTTTCCTTTTTGGGAAAGCAAGACCAAAGGAGCTAACCAAAGCCAAGCTCCCTGCATGCAAATCTTAGCAGGCTTAAATACAGCCACCAGTTATCTGGGCGTGTCACAATACATACTTTTCTCTTACTGGTTGGAGGAGAACTCAATTTGACAGCTTCACCTTAGAATTTGGCCTATAATAGAGTCCATGCAAACTTCCCAAGACGCATTTTTGTTCCAATCTCAATTTCAAGCTTCGGGTTGAAGCCCTAGGACAGAAAACTGGATCTGAAGTGTCCAGAGGCAAATGACAATGAAAGGTAAAAGGCACAGTGCAGGTGAGCATGATTAAACTCCTGCCAATTAAGCCAAACTTCCTATTTCATGAATAAAGGTCATGCTAGTATCCATGGCATAAATAAGTTGAGGGAATTCAAAGGCTACTGACAGCAGGAGAAATAGGCTATACATGGGTAAGAGGAGATATTCCATCCTCTAGGCCCCCCTGTTAATATGAATCAAGGCCACTTTGACACCTGTGGGTAGCACCCTTTTGCAGTCTCTGGGATTCATGGAAACAAGGATGAAAGAAAGAGCACTTCACTTTCTCTCACTCACATATCTTGGTTATTTGCTAAGAAAAGTAGGGAATCTGGGACACCTTACTTCCCTCTAGTTTCTAGATGAGTAGCCATTCATCTTCAGTCTATGCCCCTTTCAGATACATCCTGAACCCCTGGGATGCCTTTGGAAAAATGCCTCCTTTTTTCCTTCTTCCTCCTCTGTCCTCTCTTCACTGATAGGTAATTGTGTTTTATACTGTGGGTCACTCCCCTCGGATGCCTCCTCCAAACTAAGAAAAGTTAATTCCCAAACTTTAAACTGGTTGGCTTAGAATTGGACTCAGAGGAAGGTAATCCAGAAGCCTGACATGCCGACAAATGAATAGACATTTTTGTGTGTATTTTTTTTTTCTTTTTTTTTTTTCCAGTTGGGCTTTTGGCCTTTCTCTCGCTGTGCAAACAGGTAAAAGGCCTTGAGAGCTCTGAGCTGTCCTTACCCCTCACTTGTTTTGTTTTGACACATGTTTTCTAATAACCTGGTTTGTCTCTTCTCACCTTCAGGCCACCAAACTCTAAATGGTCATGCAACTGGAGCCTCAGATGATGGCCCCTTTTTCCAGGGACACTTAAAAAGGCCTCCGAGGGAGATTCGACTGCATTTTTCCCTGAACAGCACTCCCTGTAATAAGGAAGCAGTTAAGATCAGTCTTCATCCCTGTCTTTATCCTTATTCCAATGGCAGTTAGATGTACTTCATTAGAATAGGGTGATGATGGATGCAGGAGACAGATAAGAGGGAGGGTCCCCAGATAATCTTCAACCCCTCTGCACACTGGGAGATTGGGGTGGAGCCATTAGAAGTCTGCGCCTTATGCAGTAGGGAGAAGCCTCACTCTTCAGCTCATGGGTGGTGGCCTAGAATTCATTCTGTGAGATGGGAGCCTGCTGGCAAGATCCCCTCTTGCTTTCCTGAAAGGTTTTTTGTTTCTTTTCTTCCTTTTTGCCCAATAAATTATCTTCTACTCACCCTTCAATATGTCCATGTGCTTAATCATTCCTGGTCATGTGGCAAGAACCCAGCAAGGCGCAAAGTTCTGTATCAACTGGACGTTACTACTGATAAAAGCTTCAAGGTAACTGGAATATATAATAATTATAAACATTTAGACAACTAAGCATAGACAGTTAATGGATAAGAAGCAAAAAGTAACCAAATTAGAGAGAAATAGACAGTTCTACCTTACAAGTTGAAGACTTCAATACCTATCTTCAATACCTATCTCTAAACAACTGATAGAATAAAATAGACAGAAAAAAGGTGAGGAAACAGAGAACTTTAACAACATAATAAACCAACTAGATATAACAGACATATATAGAACACTCTATCCAATAACAACAGCATACACATTTTCTCAAAGGCACAAGGAACGTCTTCCAAGATAGACTCTATGTTTAGGTCACAAATTAAGTCCCAATATATTTAAAATATATTGATTTTATACAAAGTATTTTTTGTCGCAATGGGTTAAATTTATAAATCAGTAACAAAATTAAAACTGGAAAATTCACAATGTTGTAGAAATTAAATGATATAGTCAAACAAACAATAGATAAAAAAATTACAGACTATATTAGAAAATACTTGGAAAACAATGAATATGAAAACAGAACATGGCAAAATGGGATACAGCAAAAGCAGTGCTAAGGAAGAATTAGTAGCTATAAATATTTACATGACAAAACAAGAACAATTTCAAATAAACAATCTAGATTTACAACTAAAACTTATTTCTGAAAGAACAAACCAAACACGAAGCTACGAAAAAATAGGAATTAATAAAAATTAGAGCAGAGGTAAATGACATAGGGAATAGCAAAACAATAGAGAAAAATTCATTCAAGCAAAAGTTACTTCTCTAAAAGGATCAACAAATTCAACAAAATTTTAGCTGGTCGGATTAAGAATATAAAGGTAGAAGATTAATCACTAAAATCAGAATTGAAAATGGGTACATTACTACTGATTCTACAGAAAATTAAAACTATTTTAACAGAGGTCTGTGAATAAATACACATTAACAGATTAGATAATCTAGAAGAAATGGAAAAAATTTTAGAAACATAAAACCTAACAAAAGAAACTCACTAAGAAATAAAAGAAAAATCTAAATAGAACTATAGTAAAGTGATTGAATCAGTAATTTAAAATCTCCTAGCAAAGAAAAGACCAGTAGCTGGTGACTTCACTGGTAAATTTTCCCAAACATTAAGAGAGAAGTAAAAACTGCTCTAATAGGAAGGTGCAGACGGCCAGCTATGGTGGTGGGCACTGGTAAGTTGAAGCTTGCCTGCAAGTGAGTGTGGGTAGGGAGGGAACCCGGGAGAGGGTGGCAGATATCAGGGCTCTTAGATCCAGCTGGCCCCATGCCCCAGGCAAGACAGCACTGCCCTGTGCAGTTCGGCAGCAAACAAAGGCTAAAGCTTCCTAGGGGAGTACGGCCAGCCTTGGGGAATACATGTCCCTGGCTATGCTCTACGGCAGTTGTTCCCAGGCCAAACTTCCTGGACTCTGTACAGGCTGGAGTTCTGCCTAACCCATTTTCCATGCAAGCTTCCTGTCGTCTCAGGTGTCTGTGGGGCTGTAGAGTCGCCTGCCTCTAGGATCCTGTGGGTCTGTGGTGACACTGGCCCACTACATCTCCAATACAGCTGCCCATCCCCGGAGGCACTCAGGGCCAGGAATGGGTCCAGGTGCTAGGCGCTCAGCACCCTTGTGTCGGGTTCCCAGCTTCCTCTTCTTTCAGCCCGGGTCTGTGTCCTCTCCCTGTTCACTGTCATTTCCTTCTTTCTGGAGGTCTGTCCAGAGTGTGCTGGTCTACTTGTTGGTCTGGTCTCTCTCAGTGTATGAAGTTCTTCCTGGCTGTTTCTAGTTTGCCATCTTGGCTCTTTCCCCACATATAATTTTACAAATAATAGGTTTATAGAAGTTTGCTATTTGATAAGTCAGTATCCCCAAACTCAACATATTTGCATGGAAATGTTTATATTTATACATTTTCAGATGATTTTCTGAATTAAATTTTCAAATCCCTAAAGGAAAGTACCTCATATTTAATTGAATTGTATATATAATATTGTGAAAGCAGACATTTTAAATTATATTTTGCCATTACAAAAATTCATGTTAATTATTCCTTTTACTCATGTATTTTGAACATAAGTTCTAAATATACCTAAAATATTTTATTCTATTCACTGCTGTGTTTTTATGCCTCCCTTGTTGGCCTTTAAGTGGGTTTATCAAGAAGGCTTTATTCTGTTTATTAATGTCAGTAATTTCAGAATTAGCTCAGTGCTTGGAATATCAATGGGTATTTGAAAACGATTACATAAATGAATGACAGAATGAAGAATGAGTAAAATATTTTTATATGCTAGAATTTCTCAGAGTAAAATAAGATAATACCAAGCATAATATTATAAATTTATGAATAATTTAATATAGCATATGGTGAATAGTTTCCTTATCATCCAGCTACATATCTGAAGTTACATGGTTTAATACCAGTAGCATTAAGAAATTTAATTTGGAAGAACATTTCAAGCAGATACATGCCCTAATTAGTTTTAGATATTATTTACTATTTTGCAATTATAACTCACTTTTCACAAGAAGAGATAATTTTTAATATCACTTGAAATATAAATTGAGTTAGTTTTTTATGTATATATCATAGGAGATTTCCTGATTCTCTGAAGAAAAGTAGTCTTCTTCAATGAAACATATAATAGTCTTATATTTTATGAGTATAAATAAAATAAAAATGAATCAATAGTAATTGAAAATAAGAGATTCAATT
Organism: Sapajus apella; assembly: GCF_009761245.1. Taxonomy (NCBI): domain Eukaryota; kingdom Metazoa; phylum Chordata; class Mammalia; order Primates; family Cebidae; genus Sapajus; species Sapajus apella. The sequence goes on from NW_022436948.1 coordinate 43,865,874, forward strand.
AATGTTTCATAGAAAAAAGTGTCATCAGAAATGATAACAAAGTGTTTAGACACATATCAAAATGAATGAAATTATATGGGTTTAGTTTGAACAATTTCTGCATAAAAAGTAAAAGCTATAACTCTAATATAATTTTTGAAGCTTAATATTAGTTTGGCATATCAAAGGGATCTTTATATATTCTGATTATATCCTTCTGTCATTGAAAAACATGATCTAGTCATTGAATTATGCAATTTCAGAATTATAAAGATATTTTGGATGCTATATATCTGCCCTCTTTCATTCTAAAGCTCAACTAAGAAGTGAATAACCTACTGAAGTTTACGCAGCACCATGTGGCAAGGCTCTGACTGGTGTGCAGATTTTGTAACAAATCCTTTTTAGTTAACCCAGCTGCCACTCTCAGTTCAAACGCATAAAGTGTTTTAATTATTGCTATGTTCTATATGGTGTGGGGCTGTTGAATTTTCTGGTATTTTGGGTCAGATATAAAATATTTTTAAAGATTTTGTATTATTGCCATCTAAATATCCACATGTTTCTCCTTCACTTTAAATACTTAAAATTAGTCTAAAAAGAAAAACATAAAATTATATTTCCCTTTTTGTTTATTTTTTTTCCATGTTTTCCTTTGTACTATGCTTGTAAATATTGAAAGACTTTGGTCTTTCAATATTTACAAAAAAAAAATTTGGAGGGAGACTAAATTTAGCTATATGATTATATGAGTATACACACATAATTGTTGTATATAATTATCAACATTTTAAATGAAACTAGATTTTGAGGTCCTTGAGGATTATGGTGTCTTTCAGTTCAGTGAATTACAATTTTCTTACATTTAATATTAATTTAGATTTAACTGTACACTTTTTATCGCCATCCAAGATGATGAGAAACATGTTTGCAAATATGTGCATAAAAATGGTTCATATGCTAAATAAGAAAAAATTGAAATTTACTTATATAAGTCATCATATATGGCAATTACCTTTCTTTTCAACTACAATGGCTTTCAAAGGATCTCTTCTTCATAAGAACAGAAAAGACATCATAAACTCCAATGATAAACATATTGAAAGATAGGTTTCTCTTCTGATTACCACTTCCTTTGTTCTCAGATATTACTGAATATGTATTATCTGAGTAAAAACAAGTTGGACGAAAGAATGATTTTTAAAAAGTCATTGTAACTCTATATTGTGCTCTAGGCTAATACAATTCTTGATAATTTTCAAGAGAAGCCAAGTTTCTTGAAACATCTTTAGTGGAAAAACATTATGCACATATTTATGCACAAGATGAAAGAATGTAGTTATAAATAAATGAGTTTTATTTCAAGATTATAATAATAATTAGGGAAATGTCTTGATTCTAACTTTTCACCTGTAAATTCCCAGAGAATACATTGCTACTCTTCACACTGAATCATAAAATTAAGATATTATTATAGTTTTAATTTAGTATTTAAACTGTGGAATAAATAACAAATGTAGCTTAACAAAATAACTTGAAAAGTAATATTCTGAAATTAACTACACAAATATATGTACGTTTATTCTTATGCTTGTGCTTATTTTTGCCAATTACGCTCTCAAACAAAATTCTTACTTGATAAAAATTATATGAAAAATTACAACTACATAGCAATATCAACTAAATTTAAAAAACAAAAAGCTGTCCTATTTATCTCACAAAATGATAATTTCACATTTTATAATATATGTAAATTTTTTTTTAAATTCACTGAAACCTTAGTTTAAATAGCATTTAAAAACTTTTATTTTTGGAAAAAATATAGCTTCTGCCAAAAATGTTCATGTTGAAACATTAATTATAGAATATGATTTTTAATTTTATTCACACACATAATGCATTATTAGTATTAGTATTGGAAAGACATAATTTATAAAATAATGTTATGTGTATTACAATAGCTCTTTTATTTCTACTAAAGACCATGTTGACACTAAATTCTGAATACTGAAGATAGCTTCAGACACTATCATGTTTGTAATATCCTACATTATGTTGGTGTATTATGTTGTTCATATTGATACATTTTAAATATTATTTAAGTTATACTGTAATATCTAACTCTAATGTAAATATTACCATTATTTAACATATAATGATAAGCAAATATACTATTATTAGTGTACTTCACCCAGACTTTACAAAAAATAGACATCATTACTGATTATTGCATCACAGAAAATTAAAATTTTACTATATGACAGTATAAAATATTAGATGTTCTTAGACCTAGGCAAAAGCAGAATTAAACTTTAATGTGTCTGAAGAATTTGGAAACTGAGTATCTTTATTTTTCAAGAATTTTTCTCTAGAATTATACTTACTCTTTTCAAAGTCTGCAAAAACTTACAATCTAAGAAAATTGTTTCAGTTTTGCATGAGATAAACTGGAATTTTCTAGAAATGGTTACTAACAGCTTACATGACAACATCTCTTGCAAACATACAGCCACGAAATATGGCAGCAAATGCACTGTATTGGATATACTAATTTGTGTTTGATAAATATTTTAATACATTAAGTATTCATTCTATTATAACATAATTGTATCTGTTTAGTACTCATTAAAAATACAATGACTTTGCCCTTAGTTGATTTAGAATGAAGAAAACATAATTTAGCTGGAAGATTATCAAACAGAATTACTGAAGTAGTATGCTGAGTATTTTCCATGTATTTTTGGTACTAGTTTGTTCTCACAAGGCTATAAAGAAAGACCTGAGACTGTATAATTTAAAAAGAAAAGAAGTTTAATTGGCTCACGTTTCATAGGCTGTACAGGAAGCATAGCTGAAGAGGCCTCAGGAAGTTTTTACTCATAATGGAAGGCAAAGCCAGAGCAGGAGTCTTACACAGACGAACCAAGAAGAGAAAGGGGAAGTGCCACACACTTTTAAACGACCAGATCTTGTGAGAACTCACTCACTAGACAGTACTAAGGGGGGCTGGTGCTAAACGATTCATGAAGGATTCACTCCCATGATCCAATCACCTCCTAACAGGCCCCAGCTCCAACGCTGGGGATTACAATTGAACATGAGATTTGGGTGGGGGATAGAGATCCAAACCGTATCCTCTTTCAAATTCATGTACTGTGGTTTTCTACAGTGTCTCTAGCCTGAGATGCAGACTTTTAGGAACTGCTTTCTTCACCCTGTGGATTCAGATTAGGTTCAGGCAATAAAGGATAGGGCAGATTTGAGGGTGAGAAGACAGAGAGGTCGAGGTTTCATTTGCCAGGTCTCTTGTTGGCAGTAGGTATATTTTTTCTAGTAGTTCAAGTATCCATTATATGCCCCACTCCTATGCATGTAGCTCTCATTTGTAGATTCCAGTTATTTCTATCACACCTTACCTTTTTATGCATAGGCATGGCAGTAATTTTCCTTCATTGTTAGTTATTTAGCTTTCCTAACACTATTATAAATCATGTTTCACTAATATCTCTTCATAGTCCTCAGGGTTCTGTTTCTGTATCACTGAAAATATATTACTCTTCTTTGCAAAGTGCCAGAATCAGATTAGGCCTTTGTTTCAGGAGCAAAATTTGGAATATTATACACATCTCTGTTACTTTGTTTTTGCCAGAGTTTCAGTGTCTTAGTCCATTTTCACACTGCTATAAAGAACGGCCAGGGACTGGGGAATTCATAAAATAAATAAATAAATAAAAGGTTTAAGTCACTTACAGTTCTGTATGGTTGGGGAGGCCTCAGGAAATGTACAATATGGTAGAAGGGGAAGCATGCATGTCTTACATTGCAGCAGGTGAAAAAGAGAGCATGTAAGAATGAGGAAGTGCCACACTTTAAAACCATCAGCTCTTGTGACAACTCACTTATTATCACAAGAACAGCATGGGGGAAACTGCCCCCATGTTCCAATCACCTGCCACAAGGTCCTTCCCTTGACACATGGGGATTGATTACAATTAAAGAGAAATGTAGGTGGGAACAAAGAACCAAGCCATATTATTCCACCTCTAGGGCCTCCCAAATCTCACTTCTTTCTCACATTTCAAAACACAACCATGCCTTTATAACAGTCCCTCAAAGCCTAACTCATTCCAGCATTAACTCAAAAGTCCAAGTCCAAAGTCTTATCTGAGAGAAGGCAAGTTCTTTCCACATATGAGCCTGTAAAATCAAAAGCAAGTTAGTTCCTTCCAAGATACAATGGGGTACAGGCATTGGATAACTGTTCCCATACTAAATGGGAGGAATTAGCTAAAACAAACGGGCTATAGGCCCCATGCAAGTCTGAAATCCAGTGGGGCAGTCATGGCAGTCTTTAATTCTTAAAGCTCCAAAATAATCCTTTGACTCCGTGTCTCCAATCCAGGTCACACTGTTGCAAAAAAAAATGGGCTCTCAAGGCCTTGGGCAGCCTTACATCTTTGGCTTTGCAGGGCACAGCTCCCCATTTCCTGCTTCTCTGGCTACTTTCATGGCTGGTGTTGAGTGTCTGCAGTTTTTCCAGGCACATTGTATGAGCTGTTCATGAATCTTCCATTCCGGGGTCTGGAAAACAGTGGCCCTCTTCTCACAGCTCCACTAGGCAATGTCCAAGTGAGGAGTCTCTGTGGGGGCTCCATCCTACATTTCCCTTCTGCACTGACCTAGCATAGGTTATTCATGAGGGCTCCACCCCTGCAGCAGGCTTCTGCTTGTACATCCAGGCGTTTTCATACATCCTCTGAAATCTGGGCACAGGTTCTCAAACCTCAGTTCTTGACCTCTGTGCAAGAACTGAGTTTTATATATATATAAAACTGTATATATATAAACTATATATATATATAAAACTATATATATAAAAAATAAAATTATATAAAAATAAAACTATATATATATATATATATAGTTATATAGTTATATATATAGTTCTTCTTTCTGTGTGCGCTTTCTAAGCTGGACCACAGAAAAGTTAACCACCAATAGCAAGTAGTTTTTTCACTGACTGGAGGAACCAAAGATCAGAATTCCAATTTGCAAGTTGAATGAGATTGTGATGTCGATTACATTTAGGAGAGAACCACAAATGAAGTACCCCCAAATATGTACAAACTTCTCCTGGTCTTAAATAACTCTAAAGCTGTGTAGACAAACGGTGGGAATCCAGAAAGTCTAGCTTAGACGTCAACTTTAGATATATGCTTAACAGAAGATATACCACACCTTGACCCTGAATTTTATTCCTGAAAGTGTGTGTATTTTCAGAGTGCAATTGATTACCAAGAGATAGTTAGAAGAGTGCTCATAACTGTTTCATTCATAATGGTGGTAACTGGAAATAAGCCACATGTCTACCTTAGTAGAATGATAAATAAATGCTGTCATATTAATATAATTGAGCATTACAGACTAATACAACATTAATCTTACAAACATAGTATTTGGAGAATAAAATGAATAAAATGTATCAACTATATTATACAATCTAACTGATGTACAAGAATAGCTAAAGCTCTTAGCGACAGATATCAGAATAGTGCTTACTCTTACCAGAAAAGAAAATGAGAAAAACCTCTAGGGATCAATTTAGATGCTGGTTGCAGGAATGTATATAATTAAATATTGTGTTATTTTTTATGTGAGTTAAATCTCAACAACATTTAGCAACAAAATATATACTTGTTGTTATTTTAGTTTTATTTATACACATACAAACACATATACACATGTATATTATTAGGGACATATACATACATATGTACATACATGTCTGTAAATCTAATATATAATATTAGATTACTATACAACTTAGATAATTCATATTTCATTATATATTATTCCATACATGTAAGATCTATCATACCATATAAAATCTTATAAATAATTGCTCACATTCTGAAAACTTCTCATGAGAATGTTTAAGTTCTTACACCTAAATAGTGAAATTGCACATTGTATTTCCATTTCCTAATTTCTTGTACCTTTATTTTTTCTCATAATAAATAATAAATGTTTCTCATAATAAATGTTATCTAAGAAGAAATATACTAGATCTTTCTTAACGTCATTTCATTGTGAATGACATATGATGAAATATGCTGAGATAACCCTTTTTTACTAACTTCCACTTCTACTCCCCTGGTCCCTTTCATGTGGCAATTGTGAATCTTGTTGTGAGTTGTCTCCCTGCCTCCATTCTTTTCCCTTCCTAACTTTCCTGTATACAACCATAAATAATCTTATATATTAATATTCTATTGGTCAGAAAACTTCTGTAACTCTTACCTATTTTGACCATGTTCAAATACTGCTGAGTAAATTTTAAACTTCAAGTAAACTTTCAGTGTGTTACCTTAATAACCATATATCCTGTTACATCAAAACAGAAATCTGTTAGTCAAGTCATCCAGTCTTCAAGTAATCCAGACAACCCTAACCAGCTAAAATTAGATGTTTTTTTCTTCTAATACACTTCAACCTTTCTTTGCTGTGAAACCTAAATCTGAAACTATCGTATTTATTCCTTAACTGGTTATATATTTATCTCATCTTGTTAATAAACTTGGAAAATCTTATGCTCAGATGAAACAACATATTTACTCCCTGCTATTGTAGAAAGCTTGGCATTTAGCTATCTCTTTAATATGTAGAGATACTAGAATTTAGTTTTCTGTAATACTAGTTTTCAAAATGTAGATTGAGAAAGTATTCCAAGGTTATACATGTGTCCCTTCAGTTTGTGTCTTAAATGCCAAATAGAATCAAGTGGTTGGATAGATGATCAGTGATCATGACAATTTATTCACCAGAGCGAGGCTGATTTTCCCTTCTTTGAACATGCAGTGGCAAGGGTTTTTGTAAGACAGAATGAACAGTATGAGAAAAATGTCTGCTTAAAATAGAATACATTTTATGACATTCTAAGATTCTGAAACAGTCATTCCTTGATATATATTTTTAGAGGTCATGGTCTTGTGGAATATTATCTATATCTTTAAGGTAGTTTAATACCTGTAAGATATATCTTTACTTCTATTAAATATAGACTTAAATATTCTTTACATAAGTTGGTATGCTTCTGCATTTTTAAAATTTTTCTTTTATTGCTATTTTAATTCTTTCTCCAAAACAATGAGCTTATTTTAAATTTTTCTTCTCAAACATTTTTGATATAGTCTTGATAGAGGCATTCCTCACTTAAAGAACAGAGTGTTTCATGGGAGAAAACTGAAATCTTTGTGGGATACTTTGTCAAAGATTTCACAATTTAGCGGTGTCTGTTATATAATTTAATTAGTCCATCATTACAACTATAAATTATTTTTATGACAAATGAAGAAAATGTGTTGCAATGTGTTTTCTGTTTTTAAAATATGGAGAAAAATGTGCTGAAATTTTGTTACTGCTCTCCTAGAAAAACAGCCATTTATAGGCAGCCCTTTCCTTTCTTTATGATTGCTTTTCATATTAGCCACATTCTTGAACATGCACATCAACATCCATATACCAGTTTTTTAATAACTGATTTAAGTTTTATCATCAGCTGATAAATTATTATAAGAGATTACTTGCTGGTACTGCCTACTAGTTGTATTCTTTTCTCATTAGTTCTATTTAATAGTCAAAATTTTAACCTTTGACAATTTTGCATAAGAAAAAGTGGTTATCCTATAGAATGTTTTATGTTTAAAAATGCTTACAAGAGCATAAAATTATTTGCTTTTAAAATAATGATTATGTCATCCTTTAGAAACATCATCATGTTTATATAAAACAGCTCTATGAACTAACATGTGAAGGGTAACAAATCATCTATTATCATCTATCTATATCTATCTATCTATCTGTCTATCATCTGTCTATATAATTTAGCAGGTGATATGGTGTGGTTTTGTGTCCTCATCCAAATCTCACCATGAATTGTAATAATCACCACATGTCAAGAGCAGGACCAGGTGAAAATAATTGAATCATGGGGACAGTTTCCCCCATACTGTTCTCATGATAGCTAGTGAGTTCTCATGAGATCTGATGGTTTTCTAAGGCACTGTCCCTTTTGCTTGGCTCTCATTCTTCTCCTTCCTGCTGCCCTGTGAAGAGAGACGTGTTTGCTTCTGCTTCTGCCATGATTGTAAGTTTCCTGAGGCATCCCAGATGTGCTGAACTGTGAGTCAGTTAAGCCTGTTTCCTTTGTAAATTACCCAGTCTCCAGTATGTCCTTATAGTAGCATGACAACAGACTAATACATCAGAACTGGATAGCATTCCAAAGACAGGTATACACAATTTCAACTTATTGAATCCCTTAATTAACTTCTAGTACACTGATATCAGTCATAGATATCCCTATGATGGCTTTTCTAAAGTATTTTTTGTTATTACTATTATTACCTATCAATATTAATAAAGATGCAATGTAATATAGTTTAGAAAATAATTATTCTGGATTTAGAACAATTTGGGCAATACTTTGACATTGTTTTAACTTGTTTAAATTTGCAGAGTAATCCATAGTGACAGAAAGTGGTTGCTCGGGGATTGAGCACAGGGCATAGAGGAACAAAAGGGAACATTCACAATGGGGCAAGAGAAAGCTTTTCAGAGTGATGGGTATGTTCATTATCTGATTTTGGTGACCATTTCTACAGATTTATACACATGTCAAACTTATACTATTGTATAATATAAATGTGAAACAAATTTAATATTTGAACATTATAATTAGCCTTTCAATTATTCAAATGATTTTGGCAATGATAGGGCCATAATGGATAGGAAAGTATGGGGAATGCCATGCAATTCAGTATATCAGAAATATTATGTACTCTTTAAGCAAATTTTAGAGTTAAAGTAATAGTATAATGTTTTTTTTTGAATAGCATGGTAATATTATTAAATAATCAGCTAAAACATGCTTTTTAAGTACTTCCAAGATAAAAGTAAAACTCTATCACGTCAACTATCTAAATATTTTTTCAATTATTAAGGTAGTATAATTACTTTTAAATTGACAAATTCATAACAGAAATAATCCAATGGTTTACTGGTTTACCTTTAAATCATTTTTGATATTAACATATCTATCTTACGGTAGACGAGTCAATTAAAAAGGTTGCTGACACTAGGTCATTATATAGATATCTCACGATTTTACGTTTTAACATAAATCAAAGTCTGTTTGATTCAGGGGTGAGTAACTTCTTTTAATTTCATTTCAAAGCATTCTAACTTGTTACCCAAAGCGTCGTGGGGAGTAGAAACATGACAGATCTAAGTGTACAGAGCTGCATCGTACTCAGTTAAGCTGGGTCCCTCCAAAGATCCTGCCACTGTGTGCACTTCTGCACTTCCTGGTGGGTAAATATTTCATAGCTACTACGACAAAGCCTGGAAGACTTAGGGTGATCTGGGCAATTATGTTAAAAGGACAAATAGCTTATCACACTCATTAAATTCTGTGTCTTTAATACATTGAATTCTCCCAAAGAGCTGGCTGTGACAAGAATTCAATCCTAAGCTGCTATGGTAAGAAGTCTGTTTCAATACTATTATAACCACCTCCGTGGCTAAAGCTAATATGACTTCCCAACACAAATCTCTTAGAAATATGTGAACACAGTAATTGATGATCGGTGATATATTTATTCTGTTTTACTTCATTTATTTACTTTGCCCAACCAAGGACATACGTTTTAGATATAGCCAGAAACACCAAGAATAGCAATTCAAATATGTGTAAACTACTCCACATTTAAACTATATCATTTGTATAATTAGCCTAAAATTGGGGGATGATTACTTTCAGATGTAATGTAAAATGTTCAGGTCTAGCAATTCATAAATAAAAATAAAAGTGTCTAAGGAAGAAAATGCAGTGTTTTATTCCCTCCACCAAAAAAAAAAGTGAAACTTTAAAGCACTGTAGAGTTATGAGGTTCTTATTCTTACCATATGGCCACAGCATGCTGAGCTGGAACCTTTAACGGCTGCCAATTAACAATATCTAGTGCAAATTTCAACATTTTTATTTCCTCACAAGTAATATGGTTTTTGTGCCTAGACTTCTTCCTAGTGGAGTCCCCATGCTCAGCTAATGGTAGTTCTCAGAACTCCTCTAATGTTATTCCATCAGAAAAAATATCTATTATGAATTTTTTTTTGAGACAAAGTCTTGCTCTGTTGCCAAGGCTGGAGTGCTGTGGTGCAATCTCAACTCACCACAACTTCCGCTTCCTGGGTTTAAGTGATTCTCCTGCCTCAGCTTCCCATGTAGCTGGGATTACAGGCATCTGTCACCACATCTGGCTAATCTTTGTGTTTTTAGTAGAGATGGGGTTTCACCATTGTGGGTAATCCCCAACATGGGCACCAAGAAAGGAGAGCCGTGCAAACCCAGGCACAATTAGTGCCTGAAGAATATCTTAGTTTATAGTGTTATGACTCACCTATTTCCTTTATATAATCCTTTATATATAATCAAGTATTAGTCTATAGCAGGAAGAATAAGCGCCCGAAGCATAACTTCCTGCTTACATATACCTAGCTTATATAGTCATACTTAGTACTTATATCTAGCATACTTAGTTCCATATAATCTTTTTCTATAGTCATATAAATATTGTAGTCTATATAATCACATATATATTCTATATAATCAAATAGATATTGTAGTCGGAGCTGTACCAACACAGTTAGTGCCAACTTATATAATCCTTCTATATAACCATATAGTATTTGTAGTAGGAGGAATGTCTAGAGCAATCACAGAACAGAAGCAGTACATGGGAAAACAGCCAGGCCAGGACAGAAACCAAAGACCCAGGAGGTGGCATCCCTGCCTGAGAGGGCATACGCTGTATGGCAGGCTTGGAGCAAGAGCCTCTCCTTCTGAAAAGGGAGTTGTAGTACCTCACATCCAGTTCCTGTGCAAAGTAGGCCTCAGGCCTGAGATCCCGCAAATAACTGAGGGAGAAGAACCCCTCTGGTGTGACCAGGTCACGGCAGCTGTACACCCTGTCAGCCTTTTCTCTCTTCTGTGCTAGCTCAAATCATCCTCCCATAAAATATCTTAGAGAAGAGCACAAGGCTGTGAGCTCCCACTGTGTTGGTTTACAGTATACTTCTATAAGAATCTTTTGAAGCCTCCAGCTCCCAGATGAGAAGTGTTGCACACAGCTCACCTCCCTGTTTTGGTGACCTAATGGGGGTGGACCCCCTTTTTGTACATGACCCTCTACTACTGCTCACGGCATGGCCCCCTACTATGCACAGCCCACCTCTCTGCCCAGGTGACCTAATGGGGTGGGACCCTCGCTTGCTGTTCACGTGATTATGTATCATTAAGCCTATAGATAACCTCACTCATGACCCTTCCCCCTGCATTGTACCTAATAAATATAGATGCTTCTGGGCATTTGGGGCCTCACCTGTCTCCTCTCATAGGTGGTGTGGCCCCCCCCAGCCCAGCTGCTCTTCTCCAGTTCCTCTGTGTCCTGTCTCTTTATTTCTTGGATCACAGCACAGCTATAGGGGATCCCCCATGATCCAGTAGGGCTATGGCCCTACACACCATGTTGGTCAGGATGGCCTCAAACTCCTGACCTCAGGTGCTGTGTCCACCTCAGCCTCCCAAAGTACTGGGATTACAGCCCTAAGCCATTGAGTCCTACCAAATGTTTTTTTTGAGATGGTACCTCATTCTGATACCCAGCCTGCAGTGCAGTGGCATGATCTTAGCTCACCACAACCTCTGCCTCCTGTGTCCAAGTGATTCTCCTGCCTCAGCCTCCCAAGCAGCTGGGATTACAGGCACTCACCACCACACCCAGCTAATTTTTGTATTTTTAGTAGAAATAGGGTTTCACCATGTTGGCCAGGCTAGTCTCAAACTCCTGACCTTAGGTGATCGGCCCATCTCGGTCTCTCAAAGTGCTGGGATTACAGGTGTAAGCCACCATGCCCAGCCACAAAATAAAAAAAAAAAAAAGTTTTTATGTATTCATTGATATGACTAAAGATTTATATTATTCAACTCAGTTTGAATAGGTTCCATAGTGCTATACTTTTTAGAGTTATTTATTGCCCTAATTAAGACCGCTATCTTCATATCCAGGCAGATGGATTAGCCTCCTAAACTATAGATGAGAATTAGCCTTCTAAACTATAGATGAAAAAGAGAACACCATGCATGTGTTGTCGGCTTCACATTCCATCAGTTCTAATTCTAAAATTATAGATAATAATACTATGCATAATTGTCAACTCAGTTACATTGCAGCAAACAAAGTGGCATTTCATTTCTTATTCTAGCTAATCCTTTTACCTGTATACTTACTGGATTCATTTCCTCTTGCCTTTCTTAAATCTGTTTTTGAAATTATTTTCACTACCTTTTACATCTTTTTTCTTTGACTTGTCTTAAGTTTGCAAGATTTTAGTGTCTTCTAACTAGTAAATAAATAAGTACACAAAGAAATAAATAGAATCTTATTGCTTTGCCACTCACTGAAGTACACGTTGCTATATTTTCCCTTCCACTGCTACGTTTTCTGAAATGATAATGTTCTTTAATCCCTATTCATTCTTCAGTGTAATTCAACTATATTTCTTCTTTCAAAATCCCATGTTAGGTATTTAATGTTGGATTTGTTAGAACAAATTACATTACAATTTTCTACCATAATAAGTAAATACTGTTTACTACTTCTATTTTGTCTCCTATTAATTTTTCAGAATGTTGTCTTTTCTGTTCCCCATCCCCTGCCATATCTCTGATTACTCCATGTCAGCCTGTACTGGCCTTTAATGTTGACGTGTACTCTTTTAATACAAGGCCTTCTTCTAATAATCCCTGTACATATGTAGTCAAGACATTTCATTTTAGAGTTTAAGATAGAAAATATTGTCAGTTTTTCTGGTTGTAAGTGAATGAGCATGACTGTGTTCCAATAAAACTTTATTCACAATTTGGCAGTAGGTCAAATTTGGACCATGAGCCAGTTTGCTGAATCTCACTCTATCATATCACCAGATGGTTTCTTCATCCATGCCTGTGGTAGCTACTGCCTGTTATAAAATGCTGACATCCATGTATTTCTTCCATCTAACATTTCTCTCAGCTTCACACATATTTTTAGCAACAGATTAAACATTTCCAGGGCCAGGCGCGGTGGCTCACACCTGTAATCCCACCACTTTGGGAGGCCGAGGCGGGTGGATCACAAGGTCAAGAGATCGAGACCATCCTGGTCAACATGGTGAAACCCCGTCTCTACTAAAAATACAAAAAATCAGCTGGGCATGGTGGCACATGCCTGTAATCCCAGCTACTCAGGAGGCTGAGGCAGGAGAATTGCCTGAACCCAGGAGGCGGAGGCTGCGGTGAGCCGAGATCGCGCCATTGCACTCCAGCCTGGGTAACAAG